>NW_027440537.1:0-687811 GCF_031893055.1 Leptodactylus fuscus
AATAACAGAGGACATTATGTAATGATAGGGGGCACTGTATATTATAATAACAGAGGACATTATGTAATATAAGGGGCACTGTATATTATAATAACAGAGGACATTATGTAATATAAGGGGCACTGTATATTATAATAACAGAGGACATTATGTAATATAAGGGGCACTGTATATTATAATAACAGAGGACATTATGTAATGATAGGGGGCACTGTATATTATAATAACAGAGGACATTATGTAATATAAGGGGCACTGTATATTATAATAACAGAGGACATTATGTAATGATAGGGGGCACTGTATATTATAATAACAGAGGACATTATGTAATATAAGGGGCACTGTATATTATAATAACAGAGGACATTATGTAATATAAGGGGCACTGTATATTATAAAAACAGAGGACATTATGTAATATAAGGGGCACTGTATATTATAATAACAGAAGACATTATGTAATATAAGGGGCACTGTATATTATAATAACAGAGGATATTATGTAATGATAGGGGACACTGTATATTATAATAAGAGAGGACATTATATAATGATAGGGGGCACTGTATATTATAATAACAGAGGACATTATGTAATATAAGGGGCACTGTATATTATAATAACAGAGGACATTATGTAATGATAGGGGGCACTGTATATTATAATAACAGAGGACATTATGTAATATAAGGGGCACTGTATATTATAATAACAGAGGACATTATGTAATGATAGGGGGCACTGTATATTATAATAACAGAGGACATTATGTAATGATAGGGGGCACTGTATATTATAATAACAGAGGACATTATGTAATGATAGGGGGCACTGTATATTATAATAACAGAGGACATTATGTAATGATAGGGGGCACTGTATATTATAATAACAGAGGACATTATGTAATGATAGGGGGCACTGTATATTATAATAACAGAGGACATTATGTAATATAAGTGGCACCGTATATTATAATAACAGAGGACATTATGTTATATAAGGGGCACTGTATATTATAATAACAGAGGACATTATGTAATATAAGGGGCACTGTATATTATAATAACAGAGGACATTATGTAATATAAGGGGCACTGTATATTATAATAACAGAAGACATTATGTAATATAAGGGGCACTGTATATTATAATAACAGAGGACATTATGTAATATAAAGGGCACTGTATATTATTATAACAGAGGACATTATATAATGATAGGGGTCACTGTATATTATAATATCAAAGGACATTTTGTAATATAAGGGGCACTGTATATTATAATAACAGAGGTACATTATGTAATGAAAGGGGGCACTGTATATTATAATAACAGAGGACATTATGTAATGATAGGGGGCACTGTATATTATAATAACAGAGGACATTATGTAATGATATGGGGTACTGTATATTATAATAACAGAGGACATTATGTAATATAAAGGGCACTGTATATTATAAAAACAGAGGACATTATGTAATGATAGGGGGCACTGTATATTATAATTACACAGGACATTATGTAATGATAGGGGGCACTGTATATTATAATAACAGAGGACATTATGTAATGATAGGGGGCACTGTATATTATAATAACAGAGGACATTATGTAATATAAGTGGCACCGTATATTATAATAACAGAGGACATTATGTTATATAAGGGGCACTGTATATTATAATAACAGAGGCCATTATGTAATATAAGGGGCACTGTATATTATAATAACAGAGGACATTATGTAATATAAGGGGCACTGTATATTATAATAACAGAGGTACATTATGTAATGAAAGGGGGCACTGTATATTATAATAACAGAGGACATTATGTATTGATAGGGGCACTGTATATTATAATAAGAGAGGACATTATATAATGATAGGGGGCAATGTATATTATAATAACAGAGGAAATTATGTATTATAAGGGGCACTGTATATTATAATAACAGAGGACATTATGTAATGATAAGGGGCACTGTATATTATAATAACAGAGGACATTATGTAATATAAGGGGCACTGTATATTATAATAACAGAGGACATTATGTAATGATAGGGGGCACTGTATATTATAATAACAGAGGATATTATGTAATGATAGGGGGCACTGTATATTATAATAACAAAGGACATTATGTAATGATAGGGGGCACTGTATATTATAATAAGAGAGGACATTATATAATGATAAGGGGCACTGTATATTATAATATCAGAGGATATTATGTAGTATAAGGGGCACTGTATATTATAATAACAGAGGACATTATGTAATATAAGGGGCACTGTATATTATAATATCAGAGGACATTATGTAATATAAGGGGCACTGTATATTATAATAACAGAGGACATTATGTAATGATAGGGGGCACTGTATATTATAATAAAAGAGGGCATTATGTATTGATAGGGGCACTGTATATTATAATAAGAGAGGACATTATATAATGATAGGGGGCACTGTATATTATAATAAGAGAGGACATTATATAATGATAGGGGCCACTGTATATTATAATAAAAGAGGAAATTATGTATTATAAGGGGCACTGTATATTATAATAACAGAGGACATTATGTAATGATAGGGGGCACTGTATATTATAATAACAGAGGACATTATGTAATATAAGGGGCACTGTATATTATAATAACAGAGGACATTATGTAATGATAGGGGGCACTGTATATTATAATAACAGAGGATATTATGTAATGATAGGTGGCACTGTATATTATAATAACAGAGGACATTATGTAATGATAGGGGGCACTGTATATTATAATAAGAGAGGACATTATATAATGATAGGGGGAACTGTATATTATAATATCAGAGGACATTATGTAGTATAAGGGGCACTGTATATTATAATAACAGAGGACATTATGTAATATAAGGTGCACTGTATATTAAAATAAGAGAGGACATTATGTAATGATAGGGGGCACTGTATATTATAATAAGAGATGACATTATATAATTATAGGGGGCACTGTATATTATAATAACAGAGGACATTATGTAATATAAGGGGCACTGTATATTATAATAACAGAGGACATTATGTAATGATAGGGGGCACTGTATATTATAATAACAGAGGACATTATGTAATAATTGGAGGCACTGTATATTATAATAAGAGAGGACATTATATAATGATAGGGGGCACTGTATATTATAATAATAGAGGACATTATGTAATATAAGGGGCACTGTATATTATAATAAGAGAGGACATTATGTAATGATAGGGGGCACTGTATATTATAATAAGAGAGGACATTATATAATGATAGGGGACACTGTATATTATAATAACAGAGGACATTATGTAATATAAGGGGCACTGTATATTATAATAACAGAGGACATTATGTAATGATAGGGGGCACTGTATATTATAATAACAGAGGACATTATGTAATGATAGGGGGCACTGTATATTATAATAACAGAGGACATTATGTAATATAAGGGGCACTGTATATTATAATAACAGAGGACATTATGTAATATAAGGGGCACTGTATATTATAATAACAGAGGACATTATGTAATATAAGGGGCACTGTATATTATAATAACAGAGGACATTATGTAATGATAGGGGGCACTGTATATTATAATAACAGAGGACATTATGTAATATAAGGGGCACTGTATATTATAATAACAGAGGACATTATGTAATGATAGGGGGCACTGTATATTATAATAACAGAGGACATTATGTAATATAAGGGGCACTGTATATTATAATAACAGAGGACATTATGTAATATAAGGGGCACTGTATATTATAAAAACAGAGGACATTATGTAATATAAGGGGCACTGTATATTATAATAACAGAAGACATTATGTAATATAAGGGGCACTGTATATTATAATAACAGAGGATATTATGTAATGATAGGGGACACTGTATATTATAATAAGAGAGGACATTATATAATGATAGGGGGCACTGTATATTATAATAACAGAGGACATTATGTAATATAAGGGGCACTGTATATTATAATAACAGAGGACATTATGTAATGATAGGGGGCACTGTATATTATAATAACAGAGGACATTATGTAATATAAGGGGCACTGTATATTATAATAACAGAGGACATTATGTAATGATAGGGGGCACTGTATATTATAATAACAGAGGACATTATGTAATGATAGGGGGCACTGTATATTATAATAACAGAGGACATTATGTAATGATAGGGGGCACTGTATATTATAATAACAGAGGACATTATGTAATGATAGGGGGCACTGTATATTATAATAACAGAGGACATTATGTAATGATAGGGGGCACTGTATATTATAATAACAGAGGACATTATGTAATATAAGTGGCACCGTATATTATAATAACAGAGGACATTATGTTATATAAGGGGCACTGTATATTATAATAACAGAGGACATTATGTAATATAAGGGGCACTGTATATTATAATAACAGAGGACATTATGTAATATAAGGGGCACTGTATATTATAATAACAGAAGACATTATGTAATATAAGGGGCACTGTATATTATAATAACAGAGGACATTATGTAATATAAAGGGCACTGTATATTATAATAACAGAGGACATTATATAATGATAGGGGTCACTGTATATTATTATATCAAAGGACATTATGTAATATAAGGGGCACTGTATATTATAATAACAGAGGTACATTATGTAATGAAAGGGGGCACTGTACATTATAATAACAGAGGAAATTATGTATTATAAGGGGCACTGTATATTATAATAACAGAGGACATTATGTAATGATAGGGGGCACTGTATATTATAATAACAGAGGACATTATGTAATATAAGGGGCACTGTATATTATAATAACAGAGGACATTATGTAATGATAGGGGGCACTGTATATTATAATAACAGAGGATATTATGTAATGATAGGGGGCACTGCATATTATAATAACAGAGGACATTATGTAATGATAGGGGGCACTGTATATTATAATAAGAGAGGACATTATATAATGATAGGGGGCACTGTATATTATAATATCAGAGGACATTATGTAGTATAAGAGGCACTGTATATTATAATAACAGAGGACATTATGTAATATAAGGGGCACTGTATATTATAATATCAGAGGACATTATGTAATATAAGGGGCACTGTATATTATAATAACAGAGGACATTATGTAATGATAGGGGGCACTGTATATTATATTAACAGAGGACATTATGTAATGATAGGGGGCACTGTATATTATAATAACAGAGGACATTATGTAATGATAGGGGGCACTGTATATTATAATAACAGAGGACATTATGTAATGATAGGGGGCACTGTATATTATAATAACAGAGGACATTATGTAATGATAGGGGGCACTGTATATTATAATAACAGAGGACATTATGTAATGATAGGGGGCACTGTATATTATAATAACAGAGGACATTATGTAATGATAGGGGGCACTGTATATTATAATAACAGAGGACATTATGTAATATAAGTGGCACCGTATATTATAATAACAGAGGACATTATGTTATATAAGGGGCACTGTATATTATAATAACAGAGGACATTATGTAATATAAGGGGCACTGTATATTATAATAACAGAGGACATTATGTAATATAAGGGGCACTGTATATTATAATAACAGAAGACATTATGTAATATAAGGGGCACTGTATATTATAATAACAGAGGACATTATGTAATATAAAGGGCACTGTATATTATAATAACAGAGGACATTATATAATGATAGGGGTCACTGTATATTATTATATCAAAGGACATTATGTAATATAAGGGGCACTGTATATTATAATAACAGAGGTACATTATGTAATGAAAGGGGGCACTGTACATTATAATAACAGAGGACATTATGTATTGATAGGGGCACTGTATATTATAATAAGAGAGGACATTATATAATGATAGGGGGCACTGTATATTATAATAACAGAGGAAATTATGTATTATAAGGGGCACTGTATATTATAATAACAGAGGACATTATGTAATGATAGGGGGCACTGTATATTATAATAACAGAGGACATTATGTAATATAAGGGGCACTGTATATTATAATAACAGAGGTACATTATGTAATGAAAGGGGGCACTGTACATTATAATAACAGAGGACATTATGTATTGATAGGGGCACTGTATATTATAATAAGAGAGGACATTATATAATGATAGGGGGCACTGTATATTATAATAACAGAGGAAATTATGTATTATAAGGGGCACTGTATATTATAATAACAGAGGACATTATGTAATGATAGGGGGCACTGTATATTATAATAACAGAGGACATGATGTAATATAAGGGGCACTGTATATTATAATAACAGAGGACATTATGTAATGATAGGGGGCACTGTATATTATAATAACAGAGGATATTATGTAATGATAGGGGGCACTGCATATTATAATAACAGAGGACATTATGTAATGATAGGGGGCACTGTATATTATAATAAGAGAGGACATTATATAATGATAGGGGGCACTGTATATTATAATATCAGAGGACATTATGTAGTATAAGAGGCACTGTATATTATAATAACAGAGGACATTATGTAATATAAGGGGCACTGTATATTATAATATCAGAGGACATTATGTAATATAAGGGGCACTGTATATTATAATAACAGAGGACATTATGTAATGATAGGGGGCACTGTATATTATAATAACAGAGGACATTATGTATTGATAGGGGCACTGTATATTATAATAAGAGAGGACATTATATAATGATAGGGGGCACTGTATATTATAATAACAGAGGAAAGTATGTATTATAAGGGGCACTGTATATTATAATAACAGAGGACATTATGTAATGATAGGGGGCACTGTATATTATAATAACAGAGGACATTATGTAATATAAGGGGCACTGTATATTATAATAACAGAGGACATTATGTAATGATAGGGGGCACTGTATATTATGATAACAGAGGATATTATGTAATGATAGGTGGCACTGTATATTATAATAACAGAGGACATTATGTAATGATAGGGGGCACTGTATATTATAATAAGAGAGGACATTATATAATGATAGGGGGAACTGTATATTATAATATCAGAGGACATTATGTAGTATAAGGGGCACTGTATATTATAATAACAGAGGACATTATGTAATATAAGGGGCACTGTATATTAAAATAAGAGAGGACATTATGTAATGATAGGGGGCACTGTATATTATAATAAGAGATGACATTATATAATTATAGGGGGCACTGTATATTATAATAACAGAGGACATTATGTAATAATTGGGGGCACTGTATATTATAATAAGAGAGGACATTATATAATGATAGGGGGCACTGTATATTATAATAATAGAGGACATTATGTAATATAAGGGGCACTGTATATTATAATAACAGAGGACATTATGTAATGATAGGGGGCACTGTATATTATAATAACAGAGGACATTATGTAATGATAGGGGGCACTGTATATTATAATAACAGAGGACATTATGTAATATAAGGGGCACTGTATATTATAATAACAGAGGACATTATGTAATATAAGGGGCACTGTATATTATAATAACAGAGGACATTATGTAATATAAGGGGCACTGTATATTATAATAACAGAGGACATTATGTAATGATAGGGGGCACTGTATATTATAATAACAGAGGACATTATGTAATATAAGGGGCACTGTATATTATAATAACAGAGGACATTATGTAATGATAGGGGGCACTGTATATTATAATAACAGAGGACATTATGTAATATAAGGGGCACTGTATATTATAATAACAGAGGACATTATGTAATATAAGGGGCACTGTATATTATAAAAACAGAGGACATTATGTAATATAAGGGGCACTGTATATTATAATAACAGAAGACATTATGTAATATAAGGGGCACTGTATATTATAATAACAGAGGATATTATGTAATGATAGGGGACACTGTATATTATAATAAGAGAGGACATTATATAATGATAGGGGGCACTGTATATTATAATAACAGAGGACATTATGTAATATAAGGGGCACTGTATATTATAATAACAGAGGACATTATGTAATGATAGGGGGCACTGTATATTATAATAACAGAGGACATTATGTAATATAAGGGGCACTGTATATTATAATAACAGAGGACATTATGTAATGATAGGGGGCACTGTATATTATAATAACAGAGGACATTATGTAATGATAGGGGGCACTGTATATTATAATAACAGAGGACATTATGTAATGATAGGGGGCACTGTATATTATAATAACAGAGGACATTATGTAATGATAGGGGGCACTGTATATTATAATAACAGAGGACATTATGTAATGATAGGGGGCACTGTATATTATAATAACAGAGGACATTATGTAATATAAGTGGCACCGTATATTATAATAACAGAGGACATTATGTTATATAAGGGGCACTGTATATTATAATAACAGAGGACATTATGTAATATAAGGGGCACTGTATATTATAATAACAGAGGACATTATGTAATATAAGGGGCACTGTATATTATAATAACAGAAGACATTATGTAATATAAGGGGCACTGTATATTATAATAACAGAGGACATTATGTAATATAAAGGGCACTGTATATTATTATAACAGAGGACATTATATAATGATAGGGGTCACTGTATATTATAATATTAAAGGACATTATGTAATATAAGGGGCACTGTATATTATAATAACAGAGGTACATTATGTAATGAAAGGGGGCACTGTATATTATAATAACAGAGGACATTATGTAATGATAGGGGGCACTGTATATTATAATAACAGAGGACATTATGTAATGATATGGGGCACTGTATATTATAATAACAGAGGACATTATGTAATATAAAGGGCACTGTATATTATAAAAACAGAGGACATTATGTAATGATAGGGGGCACTGTATATTATAATTACACAGGACATTATGTAATGATAGGGGGCACTGTATATTATAATAACAGAGGACATTATGTAATGATAGGGGGCACTGTATATTATAATAACAGAGGACATTATGTAATATAAGTGGCACCGTATATTATAATAACAGAGGACATTATGTTATATAAGGGGCACTGTATATTATAATAACAGAGGACATTATGTAATATAAGGGGCACTGTATATTATAATAACAGAGGACATTATGTAATATAAGGGGCACTGTATATTATAATAACAGAGGTACATTATGTAATGAAAGGGGGCACTGTATATTATAATAACAGAGGACATTATGTATTGATAGGGGCACTGTATATTATAATAAGAGAGGACATTATATAATGATAGGGGGCAATGTATATTATAATAACAGAGGAAATTATGTATTATAAGGGGCACTGTATATTATAATAACAGAGGACATTATGTAATGATAAGGGGCACTGTATATTATAATAACAGAGGACATTATGTAATATAAGGGGCACTGTATATTATAATAACAGAGGACATTATGTAATGATAGGGGGCACTGTATATTATAATAACAGAGGATATTATGTAATGATAGGGGGCACTGTATATTATAATAACAGAGGACATTATGTAATGATAGGGGGCACTGTATATTATAATAAGAGAGGACATTATATAATGATAGGGGGCACTGTATATTATAATATCAGAGGACATTATGTAGTATAAGGGGCACTGTATATTATAATAACAGAGGACATTATGTAATATAAGGGGCACTGTATATTATAATATCAGAGGACATTATGTAATATAAGGAGCACTGTATATTATAATAACAGAGGACATTATGTAATGATAGGGGGCACTGTATATTATAATAACAGAGGACATTATGTAATGATAGGGGCATTGTATATTATAATAACAGAGGACATTATGTAATATAAGGGGCACTGTATATTATAATAACAGAGGACATTATGTAATCATAGGGGTCACTGTATATTATAATAACAGAGGACATTATGTAATATATGGGGCACTGTATATTATAACAGAAGACATTATGTAATATAAGGGGCACTGTATATTATAATAACAGAGGACATTATATAATATAAGGGGCACTGTATATTATAATAACAGAGGACATTATGTAATATAAGGGGCACTGTATATTATAATAACAGAGGACATTATGTAATGATAGGGGGCACTGTATATTATAATAACAGAGGACATTATGTAATGATAGGGGGCACTGTATATTATAATAACAGAGGACATTATGTAATGATAGGGGGCACTGTATATTATAATAACAGAGGACATTATGTAATGATAGGGGGCACTGTATATTATAATAAAAGAGGACATTATGTAATATAAGTGGCACTGTATATTATAATAACAGAGGACATTATGTTATATAAGGGGCACGGTATATTATAAAAACAGAGGACATTATGTAATATAAGGGACACTGTATATTATAATAACAGAGGACATTATGTAATATAAGGGGCACTGTATATTATAATAACAGAAGACATTATGTAATATAAGGGGCACTGTATATTATAATAACAGAGGACATTATGTAATATAAAGGGCACTGTATTTTATAATAACAGAGGACATTATGTAATATAAAGGGCACTGTATTTTATAATAACAGAGGACATTATATAATGATAGGGGGCACTGTATATTATAATATCAGAGGAAATTATGTAATATAAGGGGCACTGTATATTATAATAACAGAGGACATTATGTAATGATAGGGGGCACTGTATATTATATTAACAGAGGACATTATGTAATATAAGGGGCACTGTATATTATAATAACAGAGGACATTATTTAATGATAGGGGGCACTGTATATTATAATAACAGAGGACATTATGTACTATAAGGGGCACTGTATATTATAATAACAGAGGACATTATGTAATATAAAGGGCTCTGTATATTATAATAACAGAGGACATTATATAATGATAGGGGGCACTGTATATTATTATATCAGAGGACATTATGTAATGATAGGGGGCACTGTATATTATAATAACAGAGGACATTATGTATTGATAGGGGCACTGTATATTATAATAAGAGAGGACATTATATCATGATAGGGGGCACTGTATATTATAATAACAGAGGATATTATGTAATGATAGGGGGCACTGTATATTATAATAAAAGAGGACATTATGCAATGATAGGGGGCAATGTATATTATAATAAGAGAGGACATTATATAATGATAGGGGGAACTGTATATTATAATAACAGAGGACATTATGTAGTATAAGGGGCACTGTATATTATAATAACAGAGGACATTATGTAATGATAGGGGGCACTGTATATTATAATAACAGAGGACATTATGTAATATAAGGGGCACTGTATATTATAATAACAGAGGACATTATGTAATATAAGGGACACTGTATATTATAATAACAGAGGACATTATGTAATGATAGGGGGCACTGTATATTATAATAACAGAGGACATTATGCAATGATAGGGAGCACTGTATATTATAATAACAGAGGACATTAAGTAATATAATGGGCACTGTATATTATAATAACAGAGGATATTATGTAATGATAGGGGGCACTGTATATTATAATAAGAGAGGACATTATATAATGATAGGGGGCACTGTATATTATAATAACAGAGGACATTATGTAATATAAGGGGCACTGTATATTATAATAACAGAAGACATTATGTAATGATAGGGGGCACTGTATATTATAATAACAGAGGACATTATGTAATATAAGGGGCACTGTATATTATAATAACAGAGGACATTATATAATGATAGGGGGCACTGTATATTATAATAACAGAGGAAATTATGTAATATAAGGGGCACTGTATATTATAATAACAGAGGACATTATGTAATGATAGGGGGCACTGTATATTATAATAACAGAGGACATTATGTAATATAAGGGGCACTGTATATTGTAATAACAGAGGACATTATATAATGATAGGGGGCACTGTATATTATAATATCAGAGGACATTATGTAATATGAGGGGCACTGTATATTATAATAAAAGAGGACATTATGTAATATAAGGGGCACTGTATATTATAATAACAGAGGACATTATGTAATGATAGGGGGCACTGTATATTATAATAACAGAGGACATTATGTAATGATAGGGGGCACTTTATATTATAATAACAGAGGACATTATGTAATGATAGGGGGCACTGTATATTATAATAACAGAGGACATTATGTAATGATATGGGGCACTGTATATTATAATAACAGAGGACATTATGTAATGATATGGGGCACTGTATATTATAATAACAGAGGACATTATGTAATCATAGGGGTCACTGTATATTATAATAACAGAGGACATTATGTAATATATGGGGCACTGTATATTATAACAGAAGACATTATGTAATATAAGGGGCACTGTATATTATAATAACAGAGGACATTATATAATATAAGGGGCACTGTATATTATAATAACAGAGGACATTATGTAATATAAGGGGCACTGTATATTATAATAACAGAGGACATTATGTAATGATAGGGGGCACTGTATATTATAATAACAGAGGACATTATGTAATGATAGGGGGCACTGTATATTATAATAACAGAGGACATTATGTAATGATAGGGGGCACTGTATATTATAATAACAGAGGACATTATGTAATGATAGGGGGCACTGTATATTATAATAAAAGAGGACATTATGTAATATAAGTGGCACTGTATATTATAATAACAGAGGACATTATGTTATATAAGGGGCACGGTATATTATAAAAACAGAGGACATTATGTAATATAAGGGACACTGTATATTATAATAACAGAGGACATTATGTAATATAAGGGGCACTGTATATTATAATAACAGAAGACATTATGTAATATAAGGGGCACTGTATATTATAATAACAGAGGACATTATGTAATATAAAGGGCACTGTATTTTATAATAACAGAGGACATTATGTAATATAAAGGGCACTGTATTTTATAATAACAGAGGACATTATATAATGATAGGGGGCACTGTATATTATAATATCAGAGGAAATTATGTAATATAAGGGGCACTGTATATTATAATAACAGAGGACATTATGTAATGATAGGGGGCACTGTATATTATATTAACAGAGGACATTATGTAATATAAGGGGCACTGTATATTATAATAACAGAGGACATTATGTAATGATAGGGGGCACTGTATATTATAATAACAGAGGACATTATGTACTATAAGGGGCACTGTATATTATAATAACAGAGGACATTATGTAATATAAAGGGCTCTGTATATTATAATAACAGAGGACATTATATAATGATAGGGGGCACTGTATATTATTATATCAGAGGACATTATGTAATGATAGGGGGCACTGTATATTATAATAACAGAGGACATTATGTATTGATAGGGGCACGGTATATTATAATAAGAGAGGACATTATATCATGATAGGGGGCACTGTATATTATAATAACAGAGGATATTATGTAATGATAGGGGGCACTGTATATTATAATAAAAGAGGACATTATGCAATGATAGGGGGCAATGTATATTATAATAAGAGAGGACATTATATAATGATAGGGGGAACTGTATATTATAATAACAGAGGACATTATGTAGTATAAGGGGCACTGTATATTATAATAACAGAGGACATTATGTAATGATAGGGGGCACTGTATATTATAATAACAGAGGACATTATGTAATATAAGGGGCACTGTATATTATAATAACAGAGGACATTATGTAATATAAGGGACACTGTATATTATAATAACAGAGGACATTATGTAATGATAGGGGGCACTGTATATTATAATAACAGAGGACATTATGTAATGATAGGGAGCACTGTATATTATAATAACAGAGGACATTAAGTAATATAATGGGCACTGTATATTATAATAACAGAGGATATTATGTAATGATAGGGGGCACTGTATATTATAATAAGAGAGGACATTATATAATGATAGGGGGCACTGTATATTATAATAACAGAGGACATTATGTAATATAAGGGGCACTGTATATTATAATAACAGAAGACATTATGTAATGATAGGGGGCACTGTATATTATAATAACAGAGGACATTATGTAATATAAGGGGCACTGTATATTATAATAACAGAGGACATTATATAATGATAGGGGGCACTGTATATTATAATAACAGAGGAAATTATGTAATATAAGGGGCACTGTATATTATAATATCAGAGGACATTATGTAATGATAGGGGGCACTGTATATTATAATAACAGAGGACATTATGTAATGATAGGGGGCACTTTATATTATAATAACAGAGGACATTATGTAATGATAGGGGGCACTGTATATTATAATAACAGAGGACATTATGTAATGATATGGGGCACTGTATATTATAATAACAGAGGACATTATGTAATGATAGGGGGCACTGTATATTATAATAACAGAGGACATTATGTAATGATAGGGGGCACTTTATATTATAATAACAGAGGACATTATGTAATGATAGGGGGCACTGTATATTATAATAACAGAGGACATTATGTAATGATAGGGGGCACCGTATATTATAATAACAGAGGACATTATGTTATATAAGGGGCACTGTATATTATAATAACAGAGGACATTATGTAATATAAGGGGCACTGTGTATTATAATAACAGAGGACATTATGTAATATACGGGGCACTGTATATTATAATAACAGAAGACATTATGTAATATAAGGGGCACTGTATATTATAATAACAGAGGACATTATGTAATATAAAGGGCACTGTATATTATAATAACAGAGGACATTATATAATGATAGGGGGCACTGTATATTATAATATCAGAGGACATTATGTAATATAAGGGGCACTGTATATTATAATAACAGACGACATTATGTAATGATAGGGGGCACTGTATATTATAATAACAGAGGACATTATGTATTGATAGGGGCACTGTATATTATAATAAGAGAGGACATTATATAATGATAGGGGGCACTGTATATTATAATAACAGAGGAAATTATGTATTATAAGGGGCACTGTATATTATAATAACATAGGACATTATGTAATGATAGGGGGCACTGTATATTATAATAACAGAGGACATTATGTAATGATAGGGGGCACTGTATATTATAATAACAGAGGACATTATGTAATATAAGGGGCACTGTATATTATAATAACAGAGGACATTATGTAAAGATAAGGGGCACTGTATATTATAATAACAGAGGACATTATGTAATGATAGGGGGCACTGTATATTATAATAACAGAGGACATTATGTAATGATAGGGGGCACTGTATATTATAATAACAGAGGACATTATGTATTGATAGGGGCACTGTATATTATAATAAGAGAGGACATTATATAATGATAGGGGGCACTGTATATTATAATAACAGAGGACATTATGTAATGATAGGGGGCACTGTATATTATAATAACAGAGGACATTATGTAATGATAGGGGGCACCGTATATTATAATAACAGAGGACATTATGTTATATAAGGGGCACTGTATATTATAATAACAGAGGACATTATGTAATATAAGGGGCACTGTGTATTATAATAACAGAGGACATTATGTAATATACGGGGCACTGTATATTATAATAACAGAAGACATTATGTAATATAAGGGGCACTGTATATTATAATAACAGAGGACATTATGTAATATAAAGGGCACTGTATATTATAATAACAGAGGACATTATATAATGATAGGGGGCACTGTATATTATAATATCAGAGGACATTATGTAATATAAGGGGCACTGTATATTATAATAACAGAGGACATTATGTAATGATAGGGGGCACTGTATATTATAATAACAGAGGACATTATGTATTGATAGGGGCACTGTATATTATAATAAGAGAGGACATTATATAATGATAGGGGGCACTGTATATTATAATAACAGAGGAAATTATGTATTATAAGGGGCACTGTATATTATAATAACATAGGACATTATGTAATGATAGGGGGCACTGTATATTATAATAACAGAGGACATTATGTAATATAAAGGGCACTGTATATTATAATAACAGAGGACATTATATAATGATAGGGGGCACTGTATATTATAATATCAGAGGACATTATGTAATATAAGGGGCACTGTATATTATAATAACAGAGGACATTATGTAATGATAGGGGGCACTGTATATTATAATAACAGAGGACATTATGTATTGATAGGGGCACTGTATATTATAATAAGAGAGGACATTATATAATGATAGGGGGCACTGTATATTATAATAACAGAGGAAATTATGTATTATAAGGGGCACTGTATATTATAATAACATAGGACATTATGTAATGATAGGGGGCACTGTATATTATAATAACAGAGGACATTATGTAATGATAGGGGGCACTGTATATTATAATAACAGAGGACATTATGTAATATAAAGGGCACTGTATATTATAATAACAGAGGACATTATATAATGATAGGGGGCACTGTATATTATAATATCAGAGGACATTATGTAATGATAGGGGGCACTGTATATTATAATAACAGAGGACATTATGTAATGATAGGGTGCACTGTATATTATAATAACAGAGGACATTATGTAATGATAGGGGGCACTGTATATTATAATAACAGAGGACATTATGTAATATAAGTGGCACTGTATATTATAATAACAGAGGACATTATGTTATATAAGGGGCACTGTATATTATAATAACAGAGGACATTATGTAATATAAGGGGCACTGTATATTATAATAACAGAGGACATTATGTAATGATAGGGGGCACTGTATATTATAATAACAGAGGACATTATGTAATATAAGGGGCACTGTATATTATAATAACAGAGGACATTATATAATGATAGGGGGCACTGTATATTATAACATCAGAGGACATTATGTAATATAAGGGGCACTGTATATTATAATAACAGAGGACATTATGTAATATAAGGGGCACTGTATATTATAATAACAGAGGACATTATGTAATGATAGGGGGCACTGTATATTATAATAAGAGAGGACATTATATAATGATAGGGGGCACTGTATATTATAATAACAGAGGACATTATGTAATATAAGGGGCACTGTATATTATAATAACAGAGGACATTATGTAATATAAGGGGCACTGTATATTATAATAACAGAGGACATTATGTAATATAAGGGGCACTGTATATTATAATAACAGAGGACATTATGTAATAAAAGGGGCACTGTATATTATAATAACAGAGGATATTATGTAATGATAGGGGACACTGTATATTATAATAAGAGAGGACATTATATAATGATAGGGGGCACTGTATATTATAATAACAGAGGACATTATGTAATATAAGGGGCACTGTATATTATATTAACAGAGGACATTATGTAATGATAGGGGGCACTGTATATTATAATAACAGAGGACATTATGTAATGATAGGGGGCACTGTATATTATAATAACAGAGGACATTATGTAATGATAGGGGGCACTGTATATTATAATAACAGAGGACATTATGTAATATAAGGGGCACTGTATATTATAATAACAGAGGACATTATGTAATGATAGGGGGCACTGTATATTATAATAACAGAGGACATTATGTAATATAAGGGGCACTGTATATTATAATAACAGAGGACATTATGTAATGATAGGGGGCACTGTATATTATAATAACAGAGGACATTATGTAATATAAGGGGCACTGTATATTATAATAACAGAGGATATTATGTAATGATAGGGGACACTGTATATTATAATAAGAGAGGACATTATATAATGATAGGGGGCACTGTATATTATAATAACAGAGGACATTATGTAATATAAGGGGCACTGTATATTATATTAACAGAGGACATTATGTAATGATAGGGGGGCACTGTATATTATAATAACAGAGGACATTATGTAATATAAGGGGCACAGTATATTATAATAACAAAGGGCATTATGTAATGATAGGGTGCACTGTATATTATAATAACAGAGGACATTATGTAATGATAGGGGGCACTGTATATTATAATAACAGAGGACATTATGTAATATAAGTGGCACTGTATATTATAATAACAGAGGACATTATGTTATATAAGGGGCACTGTATATTATAATAACAGAGGACATTATGTAATATAAGGGGCACTGTATATTATAATAACAGAGGACATTATGTAATGATAGGGGGCACTGTATATTATAATAACAGAGGACATTATGTAATATAAGGGGCACTGTATATTATAATAACAGAGGACATTATATAATGATAGGGGGCACTGTATATTATAACATCAGAGGACATTATGTAATATAAGGGGCACTGTATATTATAATAACAGAGGACATTATGTAATATAAGGGGCACTGTATATTATAATATGAGAGGACATTATGTAATGATAGGGGGCACTGTATATTATAATAAGAGAGGACATTATATAATTATAGGGGGCACTGTATATTATAATAACAGAGGACATTATGTAATATAAGGGGCACTGTATATTATAATAACAGAGGACATTATGTAATGATAGGGGGCACTGTATATTATAATAACAGAGGACATTATGTATTAATTGGGGACACTGTATATTATAATAAGAGAGGACATTATATAATGATATGGGGCACTGTATATTATAATAACAGAGGACATTATGTAATATAAGGGGCACTGTATATTATAATAACAGAGGACATTATGTAATGATAGGGGGCACTGTATATTATAATAAGAGAGGACATTATATAATGATAGGGGGCACTGTATATTATAATAACAGAGGACATTATGTAATATAAGGGGCACTGTATATTATAATAACAGAGGACATTATGTAATATAAGGGGCACTGTATATTATAATAACAGAGGACATTATGTAATATAAGGGGCACTGTATATTATAATAACAGAGGACATTATGTAATGATAGGGGGCACTGTGTATTATAAGAGAGTACATTATATAATGATAGGGGGCACTGTATATTATAATAAGAGAGGACATTATATAATGATAGGGGGCACTGTATATTATAATAATAGAGGACATTATGTAATATAAGGGGCACTGTATATTATAATAACAGAGGACATTATGTAATGATAGGAGGCACTGTATATTATAATAACAGAGGACATTATGTAATAAAAGGGGCACTGTATATTATAATAACAGAGGATATTATGTAATGATAGGGGACACTGTATATTATAATAAGAGAGGACATTATATAATGATAGGGGGCACTGTATATTATAATAAGAGAGGACATTATGTAATATAAGGGGCACGGTATATTATATTAACAGAGGACATTATGTAATGATAGGGGGCACTGTATATTATAATAACAGAGGACATTATGTAATGATAGGGGGCACTGTATATTATAATAACAGAGGACATTATGTAATGATAGGGGGCACTGTATATTATAATAACAGAGGAAATTATGTAATATAAGGGGCACTGTATATTATAATAACAGAGGACATTATGTAATGATAGGGGGCACTGTATATTATAATAACAGAGGACATTATGTAATATAAGGGGCACTGTATATTATAATAACAGAGGACATTATGTAATGATAGGGGGCACTGTATATTATAATAACAGGGGACATTATGTAATGATAGGGGCACTGTATATTATAATAACAGAGGACATTATGTAATATAAGGGGCACTGTATATTATAGTAACAGAGGACATTATGTAATCATAGGGGTCACTGTATATTATAATAACAGAGGACATTATGTAATATATGGGGCACTGTATATTATAACAGAAGACATTATGTAATATAAGGGGCACTGTATATTATAATAACAGAGGACATTATGTAATATAAGGGGCACTGTATATTATAATAACAGAGGACATTATGTAATGATAGGGGGCACTGTATATTATAATAAAAGAGGACATTATGTAATATAAGTGGCACTGTATATTATAATAACAGAGGACATTATGTAATATAAGGGGCACTGTATATTATAATAACAGAGGACATTATGTAATGATAGGGGGCACTGTATATTATAATAAGAGAGGACATTATATAATGATATGGGGCACTGTATATTATAATAACAGAGGACATTATGTAATATAAGGGGCACTGTATATTATAATAACAGAGGACATTATGTAATGATAGGGGGCACTGTATATTATAATAAGAGAGGACATTATATAATGATAGGGGGCACTGTATATTATAATAACAGAGGACATTATGTAATATAAGGGGCACTGTATATTATAATAACAGAGGACATTATGTAATATAAGGGGCACTGTATATTATAATAACAGAGGACATTATGTAATATAAGGGGCACTGTATATTATAATAACAGAGGAATTATGTAATGATAGGGGGCACTGTGTATTATAAGAGAGTACATTATATAATGATAGGGGGCACTGTATATTATAATAAGAGAGGACATTATATAATGATAGGGGGCACTGTATATTATAATAATAGAGGACATTATGTAATATAAGGGGCACTGTATATTATAATAACAGAGGACATTATGTAATGATAGGAGGCACTGTATATTATAATAACAGAGGACATTATGTAATAAAAGGGGCACTGTATATTATAATAACAGAGGATATTATGTAATGATAGGGGACACTGTATATTATAATAAGAGAGGACATTATGTAATGATAGGGGGCACTGTATATTATAATAACAGAGGACATTATGTAATATAAGGGGCACTGTATATTATATTAACAGAGGACATTATGTAATGATAGGGGGCACTGTATATTATAATAACAGAGGACATTATGTAATGATAGGGGGCACTGTATATTATAATAACAGAGGACATTATTTAATGATAGGGGGCACTGTATATTATAATAACAGAGGAAATTATGTAATATAAGGGGCACTGTATATTATAATAACAGAGGACATTATGTAATGATAGGGGGCACTGTATATTATAATAACAGAGGACATTATGTAATATAAGGGGCACTGTATATTATAATAACAGAGGACATTATGTAATGATAGGGGGCACTGTATATTATAATAACAGGGGACATTATGTAATGATAGGGGCACTGTATATTATAATAACAGAGGACATTATGTAATATAAGGGGCACTGTATATTATAGTAACAGAGGACATTATGTAATCATAGGGGTCACTGTATATTATAATAACAGAGGACATTATGTAATATATGGGGCACTGTATATTATAACAGAAGACATTATGTAATATAAGGGGCACTGTATATTATAATAACAGAGGACATTATGTAATATAAGGGGCACTGTATATTATAATAACAGAGGACATTATGTAATGATAGTGGGCACTGTATATTATAATAAAAGAGGACATTATGTAATATAAGTGGCACTGTATATTATAATAACAGAGGACATTATGTAATATAAGGGGCACTGTATATTATAATAACAGAGGACATTATGTAATGATAGGGGGCAATGTATATTATAATAACAGAGGATATTATGTAATGATAGGGGGCACTGTATATTATAATAACAGAGGACATTATGTAATGATAGGGGGCACTGTATATTATAATAAGAGAGGACATTATATAATGATAGGGGGCACTGTATATTATAATATCAGAGGACATTATGTACTATAAGGGGCACTGTATATTATAATAACAGAGGACATTATGTAATATAAGGGGCACTGTATATTATAATATCAGAGGACATTATGTAATATAAGGAGCACTGTATATTATAATAACAGAGGACATTATGTAATGATAGGGGACACTGTATATTATAATAACAGAGGACATTATGTAATGATAGGGGCACTGTATATTATAATAACAGAGGACATTATGTAATATAAGGGGCACTGTATATTATAATAACAGAGGACATTATGTAATCATAGGGGTCACTGTATATTATAATAACAGAGGACATTATGTAATGATAGGGGGCACTGTATATTATAATAACAGAGGACATTATGTAATGATAGGGAGCACTGTATATTATAATAACAGAGGACATTAAGTAATATAATGGGCACTGTATATTATAATAACAGAGGATATTATGTAATGATAGGGGGCACTGTATATTATAATAAGAGAGGACATTATATAATGATAGGGGGCACTGTATATTATAATAACAGAGGACATTATGTAATGATAGGGGGCACTGTATATTATAATAACAGAGGACATTATGTAATGATAGGGGGCACTGTATATTATAATAAAAGAGGACATTATGTAATATAAGTGGCACTGTATATTATAATAACAGAGGACATTATGTTATATAAGGGGCACGGTATATTATAAAAACAGAGGACATTATGTAATATAAGGGACACTGTATATTATAATAACAGAGGACATTATGTAATATAAGGGGCACTGTATATTATAATAACAGAAGACATTATGTAATATAAGGGGCACTGTATATTATAATAACAGAGGACATTATGTAATATAAAGGGCACTGTATTTTATAATAACAGAGGACATTATATAATGATAGGGGGCACTGTATATTATAATATCAGAGGACAATATGTAATATAAGGGGCACTGTATATTATAATAACAGAGGACATTATGTAGTGATAGGGGGCACTGTATATTATATTAACAGAGGACATTATGTAATATAAGGGGCACTGTATATTATAATAACAGAGGACATTATGTAATGATAGGGGGCACTGTATATTATAATAACAGAGGACATTATGTACTATAAGGGGCACTGTATATTATAATAACAGAGGACATTATGTAATATAAAGGGCTCTGTATATTATAATAACAGAGGACATTATATAATGATAGGGGGCACTGTATATTATTATATCAGAGGACATTATGTAATGATAGGGGGCACTGTATATTATAATAACAGAGGACATTATGTATTGATAGGGGCACTGTATATTATAATAAGAGAGGACATTATATCATGATAGGGGCACTGTATATTATAATAACAGAGGATATTATGTAATGATAGGGGGCACTGTATATTATAATAAAAGAGGACATTATGCAATGATAGGGGGCAATGTATATTATAATAAGAGAGGACATTATATAATGATAGGGGGAACTGTATATTATAATAACAGAGGACATTATGTAATATAAGGGGCACTGTATATTATAATAACAGAGGACATTATGTAATGATAGGGGGCACTGTATATTATAATAACAGAGGACATTATGTAATATAAGGGGCACTGTATATTATAATAACAGAGGACATTATGTAATATAAGGGACACTGTATATTATAATAACAGAGGACATTATGTAATGATAGGGGGCACTGTATATTATAATAACAGAGGACATTATGTAATGATAGGGAGCACTGTATATTATAATAACAGAGGACATTAAGTAATATAATGGGCACTGTATATTATAATAAAAGAGGATATTATGTAATGATAGGGGGCACTGTATATTATAATAAGAGAGGACATTATATAATGATAGGGGGCACTGTATATTATAATAACAGAGGACATTATGTAATATAAGGGGCACTGTATATTATAATAACAGAAGACATTATGTAATGATAGGGGGCACTGTATATTATAATAACAGAGGACATTATGTAATATAAGGGGCACTGTATATTATAATAACAGAGGACATTATATAATGATAGGGGGCACTGTATATTATAATAACAGAGGAAATTATGTAATATAAGGGGCACTGTATATTATAATAACAGAGGACATTATGTAATGATAGGGGGCACTGTATATTATAATAACAGAGGACATTATGTAATATAAGGGGCACTGTATATTGTAATAACAGAGGACATTATATAATGATAGGGGGCACTGTATATTATAATATCAGAGGACATTATGTAATATGAGGGGCACTGTATATTATAATAAAAGAGGACATTATGTAATATAAGGGGCACTGTATATTATAATAACAGAGGACATTATGTAATGATAGGGGGCACTGTATATTATAATAACAGAGGACATTATGTAATGATAGGGGGCACTTTATATTATAATAACAGAGGACATTATGTAATGATAGGGGGCACTGTATATTATAATAACAGAGGACATTATGTAATGATATGGGGCACTGTATATTATAATAACAGAGGACATTATGTAATGATAGGGGGCACTGTATATTATAATATCAGAGGACATTATGTAATGATAGGGGGCACTTTATATTATAATAACAGAGGACATTATGTAATGATAGGGGGCACTGTATATTATAATAACAGAGGACATTATGTAATGATAGGGGGCACCGTATATTATAATAACAGAGGACATTATGTTATATAAGGGGCACTGTATATTATAATAACAGAGGACATTATGTAATATAAGGGGCACTGTGTATTATAATAACAGAGGACATTATGTAATATACGGGGCACTGTATATTATAATAACAGAAGACATTATGTAATATAAGGGGCACTGTATATTATAATAACAGAGGACATTATGTAATATAAAGGGCACTGTATATTATAATAACAGAGGACATTATATAATGATAGGGGGCACTGTATATTATAATATCAGAGGACATTATGTAATATAAGGGGCACTGTATATTATAATAACAGAGGACATTATGTAATGATAGGGGGCACTGTATATTATAATAAGAGAGGACATTATATAATGATAGGGGGCACTGTATATTATAATAACAGAGGAAATTATGTATTATAAGGGGCACTGTATATTATAATAACAGAGGACATTATGTAATATAAGGGGCACTGTATATTATAATAACAGAGGACATTATGTAATATAAGGGGCACTGTATATTATAATAACATAGGACATTATGTAATGATAGGGGGCACTGTATATTATAATAACAGAGGACATTATGTAATGATAGGGGGCACTGTATATTATAATAACAGAGGACATTATGTAATATAAGGGGCACTGTATATTATAATAACAGAGGACATTATGTAATGATAGGGGGCACTGTATATTATAATAACAGAGGACATTATGTAATGATAGGGGGCACTGTATATTATAATAACAGAGGACATTATGTAATGATAGGGTGCACTGTATATTATAATAACAGAGGACATTATGTTATGATAGGGGGCACTGTATATTATAATAACAGAGGACATTATGTAATATAAGTGGCACTGTATATTATAATAACAGAGGACATTATGTTATATAAGGGGCACTGTATATTATAATAACAGAGGACATTATGTAATATAAGGGGCACTGTATATTATAATAACAGAGGACATTATGTAATGATAGGGGGCACTGTATATTATAATAACAGAGGACATTATGTAATATAAGGGGCACTGTATATTATAATAACAGAGGACATTATATAATGATAGGGGGCACTGTATATTATAACATCAGAGGACATTATGTAATATAAGGGGCACTGTATATTATAATAACAGAGGACATTATGTAATATAAGGGGCACTGTATATTATAATATGAGAGGACATTATGTAATGATAGGGGGCACTGTATATTATAATAAGAGAGGACATTATATAATTATAGGGGGCACTGTATATTATAATAACAGAGGACATTATGTAATATAAGGGGCACTGTATATTATAATAACAGAGGACATTATGTAATGATAGGGGGCACTGTATATTATAATAACAGAGGACATTATGTATTAATTGGGGACACTGTATATTATAATAAGAGAGGACATTATATAATGATAGGGGGCACTGTATATTATAATAACAGAGGACATTATGTAATATAAGGGGCACTGTATATTATAATAACAGAGGACATTATGTAATGATAGGGGGCACTGTATATTATAATAAGAGAGGACATTATATAATGATAGGGGGCACTGTATATTATAAAAACAGAGGACATTATGTAATATAAGGGGCACTGTATATTATAATAACAGAGGACATTATGTAATCTAAGGGGCACTGTATATTATAATAACAGAGGACATTATGTAATATAAGGGGCACTGTATATTATAATAACAGAGGACATTATGTAATGATAGGGGGCACTGTGTATTATAATAAGAGAGTACATTATATAATGATAGGGGGCACTGTATATTATAATAAGAGAGGACATTATATAATGATAGGGGGCACTGTATATTATAATAATAGAGGACATTATGTAATATAAGGGGCACTGTATATTATAATAACAGAGGACATTATGTAATGATAGGAGGCACTGTATATTATAATAACAGAGGACATTATGTAATAAAAGGGGCACTGTATATTATAATAACAGAGGATATTATGTAATGATAGGGGACACTGTATATTATAATAAGAGAGGACATTATATAATGATAGGGGGCACTGTATATTATAATAACAGAGGACATTATGTAATATAAGGGGCACTGTATATTATATTAACAGAGGACATTATGTAATGATAGGGGGCACTGTATATTATAATAACAGATGACATTATGTAATGATAGGGGGCACTGTATATTATAATAACAGAGGACATTATGTAATGATAGGGGGCACTGTATATTATAATAACAGAGGACATTATGTAATATAAGGGGCACTGTATATTATAATAACAGAGGACATTATGTAATGATAGGGGGCACTGTATATTATAATAACAGAGGACATTATGTAATATAAGGGGCACTGTATATTATAATAACAGAGGATATTATGTAATGATAGGGGACACTGTATATTATAATAAGAGAGGACATTATATAATGATAGGGGGCACTGTATATTATAATAACAGAGGACATTATGTAATATAAGGGGCACTGTATATTATATTAACAGAGGACATTATGTAATGATAGGGGGCACTGTATATTATAATAACAGAGGACATTATGTAATATAAGGGGCACTGTATATTATAATAACAAAGGACATTATGTAATGATAGGGTGCACTGTATATTATAATAACAGAGGACATTATGTAATGATAGGGGGCACTGTATATTATAATAACAGAGGACATTATGTAATATAAGTGGCACTGTATATTATAATAACAGAGGACATTATGTTATATAAGGGGCACTGTATATTATAATAACAGAGGACATTATGTAATATAAGGGGCACTGTATATTATAATAACAGAGGACATTATGTAATGATAGGGGGCACTGTATATTATAATAACAGAGGACATTATGTAATATAAGGGGCACTGTATATTATAATAACAGAGGACATTATATAATGATAGGGGGCACTGTATATTATAACATCAGAGGACATTATGTAATGATAGGGGGCACTGTATATTATAATAACAGAGGACATTATGTAATATAAGGGGCACTGTATATTATAATAACAAAGGACATTATGTAATGATAGGGTGCACTGTATATTATAATAACAGAGGACATTATGTAATGATAGGGGGCACTGTATATTATAATAACAGAGGACATTATGTAATATAAGTGGCACTGTATATTATAATAACAGAGGACATTATGTTATATAAGGGGCACTGTATATTATAATAACAGAGGACATTATGTAATATAAGGGGCACTGTATATTATAATAACAGAGGACATTATGTAATGATAGGGGGCACTGTATATTATAATAACAGAGGACATTATGTAATATAAGGGGCACTGTATATTATAATAACAGAGGACATTATGTAATGATAGGGGGCACTGTATATTATAATAACAGAGGACATTATGTAATATAAGGGGCACTGTATATTATAATAACAGAGGATATTATGTAATGATAGGGGACACTGTATATTATAATAAGAGAGGACATTATATAATGATAGGGGGCACTGTATATTATAATAACAGAGGACATTATGTAATATAAGGGGCACTGTATATTATATTAACAGAGGACATTATGTAATGATAGGGGGCACTGTATATTATAATAACAGAGGACATTATGTAATATAAGGGGCACTGTATATTATAATAACAAAGGACATTATGTAATGATAGGGTGCACTGTATATTATAATAACAGAGGACATTATGTAATGATAGGGGGCACTGTATATTATAATAACAGAGGACATTATGTAATATAAGTGGCACTGTATATTATAATAACAGAGGACATTATGTTATATAAGGGGCACTGTATATTATAATAACAGAGGACATTATGTAATATAAGGGGCACTGTATATTATAATAACAGAGGACATTATGTAATGATAGGGGGCACTGTATATTATAATAACAGAGGACATTATGTAATATAAGGGGCACTGTATATTATAATAACAGAGGACATTATATAATGATAGGGGGCACTGTATATTATAACATCAGAGGACATTATGTAATATAAGGGGCACTGTATATTATAATAACAGAGGACATTATGTAATATAAGGGGCACTGTATATTATAATATGAGAGGACATTATGTAATGATAGGGGGCACTGTATATTATAATAAGAGAGGACATTATATAATTATAGGGGGCACTGTATATTATAATAACAGAGGACATTATGTAATATAAGGGGCACTGTATATTATAATAACAGAGGACATTATGTAATGATAGGGGGCACTTTATATTATAATAACAGAGGACATTATGTATTAATTGGGGACACTGTATATTATAATAAGAGAGGACATTATATAATGATAGGGGGCACTGTATATTATAATAACAGAGGACATTATGTAATATAAGGGGCACTGTATATTATAATAACAGAGGACATTATGTAATGATAGGGGGCACTGTATATTATAATAAGAGAGGACATTATATAATGATAGGGGGCACTGTATATTATAATAACAGAGGACATTATGTAATATAAGGGGCACTGTATATTATAATAACAGAGGACATTATGTAATATAAGGGGCACTGTATATTATAATAACAGAGGACATTATGTAATATAAGGGGCACTGTATATTATAATAGCAGAGGACATTATGTAATGATAGGGGGCACTGTGTATTATAATAAGAGAGTACATTATATAATGATAGGGGGCACTGTATATTATAATAAGAGAGGACATTATATAATGATAGGGGGCACTGTATATTATAATAATAGAGGACATTATGTAATATAAGGGGCACTGTATATTATAATAACAGAGGACATTATGTAATGATAGGAGGCACTGTATATTATAATAACAGAGGACATTATGTAATAAAAGGGGCACTGTATTTTATAATAACAGAGGATATTATGTAATGATAGGGGACACTGTATATTATAATAAGAGAGGACATTATATAATGATAGGGGGCACTGTATATTATAATAACAGAGGACATTATGTAATGATAGGGGGCACTGTATATTATAATAACAGAGGACATTATGTAATGATAGGGGGCACTGTATATTATAATAACAGAGGACATTATGTAATATAAGGGGCACTGTATATTATAATAACAGAGGACATTATGTAATGATAGGGGGCACTGTATATTATAATAACAGAGGACATTATGTAATATAAGGGGCACTGTATATTATAATAACAGAGGACATTATGTAATGATAGGGGGCACTGTATATTATAATAACAGAGGACATTATGTAATATAAGGGGCACTGTATATTATAATAACAGAGGATATTATGTAATGATAGGGGACACTGTATATTATAATAAGAGAGGACATTATATAATGATAGGGGGCACTGTATATTATAATAACAGAGGACATTATGTAATATAAGGGGCACTGTATATTATATTAACAGAGGACATTATGTAATGATAGGGGGCACTGTATATTATAATAACAGAGGACATTATGTAATATAAGGGGCACTGTATATTATAATAACAAAGGACATTATGTAATGATAGGGGGCACTGTATATTATAATAACAGAGGACATTATGTAATGATAGGGGGCACTGTATATTATAATAACAGAGGACATTATGTAATATAAGGGGCACTGTATATTATAATAACAGAGGACATTATGTAATATAAGGGGCACTGTATATTATAATAACAGAGGACATTATGTAATGATAGGGGGCACTGTATATTATAATAACAGAGGACATTATGTAATGATAGGGGGCACTGTATATTATAATAACAGAGGACATTATGTAATATAAGGGGCACTGTATATTATAATAACAGAGGACATTATGTAATGATAGGGGGCACTGTATATTATAATAACAGAGGATATTATGTAATGATAGGGGGCACTGTATATTATAATAACAGAGGACATTATGTAATGATAGGGGGCACTGTATATTATAATAAGAGAGGACATTATATAATGATATGGGGCACTGTATATTATAATATCAGAGGACGATATGTAGTATAAGGGGCACTGTATATTATAATAACAGAGGACATTATGTAATATAAGGGGCACTGTATATTATAATATCAGAAGACATTATGTAATATAAGGGGCACTGTATATTATAATAACAGAGGACATTATGTAATGATAGGGGGCACTGTATATTATAATAACAGAGGACATTATGTAATGATAGGGGCACTGTATATTATAATAACAGAGGACATTATGTAATATAAGGGGCACTGTATATTATAATAACAGAGGACATTATATAATGATAGGGGGCACTGTATATTATAACATCAGAGGACATTATGTAATATAAGGGGCACTGTATATTATAATAACAGAGGACATTATGTAATATAAGGGGCACTGTATATTATAATATGAGAGGACATTATGTAATGATAGGGGGCACTGTATATTATAATAAGAGAGGACATTATATAATTATAGGGGGCACTGTATATTATAATAACAGAGGACATTATGTAATATAAGGGGCACTGTATATTATAATAACAGAGGACATTATGTAATGATAGGGGGCACTTTATATTATAATAACAGAGGACATTATGTATTAATTGGGGACACTGTATATTATAATAAGAGAGGACATTATATAATGATAGGGGGCACTGTATATTATAATAACAGAGGACATTATGTAATATAAGGGGCACTGTATATTATAATAACAGAGGACATTATGTAATGATAGGGGGCACTGTATATTATAATAAGAGAGGACATTATATAATGATAGGGGGCACTGTATATTATAATAACAGAGGACATTATGTAATATAAGGGGCACTGTATATTATAATAACAGAGGACATTATGTAATATAAGGGGCACTGTATATTATAATAACAGAGGACATTATGTAATATAAGGGGCACTGTATATTATAATAGCAGAGGACATTATGTAATGATAGGGGGCACTGTGTATTATAATAAGAGAGTACATTATATAATGATAGGGGGCACTGTATATTATAATAAGAGAGGACATTATATAATGATAGGGGGCACTGTATATTATAATAATAGAGGACATTATGTAATATAAGGGGCACTGTATATTATAATAACAGAGGACATTATGTAATGATAGGAGGCACTGTATATTATAATAACAGAGGACATTATGTAATAAAAGGGGCACTGTATATTATAATAACAGAGGATATTATGTAATGATAGGGGACACTGTATATTATAATAAGAGAGGACATTATATAATGATAGGGGGCACTGTATATTATAATAACAGAGGGCATTATGTAATGATAGGGGGCACTGTATATTATAATAACAGAGGACATTATGTAATGATAGGGGGCACTGTATATTATAATAACAGAGGACATTATGTAATATAAGGGGCACTGTATATTATAATAACAGAGGACATTATGTAATGATAGGGGGCACTGTATATTATAATAACAGAGGACATTATGTAATATAAGGGGCACTGTATATTATAATAACAGAGGACATTATGTAATGATAGGGGGCACTGTATATTATAATAACAGAGGACATTATGTAATATAAGGGGCACTGTATATTATAATAACAGAGGATATTATGTAATGATAGGGGACACTGTATATTATAATAAGAGAGGACATTATATAATGATAGGGGGCACTGTATATTATAATAACAGAGGACATTATGTAATATAAGGGCCACTGTATATTATATTAACAGAGGACATTATGTAATGATAGGGGGCACTGTATATTATAATAACAGAGGACATTATGTAATATAAGGGGCACTGTATATTATAATAACAAAGGACATTATGTAATGATAGGGGGCACTGTATATTATAATAACAGAGGACATTATGTAATGATAGGGGGCACTGTATATTATAATAACAGAGGACATTATGTAATATAAGGGGCACTGTATATTATAATAACAGAGGACATTATGTAATATAAGGGGCACTGTATATTATAATAACAGAGGACATTATGTAATGATAGGGGGCACTGTATATTATAATAACAGAGGACATTATGTAATGATAGGGGGCACTGTATATTATAATAACAGAGGACATTATGTAATATAAGGGGCACTGTATATTATAATAACAGAGGACATTATGTAATGATAGGGGGCACTGTATATTATAATAACAGAGGATATTATGTAATGATAGGGGGCACTGTATATTATAATAACAGAGGACATTATGTAATGATAGGGGGCACTGTATATTATAATAAGAGAGGACATTATATAATGATATGGGGCACTGTATATTATAATATCAGAGGACGATATGTAGTATAAGGGGCACTGTATATTATAATAACAGAGGACATTATGTAATATAAGGGGCACTGTATATTATAATATCAGAAGACATTATGTAATATAAGGGGCACTGTATATTATAATAACAGAGGACATTATGTAATGATAGGGGGCACTGTATATTATAATAACAGAGGACATTATGTAATGATAGGGGCACTGTATATTATAATAACAGAGGACATTATGTAATATAAGGGGCACTGTATATTATAATAACAGAGGACATTATGTAATCATAGGGGTCACTGTATATTATAATAACAGAGGACATTATGTAATGATAGGGGCACTGTATATTATAATAACAGAGGACATTATGTAATATAAGGGGCACTGTATATTATAATATCAGAGGACATTATGTAATATAAGGAGCACTGTATATTATAATAACAGAGGACATTATGTAATGATAGGGGGCACTGTATATTATAATAACAGAGGACATTATGTAATATAAAGGGCACTGTATATTATAATAACAGAGGACATTATGTAATATAAGGGGCACTGTATATTATAATAACAGAGGACATTATGTAATGATAGGGGGCACTGTATATTATAATAACAGAGGACATTATGTAATGATAGGGGGCACTGTATATTATAATAACAGAGGACATTATGTAATATAAGGGGCACTGTATATTATAATAACAGAGGACATTATGTAATGATAGGGGGCACTGTATATTATAATAAAAGAGGATATTATGTAATGATAGGGGGCACTGTATATTATAATAACAGAGGACATTATGTAATGATAGGGGGCACTGTATATTATAATAAGAGAGGACATTATATAATGATAGGGGGCACTGTATATTATAATATCAGAGGACATTATGTAGTATAAGGGGCACTGTATATTATAATAACAGAGGACATTATGTAATATAAGGGGCACTGTATATTATAATATCAGAAGACATTATGTAATATAAGGGGCACTGTATATTATAATAACAGAGGACATTATGTAATGATAGGGGGTACTGTATATTATAATAACAGAGGACATTATGTAATATAAGGGGCACTGTATATTATAATAACAGAGGACATTATGTAATCATAGGGGTCACTGTATATTATAATAACAGAGGACATTATGTAATATATGGGGCACTGTATATTATAACAGAAGACATTATGTAATATAAGGGGCACTGTATATTATAATAACAGAGGACATTATGTAATATAAGGGGCACTGTATATTATAATAACAGAGGACATTATGTAATATAAGGGGCACTGTATATTATAATAACAGAGGACATTATGTAATATAAGGGGCACTGTATATTATAATAACAGAGGACATTATGTAATGATAGGGGGCACTGTGTATTATAAGAGAGTACATTATATAATGATAGGGGGCACTGTATATTATAATAAGAGAGGACATTATATAATGATAGGGGGCACTGTATATTATAATAATAGAGGACATTATGTAATATAAGGGGCACTGTATATTATAATAACAGAGGACATTATGTAATGATAGGAGGCACTGTATATTATAATAACAGAGGACATTATGTAATAAAAGGGGCACTGTATATTATAATAACAGAGGATATTATGTAATGATAGGGGACACTGTATATTATAATAAGAGAGGACATTATATAATGATAGGGGGCACTGTATATTATAATAAGAGAGGACATTATGTAATATAAGGGACACTGTATATTATATTAACAGAGGACATTATGTAATGATAGGGGGCACTGTATATTATAATAACAGAGGACATTATGTAATGATAGGGGGCACTGTATATTATAATAACATAGGACATTATGTAATGATAGGGGGCACTGTATATTATAATAACAGAGGAAATTATGTAATATAAGGGGCACTGTATATTATAATAACAGAGGACATTATGTAATGATAGGGGGCACTGTATATTATAATAACAGAGGACATTATGTAATATAAGGGGCACTGTATATTATAATAACAGAGGACATTATGTAATGATAGGGGGCACTGTATATTATAATAACAGGGGACATTATGTAATGATAGGGGCACTGTATATTATAATAACAGAGGACATTATGTAATATAAGGGGCACTGTATATTATAATAACAGAGGACATTATGTAATATAAGGGGCACTGTATATTATAATAACAGAGGACATTATGTAATGATAGGGGGCACTGTATATTATAATAACAGAGGACATTATGTAATATAAGGGGCACTGTATATTATAATAACAGAGGATATTATGTAATGATAGGGGACACTGTATATTATAATAAGAGAGGACATTATATAATGATAGGGGGCACTGTATATTATAATAACAGAGGACATTATGTAATATAAGGGGCACTGTATATTATATTAACAGAGGACATTATGTAATGATAGGGGGCACTGTATATTATAATAACAGAGGACATTATGTAATATAAGGGGCACTGTATATTATAATAACAAAGGACATTATGTAATGATAGGGTGCACTGTATATTATAATAACAGAGGACATTATGTAATGATAGGGGGCACTGTATATTATAATAACAGAGGACATTATGTAATATAAGTGGCACTGTATATTATAATAACAGAGGACATTATGTTATATAAGGGGCACTGTATATTATAATAACAGAGGACATTATGTAATATAAGGGGCACTGTATATTATAATAACAGAGGACATTATGTAATGATAGGGGGCACTGTATATTATAATAACAGAGGACATTATGTAATATAAGGGGCACTGTATATTATAATAACAGAGGACATTATATAATGATAGGGGGCACTGTATATTATAACATCAGAGGACATTATGTAATATAAGGGACACTGTATATTATAATAACAGAGGACATTATGTAATATAAGGGGCACTGTATATTATAATATGAGAGGACATTATGTAATGATAGGGGGCACTGTATATTATAATAAGAGAGGACATTATATAATTATAGGGGGCACTGTATATTATAATAACAGAGGACATTATGTAATATAAGGGGCACTGTATATTATAATAACAGAGGACATTATGTAATGATAGGGGGCACTTTATATTATAATAACAGAGGACATTATGTATTAATTGGGGACACTGTATATTATAATAAGAGAGGACATTATATAATGATAGGGGGCACTGTATATTATAATAACAGAGGACATTATGTAATATAAGGGGCACTGTATATTATAATAACAGAGGACATTATGTAATGATAGGGGGCACTGTATATTATAATAAGAGAGGACATTATATAATGATAGGGGGCACTGTATATTATAATAACAGAGGACATTATGTAATATAAGGGGCACTGTATATTATAATAACAGAGGACATTATGTAATATAAGGGGCACTGTATATTATAATAACAGAGGACATTATGTAATATAAGGGGCACTGTATATTATAATAGCAGAGGACATTATGTAATGATAGGGGGCACTGTGTATTATAATAAGAGAGTACATTATATAATGATAGGGGGCACTGTATATTATAATAAGAGAGGACATTATATAATGATAGGGGGCACTGTATATTATAATAATAGAGGACATTATGTAATATAAGGGGCACTGTATATTATAATAACAGAGGACATTATGTAATGATAGGAGGCACTGTATATTATAATAACAGAGGACATTATGTAATAAAAGGGGCACTGTATATTATAATAACAGAGGATATTATGTAATGATAGGGGACACTGTATATTATAATAAGAGAGGACATTATATAATGATAGGGGGCACTGTATATTATAATAACAGAGGACATTATGTAATGATAGGGGGCACTGTATATTATAATAACAGAGGACATTATGTAATGATAGGGGGCACTGTATATTATAATAACAGAGGACATTATGTAATATAAGGGGCACTGTATATTATAATAACAGAGGACATTATGTAATGATAGGGGGCACTGTATATTATAATAACAGAGGACATTATGTAATATAAGGGGCACTGTATATTATAATAACAGAGGACATTATGTAATGATAGGGGGCACTGTATATTATAATAACAGAGGACATTATGTAATATAAGGGGCACTGTATATTATAATAACAGAGGATATTATGTAATGATAGGGGACACTGTATATTATAATAAGAGAGGACATTATATAATGATAGGGGGCACTGTATATTATAATAACAGAGGACATTATGTAATATAAGGGGCACTGTATATTATATTAACAGAGGACATTATGTAATGATAGGGGGCACTGTATATTATAATAACAGAGGACATTATGTAATATAAGGGGCACTGTATATTATAATAACAAAGGACATTATGTAATGATAGGGGGCACTGTATATTATAATAATAGAGGACATTATGTAATATAAGGGGCACTGTATATTATAATAACAGAGGACATTATGTAATGATAGGAGGCACTGTATATTATAATAACAGAGGACATTATGTAATGATAGGAGGCACTGTATATTATAATAACAGAGGACATTATGTAATAAAAGGGGCACTGTATATTATAATAAGAGAGGACATTATATAATGATAGGGGGCACTGTATATTATAATAATAGAGGACATTATGTAATATAAGGGGCACTGTATATTATAATAACAGAGGACATTATGTAATGATAGGAGGCACTGTATATTATAATAACAGAGGACATTATGTAATAAAAGGGGCACTGTATATTATAATAACAGAGGATATTATGTAATGATAGGGGACACTGTATATTATAATAAGAGAGGACATTATATAATGATAGGGGGCACTGTATATTATAATAACAGAGGACATTATGTAATGATAGGGGGCACTGTATATTATAATAACAGAGGACATTATGTAATGATAGGGGGCACTGTATATTATAATAACAGAGGACATTATGTAATATAAGGGGCACTGTATATTATAATAACAGAGGACATTATGTAATGATAGGAGGCACTGTATATTATAATAACAGAGGACATTATGTAATGATAGGAGGCACTGTATATTATAATAACAGAGGACATTATGTAATAAAAGGGGCACTGTATATTATAATAAGAGAGGACATTATATAATGATAGGGGGCACTGTATATTATAATAATAGAGGACATTATGTAATATAAGGGGCACTGTATATTATAATAACAGAGGACATTATGTAATGATAGGAGGCACTGTATATTATAATAACAGAGGACATTATGTAATAAAAGGGGCACTGTATATTATAATAACAGAGGATATTATGTAATGATAGGGGACACTGTATATTATAATAAGAGAGGACATTATATAATGATAGGGGGCACTGTATATTATAATAACAGAGGACATTATGTAATGATAGGGGGCACTGTATATTATAATAACAGAGGACATTATGTAATGATAGGGGGCACTGTATATTATAATAACAGAGGACATTATGTAATATAAGGGGCACTGTATATTATAATAACAGAGGACATTATGTAATGATAGGGGGCACTGTATATTATAATAACAGAGGACATTATGTAATATAAGGGGCACTGTATATTATAATAACAGAGGACATTATGTAATGATAGGGGGCACTGTATATTATAATAACAGAGGACATTATGTAATATAAGGGGCACTGTATATTATAATAACAGAGGATATTATGTAATGATAGGGGACACTGTATATTATAATAAGAGAGGACATTATATAATGATAGGGGGCACTGTATATTATAATAACAGAGGACATTATGTAATATAAGGGGCACTGTATATTATATTAACAGAGGACATTATGTAATGATAGGGGGCACTGTATATTATAATAACAGAGGACATTATGTAATATAAGGGGCACTGTATATTATAATAACAAAGGACATTATGTAATGATAGGGGGCACTGTATATTATAATAACAGAGGACATTATGTAATGATAGGGGGCACTGTATATTATAATAACAGAGGACATTATGTAATATAAGGGGCACTGTATATTATAATAACAGAGGACATTATGTAATATAAGGGGCACTGTATATTATAATAACAGAGGACATTATGTAATGATAGGGGGCACTGTATATTATAATAACAGAGGACATTATGTAATGATAGGGGGCACTGTATATTATAATAACAGAGGACATTATGTAATATAAGGGGCACTGTATATTATAATAACAGAGGACATTATGTAATGATAGGGGGCACTGTATATTATAATAACAGAGGATATTATGTAATGATAGGGGGCACTGTATATTATAATAACAGAGGACATTATGTAATGATAGGGGGCACTGTATATTATAATAAGAGAGGACATTATATAATGATATGGGGCACTGTATATTATAATATCAGAGGACGATATGTAGTATAAGGGGCACTGTATATTATAATAACAGAGGACATTATGTAATATAAGGGGCACTGTATATTATAATATCAGAAGACATTATGTAATATAAGGGGCACTGTATATTATAATAACAGAGGACATTATGTAATGATAGGGGGCACTGTATATTATAATAACAGAGGACATTATGTAATGATAGGGGCACTGTATATTATAATAACAGAGGACATTATGTAATATAAGGGGCACTGTATATTATAATAACAGAGGACATTATGTAATCATAGGGGTCACTGTATATTATAATAACAGAGGACATTATGTAATGATAGGGGCACTGTATATTATAATAACAGAGGACATTATGTAATATAAGGGGCACTGTATATTATAATATCAGAGGACATTATGTAATATAAGGAGCACTGTATATTATAATAACAGAGGACATTATGTAATGATAGGGGGCACTGTATATTATAATAACAGAGGACATTATGTAATATAAAGGGCACTGTATATTATAATAACAGAGGACATTATGTAATATAAGGGGCACTGTATATTATAATAACAGAGGACATTATGTAATGATAGGGGGCACTGTATATTATAATAACAGAGGACATTATGTAATGATAGGGGGCACTGTATATTATAATAACAGAGGACATTATGTAATATAAGGGGCACTGTATATTATAATAACAGAGGACATTATGTAATGATAGGGGGCACTGTATATTATAATAAAAGAGGATATTATGTAATGATAGAGGGCACTGTATATTATAATAACAGAGGACATTATGTAATGATAGGGGGCACTGTATATTATAATAAGAGAGGACATTATATAATGATAGGGGGCACTGTATATTATAATATCAGAGGACATTATGTAGTATAAGGGGCACTGTATATTATAATAACAGAGGGCATTATGTAATATAAGGGGCACTGTATATTATAATATCAGAAGACATTATGTAATATAAGGGGCACTGTATATTATAATAACAGAGGACATTATGTAATGATAGGGGGCACTGTATATTATAATAACAGAGGACATTATGTAATATAAGGGGCACTGTATATTATAATAACAGAGGACATTATGTAATCATAGGGGTCACTGTATATTATAATAACAGAGGACATTATGTAATATATGGGGCACTGTATATTATAACAGAAGACATTATGTAATATAAGGGGCACTGTATATTATAATAACAGAGGACATTATGTAATATAAGGGGCACTGTATATTATAATAACAGAGGACATTATGTAATATAAGGGGCACTGTATATTATAATAACAGAGGACATTATGTAATATAAGGGGCACTGTATATTATAATAACAGAGGACATTATGTAATGATAGGGGGCACTGTGTATTATAAGAGAGTACATTATATAATGATAGGGGGCACTGTATATTATAATAAGAGAGGACATTATATAATGATAGGGGGCACTGTATATTATAATAATAGAGGACATTATGTAATATAAGGGGCACTGTATATTATAATAACAGAGGACATTATGTAATGATAGGAGGCACTGTATATTATAATAACAGAGGACATTATGTAATAAAAGGGGCACTGTATATTATAATAACAGAGGATATTATGTAATGATAGGGGACACTGTATATTATAATAAGAGAGGACATTATATAATGATAGGGGGCACTGTATATTATAATAAGAGAGGACATTATGTAATATAAGGGGCACTGTATATTATATTAACAGAGGACATTATGTAATGATAGGGGGCACTGTATATTATAATAACAGAGGACATTATGTAATGATAGGGGGCACTGTATATTATAATAACAGAGGACATTATGTAATGATAGGGGGCACTGTATATTATAATAACAGAGGAAATTATGTAATATAAGGGGCACTGTATATTATAATAACAGAGGACATTATGTAATGATAGGGGGCACTGTATATTATAATAACAGAGGACATTATGTAATATAAGGGGCACTGTATATTATAATAACAGAGGACATTATGTAATGATAGGGGGCACTGTATATTATAATAACAGGGGACATTATGTAATGATAGGGGCACTGTATATTATAATAACAGAGGACATTATGTAATATAAGGGGCACTGTATATTATAGTAACAGAGGACATTATGTAATCATAGGGGTCACTGTATATTATAATAACAGAGGACATTATGTAATATATGGGGCACTGTATATTATAACAGAAGACATTATGTAATATAAGGGGCACTGTATATTATAATAACAGAGGACATTATGTAATATAAGGGGCACTGTATATTATAATAACAGAGGACATTATGTAATGATAGGGGGCACTGTATATTATAATAAAAGAGGACATTATGTAATATAAGTGGCACTGTATATTATAATAACAGAGGACATTATGTAATATAAGGGGCACTGTATATTATAATAACAGAGGACATTATGTAATGATAGGGGGCACTGTATATTATAATAAGAGAGGACATTATATAATGATATGGGGCACTGTATATTATAATAACAGAGGACATTATGTAATATAAGGGGCACTGTATATTATAATAACAGAGGACATTATGTAATGATAGGGGGCACTGTATATTATAATAAGAGAGGACATTATATAATGATAGGGGGCACTGTATATTATAATAACAGAGGACATTATGTAATATAAGGGGCACTGTATATTATAATAACAGAGGACATTATGTAATATAAGGGGCACTGTATATTATAATAACAGAGGACATTATGTAATATAAGGGGCACTGTATATTATAATAACAGAGGAATTATGTAATGATAGGGGGCACTGTGTATTATAAGAGAGTACATTATATAATGATAGGGGGCACTGTATATTATAATAAGAGAGGACATTATATAATGATAGGGGGCACTGTATATTATAATAATAGAGGACATTATGTAATATAAGGGGCACTGTATATTATAATAACAGAGGACATTATGTAATGATAGGAGGCACTGTATATTATAATAACAGAGGACATTATGTAATAAAAGGGGCACTGTATATTATAATAACAGAGGATATTATGTAATGATAGGGGACACTGTATATTATAATAAGAGAGGACATTATATAATGATAGGGGGCACTGTATATTATAATAACAGAGGACATTATGTAATATAAGGGGCACTGTATATTATAATAACAGAGGACATTATGTAATGATAGGGGGCACTGTATATTATAATAAAAGAGGACATTATGTAATATAAGTGGCACTGTATATTATAATAACAGAGGACATTATGTAATATAAGGGGCACTGTATATTATAATAACAGAGGACATTATGTAATGATAGGGGGCACTGTATATTATAATAAGAGAGGACATTATATAATGATATGGGGCACTGTATATTATAATAACAGAGGACATTATGTAATATAAGGGGCACTGTATATTATAATAACAGAGGACATTATGTAATGATAGGGGGCACTGTATATTATAATAAGAGAGGACATTATATAATGATAGGGGGCACTGTATATTATAATAACAGAGGACATTATGTAATATAAGGGGCACTGTATATTATAATAACAGAGGACATTATGTAATATAAGGGGCACTGTATATTATAATAACAGAGGACATTATGTAATATAAGGGGCACTGTATATTATAATAACAGAGGAATTATGTAATGATAGGGGGCACTGTGTATTATAAGAGAGTACATTATATAATGATAGGGGGCACTGTATATTATAATAAGAGAGGACATTATATAATGATAGGGGGCACTGTATATTATAATAATAGAGGACATTATGTAATATAAGGGGCACTGTATATTATAATAACAGAGGACATTATGTAATGATAGGAGGCACTGTATATTATAATAACAGAGGACATTATGTAATAAAAGGGGCACTGTATATTATAATAACAGAGGATATTATGTAATGATAGGGGACACTGTATATTATAATAAGAGAGGACATTATATAATGATAGGGGGCACTGTATATTATAATAACAGAGGACATTATGTAATATAAGGGGCACTGTATATTATATTAACAGAGGACATTATGTAATGATAGGGGGCACTGTATATTATAATAACAGAGGACATTATGTAATGATAGGGGGCACTGTATATTATAATAACAGAGGACATTATTTAATGATAGGGGGCACTGTATATTATAATAACAGAGGAAATTATGTAATATAAGGGGCACTGTATATTATAATAACAGAGGACATTATGTAATGATAGGGGGCACTGTATATTATAATAACAGAGGACATTATGTAATATAAGGGGCACTGTATATTATAATAACAGAGGACATTATGTAATGATAGGGGGCACTGTATATTATAATAACAGGGGACATTATGTAATGATAGGGGCACTGTATATTATAATAACAGAGGACATTATGTAATATAAGGGGCACTGTATATTATAGTAACAGAGGACATTATGTAATCATAGGGGTCACTGTATATTATAATAACAGAGGACATTATGTAATATATGGGGCACTGTATATTATAACAGAAGACATTATGTAATATAAGGGGCACTGTATATTATAATAACAGAGGACATTATGTAATATAAGGGGCACTGTATATTATAATAACAGAGGACATTATGTAATATAAGGGGCACTGTATATTATAATAAAAGAGGACATTATGTAATATAAGTGGCACTGTATATTATAATAACAGAGGACATTATGTAATATAAGGGGCACTGTATATTATAATAACAGAGGACATTATGTAATGATAGGGGGCAATGTATATTATAATAACAGAGGATATTATGTAATGATAGGGGGCACTGTATATTATAATAACAGAGGACATTATGTAATGATAGGGGGCACTGTATATTATAATAAGAGAGGACATTATATAATGATAGGGGGCACTGTATATTATAATAACAGAGGACATTATGTAGTATAAGGGGCACTGTATATTATAATAACAGAGGACATTATGTAATATAAGGGGCACTGTATATTATAATATCAGAGGACATTATGTAATATAAGGGGCACTGTATATTATAATAACAGAGGACATTATGTAATCATAGGGGTCACTGTATATTATAATAACAGAGGACATTATGTAATATATGGGGCACTGTATATTATAACAGAAGACATTATGTAATATAAGGGGCACTGTATATTAAAATAACAGAGGACATTATATAATATAAGGGGCACTGTATATTATAATAACAGAGGACATTATGTAATATAAGGGGCACTGTATATTATAATAACAGAGGACATTATGTAATCATAGGGGTCACTGTATATTATAATAACAGAGGACATTATGTAATATATGGGGCACTGTATATTATAACAGAAGACATTATGTAATATAAGGGGCACTGTATATTAAAATAACAGAGGACATTATATAATATAAGGGGCACTGTATATTATAATAACAGAGGACATTATGTAATATAAGGGGCACTGTATATTATAATAACAGAGGACATTATGTAATGATAGGGGGCACTGTATATTATAATAACAGAGGACATTATGTAATGATAGGGGGCACTGTATATTATAATAACAGAGGACATTATGTAATGATAGGGGGCACTGTATATTATAATAAAAGAGGACATTATGTAATATAAGTGGCACTGTATATTATAATAACAGAGGACATTATGTTATATAAGGGGCACGGTATATTATAAAAACAGAGGACATTATGTAATATAAGGGACACTGTATATTATAATAACAGAGGACATTATGTAATATAAGGGGCACTGTATATTATAATAACAGAAGACATTATGTAATATAAGGGGCACTGTATATTATAATAACAGAGGACATTATGTAATATAAAGGGCACTGTATTTTATAATAACAGAGGACATTATATAATGATAGGGGGCACTGTATATTATAATATCAGAGGACAATATGTAATATAAGGGGCACTGTATATTATAATAACAGAGGACATTATGTAGTGATAGGGGGCACTGTATATTATATTAACAGAGGACATTATGTAATATAAGGGGCACTGTATATTATAATAACAGAGGACATTATGTAATGATAGGGGGCACTGTATATTATAATAACAGAGGACATTATGTACTATAAGGGGCACTGTATATTATAATAACAGAGGACATTATGTAATGATAGGGGGCACTGTATATTATAATAACAGAGGACATTATGTAATATAAGGGGCACTGTATATTATAATAACAGAGGACATTATGTAATGATAGGGGGCACTGTATATTATAATAACAGAGGACATTATGTAATATAAGGGGCACTGTATATTATAATAACAGAGGACATTATGTAATATAAGGGACACTGTATATTATAATAACAGAGGACATTATGTAATGATAGGGGGCACTGTATATTATAATAACAGAGGACATTATGTAATGATAGGGAGCACTGTATATTATAATAACAGAGGACATTAAGTAATATAATGGGCACTGTATATTATAATAACAGAGGATATTATGTAATGATAGGGGGCACTGTATATTATAATAAGAGAGGACATTATATAATGATAGGGGGCACTGTATATTATAATAACAGAGGACATTATGTAATATAAGGGGCACTGTATATTATAATAACAGAAGACATTATGTAATGATAGGGGGCACTGTATATTATAATAACAGAGGACATTATGTAATATAAGGGGCACTGTATATTATAATAACAGAGGACATTATATAATGATAGGGGGCACTGTATATTATAATAACAGAGGAAATTATGTAATATAAGGGGCACTGTATATTATAATAACAGAGGACATTATGTAATGATAGGGGGCACTGTATATTATAATAACAGAGGACATTATGTAATATAAGGGGCACTGTATATTGTAATAACAGAGGACATTATATAATGATAGGGGGCACTGTATATTATAATATCAGAGGACATTATGTAATATGAGGGGCACTGTATATTATAATAAAAGAGGACATTATGTAATATAAGGGGCACTGTATATTATAATAACAGAGGACATTATGTAATGATAGGGGGCACTGTATATTATAATAACAGAGGACATTATGTAATGATAGGGGGCACTTTATATTATAATAACAGAGGACATTATGTAATGATAGGGGGCACTGTATATTATAATAACAGAGGACATTATGTAATGATATGGGGCACTGTATATTATAATAACAGAGGACATTATGTAATGATAGGGGGCACTGTATATTATAATAACAGAGGACATTATGTAATGATAGGGGGCACTTTATATTATAATAACAGAGGACATTATGTAATGATAGGGGGCACTGTATATTATAATAACAGAGGACATTATGTAATGATAGGGGGCACCGTATATTATAATAACAGAGGACATTATGTTATATAAGGGGCACTGTATATTATAATAACAGAGGACATTATGTAATATAAGGGGCACTGTGTATTATAATAACAGAGGACATTATGTAATATACGGGGCACTGTATATTATAATAACAGAAGACATTATGTAATATAAGGGGCACTGTATATTATAATAACAGAGGACATTATGTAATATAAAGGGCACTGTATATTATAATAACAGAGGACATTATATAATGATAGGGGGCACTGTATATTATAATATCAGAGGACATTATGTAATATAAGGGGCACTGTATATTATAATAACAGAGGACATTATGTAATGATAGGGGGCACTGTATATTATAATAAGAGAGGACATTATATAATGATAGGGGGCACTGTATATTATAATAACAGAGGAAATTATGTATTATAAGGGGCACTGTATATTATAATAACAGAGGACATTATGTACTATAAGGGGCACTGTATATTATAATAACAGAGGACATTATGTAATATAAGGGGCACTGTATATTATAATAACATAGGACATTATGTAATGATAGGGGGCACTGTATATTATAATAACAGAGGACATTATGTAATGATAGGGGGCACTGTATATTATAATAACAGAGGACATTATGTAATATAAGGGGCACTGTATATTATAATAACAGAGGACATTATGTAATGATAGGGGGCACTGTATATTATAATAACAGAGGACATTATGTAATGATAGGGGGCACTGTATATTATAATAACAGAGGACATTATGTAATGATAGGGTGCACTGTATATTATAATAACAGAGGACATTATGTAATGATAGGGGGCACTGTATATTATAATAACAGAGGACATTATGTAATATAAGTGGCACTGTATATTATAATAACAGAGGACATTATGTTATATAAGGGGCACTGTATATTATAATAACAGAGGACATTATGTAATATAAGGGGCACTGTATATTATAATAACAGAGGACATTATGTAATGATAGGGGGCACTGTATATTATAATAACAGAGGACATTATGTAATGATAGGGGGCACTGTATATTATAATAAAAGAGGACATTATGTAATATAAGTGGCACTGTATATTATAATAACAGAGGACATTATGTAATATAAGGGGCACTGTATATTATAATAACAGAGGACATTATGTAATGATAGGGGGCACTGTATATTATAATAAGAGAGGACATTATATAATGATATGGGGCACTGTATATTATAATAACAGAGGACATTATGTAATATAAGGGGCACTGTATATTATAATAACAGAGGACATTATGTAATGATAGGGGGCACTGTATATTATAATAACAGAGGACATTATGTAATGATAGGGGGCACTGTATATTATAATAAGAGAGGACATTATATAATGATATGGGGCACTGTATATTATAATAACAGAGGACATTATGTAATATAAGGGGCACTGTATATTATAATAACAGAGGAATTATGTAATGATAGGGGGCACTGTGTATTATAAGAGAGTACATTATATAATGATAGGGGGCACTGTATATTATAATAAGAGAGGACATTATATAATGATAGGGGGCACTGTATATTATAATAATAGAGGACATTATGTAATATAAGGGGCACTGTATATTATAATAACAGAGGACATTATGTAATGATAGGAGGCACTGTATATTATAATAACAGAGGACATTATGTAATAAAAGGGGCACTGTATATTATAATAACAGAGGATATTATGTAATGATAGGGGACACTGTATATTATAATAAGAGAGGACATTATATAATGATAGGGGGCACTGTATATTATAATAACAGAGGACATTATGTAATATAAGGGGCACTGTATATTATATTAACAGAGGACATTATGTAATGATAGGGGGCACTGTATATTATAATAACAGAGGACATTATGTAATGATAGGGGGCACTGTATATTATAATAACAGAGGACATTATTTAATGATAGGGGGCACTGTATATTATAATAACAGAGGAAATTATGTAATATAAGGGGCACTGTATATTATAATAACAGAGGACATTATGTAATGATAGGGGGCACTGTATATTATAATAACAGAGGACATTATGTAATATAAGGGGCACTGTATATTATAATAACAGAGGACATTATGTAATGATAGGGGGCACTGTATATTATAATAACAGGGGACATTATGTAATGATAGGGGCACTGTATATTATAATAACAGAGGACATTATGTAATATAAGGGGCACTGTATATTATAGTAACAGAGGACATTATGTAATCATAGGGGTCACTGTATATTATAATAACAGAGGACATTATGTAATATATGGGGCACTGTATATTATAACAGAAGACATTATGTAATATAAGGGGCACTGTATATTATAATAACAGAGGACATTATGTAATATAAGGGGCACTGTATATTATAATAACAGAGGACATTATGTAATGATAGGGGGCACTGTATATTATAATAAAAGAGGACATTATGTAATATAAGTGGCACTGTATATTATAATAACAGAGGACATTATGTAATATAAGGGGCACTGTATATTATAATAACAGAGGACATTATGTAATGATAGGGGGCAATGTATATTATAATAACAGAGGATATTATGTAATGATAGGGGGCACTGTATATTATAATAACAGAGGACATTATGTAATGATAGGGGGCACTGTATATTATAATAAGAGAGGACATTATAAAATGATAGGGGGCACTGTATATTATAATATCAGAGGACATTATGTAGTATAAGGGGCACTGTATATTATAATAACAGAGGACATTATGTAATATAAGGGGCACTGTATATTATAATATCAGAGGACATTATGTAATATAAGGGGCACTGTATATTATAATAACAGAGGACATTATGTAATCATAGGGGTCACTGTATATTATAATAACAGAGGACATTATGTAATATATGGGGCACTGTATATTATAACAGAAGACATTATGTAATATAAGGGGCACTGTATATTAAAATAACAGAGGACATTATATAATATAAGGGGCACTGTATATTATAATAACAGAGGACATTATGTAATATAAGGGGCACTGTATATTATAATAACAGAGGACATTATGTAATCATAGGGGTCACTGTATATTATAATAACAGAGGACATTATGTAATATATGGGGCACTGTATATTATAACAGAAGACATTATGTAATATAAGGGGCACTGTATATTAAAATAACAGAGGACATTATATAATATAAGGGGCACTGTATATTATAATAACAGAGGACATTATGTAATATAAGGGGCACTGTATATTATAATAACAGAGGACATTATGTAATGATAGGGGGCACTGTATATTATAATAACAGAGGACATTATGTAATGATAGGGGGCACTGTATATTATAATAACAGAGGACATTATGTAATGATAGGGGGCACTGTATATTATAATAAAAGAGGACATTATGTAATATAAGTGGCACTGTATATTATAATAACAGAGGACATTATGTTATATAAGGGGCACGGTATATTATAAAAACAGAGGACATTATGTAATATAAGGGACACTGTATATTATAATAACAGAGGACATTATGTAATATAAGGGGCACTGTATATTATAATAACAGAAGACATTATGTAATATAAGGGGCACTGTATATTATAATAACAGAGGACATTATGTAATATAAAGGGCACTGTATTTTATAATAACAGAGGACATTATATAATGATAGGGGGCACTGTATATTATAATATCAGAGGACAATATGTAATATAAGGGGCACTGTATATTATAATAACAGAGGACATTATGTAGTGATAGGGGGCACTGTATATTATATTAACAGAGGACATTATGTAATATAAGGGGCACTGTATATTATAATAACAGAGGACATTATGTAATGATAGGGGGCACTGTATATTATAATAACAGAGGACATTATGTACTATAAGGGGCACTGTATATTATAATAACAGAGGACATTATGTAATATAAAGGGCTCTGTATATTATAATAACAGAGGACATTATATAATGATAGGGGGCACTGTATATTATTATATCAGAGGACATTATGTAATGATAGGGGGCACTGTATATTATAATAACAGAGGACATTATGTATTGATAGGGGCACTGTATATTATAATAAGAGAGGACATTATATCATGATAGGGGCACTGTATATTATAATAACAGAGGATATTATGTAATGATAGGGGGCACTGTATATTATAATAAAAGAGGACATTATGCAATGATAGGGGGCAATGTATATTATAATAAGAGAGGACATTATATAATGATAGGGGGAACTGTATATTATAATAACAGAGGACATTATGTAATATAAGGGGCACTGTATATTATAATAACAGAGGACATTATGTAATGATAGGGGGCACTGTATATTATAATAACAGAGGACATTATGTAATATAAGGGGCACTGTATATTATAATAACAGAGGACATTATGTAATATAAGGGACACTGTATATTATAATAACAGAGGACATTATGTAATGATAGGGGGCACTGTATATTATAATAACAGAGGACATTATGTAATGATAGGGAGCACTGTATATTATAATAACAGAGGACATTAAGTAATATAATGGGCACTGTATATTATAATAACAGAGGATATTATGTAATGATAGGGGGCACTGTATATTATAATAAGAGAGGACATTATATAATGATAGGGGGCACTGTATATTATAATAACAGAGGACATTATGTAATATAAGGGGCACTGTATATTATAATAACAGAAGACATTATGTAATGATAGGGGGCACTGTATATTATAATAACAGAGGACATTATGTAATATAAGGGGCACTGTATATTATAATAACAGAGGACATTATATAATGATAGGGGGCACTGTATATTATAATAACAGAGGAAATTATGTAATATAAGGGGCACTGTATATTATAATAACAGAGGACATTATGTAATGATAGGGGGCACTGTATATTATAATAACAGAGGACATTATGTAATATAAGGGGCACTGTATATTGTAATAACAGAGGACATTATATAATGATAGGGGGCACTGTATATTATAATATCAGAGGACATTATGTAATATGAGGGGCACTCTATATTATAATAAAAGAGGACATTATGTAATATAAGGGGCACTGTATATTATAATAACAGAGGACATTATGTAATATAAGGGGCACTGTATATTATAATAACAGAGGACATTATGTAATGATAGGGGGCACTGTATATTATAATAACAGAGGACATTATGTAATATAAGGGGCACTGTATATTATAATAACAGAGGACATTATGTAATGATAGGGGGCACTGTATATTATAATAACAGAGGACATTATGTAATATAAGGGGCACTGTATATTATAATAACAGAGGATATTATGTAATGATAGGGGACACTGTATATTATAATAAGAGAGGACATTATATAATGATAGGGGGCACTGTATATTATAATAACAGAGGACATTATGTAATATAAGGGGCACTGTATATTATATTAACAGAGGACATTATGTAATGATAGGGGGCACTGTATATTATAATAACAGAGGACATTATGTAATATAAGGGGCACTGTATATTATAATAACAAAGGACATTATGTAATGATAGGGTGCACTGTATATTATAATAACAGAGGACATTATGTAATGATAGGGGGCACTGTATATTATAATAACAGAGGACATTATGTAATATAAGTGGCACTGTATATTATAATAACAGAGGACATTATGTTATATAAGGGGCACTGTATATTATAATAACAGAGGACATTATGTAATATAAGGGGCACTGTATATTATAATAACAGAGGACATTATGTAATGATAGGGGGCACTGTATATTATAATAACAGAGGACATTATGTAATATAAGGGGCACTGTATATTATAATAACAGAGGACATTATATAATGATAGGGGGCACTGTATATTATAACATCAGAGGACATTATGTAATATAAGGGGCACTGTATATTATAATAACAGAGGACATTATGTAATATAAGGGGCACTGTATATTATAATATGAGAGGACATTATGTAATGATAGGGGGCACTGTATATTATAATAAGAGAGGACATTATATAATTATAGGGGGCACTGTATATTATAATAACAGAGGACATTATGTAATATAAGGGGCACTGTATATTATAATAACAGAGGACATTATGTAATGATAGGGGGCACTTTATATTATAATAACAGAGGACATTATGTATTAATTGGGGACACTGTATATTATAATAAGAGAGGACATTATATAATGATAGGGGGCACTGTATATTATAATAACAGAGGACATTATGTAATATAAGGGGCACTGTATATTATAATAACAGAGGACATTATGTAATGATATGGGACACTGTATATTATAATAAGAGAGGACATTATATAATGATAGGGGGCACTGTATATTATAATAACAGAGGACATTATGTAATATAAGGGGCACTGTATATTATAATAACAGAGGACATTATGTAATATAAGGGGCACTGTATATTATAATAACAGAGGACATTATGTAATATAAGGGGCACTGTATATTATAATAGCAGAGGACATTATGTAATGATAGGGGGCACTGTGTATTATAATAAGAGAGTACATTATATAATGATAGGGGGCACTGTATATTATAATAAGAGAGGACATTATATAATGATAGGGGGCACTGTATATTATAATAATAGAGGACATTATGTAATATAAGGGGCACTGTATATTATAATAACAGAGGACATTATGTAATGATAGGAGGCACTGTATATTATAATAACAGAGGACATTATGTAATAAAAGGGGCACTGTATATTATAATAACAGAGGATATTATGTAATGATAGGGGACACTGTATATTATAATAACAGAGGACATTATGTAATATAAGGGGCACTGTATATTATAATAACAGAGGATATTATGTAATGATAGGGGACACTGTATATTATAATAAGAGAGGACATTATATAATGATAGGGGGCACTGTATATTATAATAACAGAGGACATTATGTAATATAAGGGGCACTGTATATTATATTAACAGAGGACATTAGGTAATGATAGGGGGCACTGTATATTATAATAACAGAGGACATTATGTAATATAAGGGGCACTGTATATTATAATAACAAAGGACATTATGTAATGATAGGGGGCAATGTATATTATAATAAGAGAGGACATTATATAATGATAGGGGGAACTGTATATTATAATAACAGAGGACATTATGTAATATAAGGGGCACTGTATATTATAATAACAGAGGACATTATGTAATGATAGGGGGCACTGTATATTATAATAACAGAGGACATTATGTAATATAAGGGGCACTGTATATTATAATAACAGAGGACATTATGTAATATAAGGGACACTGTATATTATAATAACAGAGGACATTATGTAATGATAGGGGGCACTGTATATTATAATAACAGAGGACATTATGTAATGATAGGGAGCACTGTATATTATAATAACAGAGGACATTAAGTAATATAATGGGCACTGTATATTATAATAACAGAGGATATTATGTAATGATAGGGGGCACTGTATATTATAATAAGAGAGGACATTATATAATGATAGGGGGCACTGTATATTATAATAACAGAGGACATTATGTAATATAAGGGGCACTGTATATTATAATAACAGAAGACATTATGTAATGATAGGGGGCACTGTATATTATAATAACAGAGGACATTATGTAATATAAGGGGCACTGTATATTATAATAACAGAGGACATTATATAATGATAGGGGGCACTGTATATTATAATAACAGAGGAAATTATGTAATATAAGGGGCACTGTATATTATAATAACAGAGGACATTATGTAATGATAGGGGGCACTGTATATTATAATAACAGAGGACATTATGTAATATAAGGGGCACTGTATATTGTAATAACAGAGGACATTATATAATGATAGGGGGCACTGTATATTATAATATCAGAGGACATTATGTAATATGAGGGGCACTCTATATTATAATAAAAGAGGACATTATGTAATATAAGGGGCACTGTATATTATAATAACAGAGGACATTATGTAATGATAGGGGGCACTGTATATTATAATAACAGAGGACATTATGTAATGATAGGGGGCACTTTATATTATAATAACAGAGGACATTATGTAATGATAGGGGGCACTGTATATTATAATAACAGAGGACATTATGTAATGATATGGGGCACTGTATATTATAATAACAGAGGACATTATGTAATGATAGGGGGCACTGTATATTATAATAACAGAGGACATTATGTAATGATAGGGGGCACTTTATATTATAATAACAGAGGACATTATGTAATGATAGGGGGCACTGTATATTATAATAACAGAGGACATTATGTAATGATAGGGGGCACCGTATATTATAATAACAGAGGACATTATGTTATATAAGGGGCACTGTATATTATAATAACAGAGGACATTATGTAATATAAGGGGCACTGTGTATTATAATAACAGAGGACATTATGTAATATACGGGGCACTGTATATTATAATAACAGAAGACATTATGTAATATAAGGGGCACTGTATATTATAATAACAGAGGACATTATGTAATATAAAGGGCACTGTATATTATAATAACAGAGGACATTATATAATGATAGGGGGCACTGTATATTATAATATCAGAGGACATTATGTAATATAAGGGGCACTGTATATTATAATAACAGAGGACATTATGTAATGATAGGGGGCACTGTATATTATAATAAGAGAGGACATTATATAATGATAGGGGGCACTGTATATTATAATAACAGAGGAAATTATGTATTATAAGGGGCACTGTATATTATAATAACAGAGGACATTATGTAATATAAGGGGCACTGTATATTATAATAACAGAGGACATTATGTAATATAAGGGGCACTGTATATTATAATAACATAGGACATTATGTAATGATAGGGGGCACTGTATATTATAATAACAGAGGACATTATGTAATGATAGGGGGCACTGTATATTATAATAACAGAGGACATTATGTAATATAAGGGGCACTGTATATTATAATAACAGAGGACATTATGTAATGATAGGGGGCACTGTATATTATAATAACAGAGGACATTATGTAATGATAGGGGGCACTGTATATTATAATAACAGAGGACATTATGTAATGATAGGGTGCACTGTATATTATAATAACAGAGGACATTATGTAATGATAGGGGGCACTGTATATTATAATAACAGAGGACATTATGTAATATAAGTGGCACTGTATATTATAATAACAGAGGACATTATGTTATATAAGGGGCACTGTATATTATAATAACAGAGGACATTATGTAATATAAGGGGCACTGTATATTATAATAACAGAGGACATTATGTAATGATAGGGGGCACTGTATATTATAATAACAGAGGACATTATGTAATATAAGGGGCACTGTATATTATAATAACAGAGGACATTATATAATGATAGGGGGCACTGTATATTATAACATCAGAGGACATTATGTAATATAAGGGGCACTGTATATTATAATAACAGAGGACATTATGTAATATAAGGGGCACTGTATATTATAATATGAGAGGACATTATGTAATGATAGGGGGCACTGTATATTATAATAAGAGAGGACATTATATAATTATAGGGGGCACTGTATATTATAATAACAGAGGACATTATGTAATATAAGGGGCACTGTATATTATAATAACAGAGGACATTATGTAATGATAGGGGGCACTGTATATTATAATAACAGAGGACATTATGTATTAATTGGGGACACTGTATATTATAATAAGAGAGGACATTATATAATGATAGGGGGCACTGTATATTATAATAACAGAGGACATTATGTAATATAAGGGGCACTGTATATTATAATAACAGAGGACATTATGTAATGATAGGGGGCACTGTATATTATAATAAGAGAGGACATTATATAATGATAGGGGGCACTGTATATTATAATAACAGAGGACATTATGTAATATAAGGGGCACTGTATATTATAATAACAGAGGACATTATGTAATCTAAGGGGCACTGTATATTATAATAACAGAGGACATTATGTAATATAAGGGGCACTGTATATTATAATAACAGAGGACATTATGTAATGATAGGGGGCACTGTGTATTATAATAAGAGAGTACATTATATATTGATAGGGGGCACTGTATATTATAATAAGAGAGGACATTATATAATGATAGGGGGCACTGTATATTATAATAATAGAGGACATTATGTAATATAAGGGGCACTGTATATTATAATAACAGAGGACATTATGTAATGATAGGAGGCACTGTATATTATAATAACAGAGGACATTATGTAATAAAAGGGGCACTGTATATTATAATAACAGAGGATATTATGTAATGATAGGGGACACTGTATATTATAATAAGAGAGGACATTATATAATGATAGGGGGCACTGTATATTATAATAACAGATGACATTATGTAATATAAGGGGCACTGTATATTATATTAACAGAGGACATTATGTAATGATAGGGGGCACTGTATATTATAATAACAGAGGACATTATGTAATGATAGGGGGCACTGTATATTATAATAACAGAGGACATTATGTAATGATAGGGGGCACTGTATATTATAATAACAGAGGACATTATGTAATATAAGGGGCACTGTATATTATAATAACAGAGGACATTATGTAATGATAGGGGGCACTGTATATTATAATAACAGAGGACATTATGTAATATAAGGGGCACTGTATATTATAATAACAGAGGACATTATGTAATGATAGGGGGCACTGTATATTATAATAACAGAGGACATTATGTAATATAAGGGGCACTGTATATTATAATAACAGAGGATATTATGTAATGATAGGGGACACTGTATATTATAATAAGAGAGGACATTATATAATGATAGGGGGCACTGTATATTATAATAACAGAGGACATTATGTAATATAAGGGGCACTGTATATTATATTAACAGAGGACATTATGTAATGATAGGGGGCACTGTATATTATAATAACAGAGGACATTATGTAATATAAGGGGCACTGTATATTATAATAACAAAGGACATTATGTAATGATAGGGTGCACTGTATATTATAATAACAGAGGACATTATGTAATGATAGGGGGCACTGTATATTATAATAACAGAGGACATTATGTAATATAAGTGGCACTGTATATTATAATAACAGAGGACATTATGTTATATAAGGGGCACTGTATATTATAATAACAGAGGACATTATGTAATATAAGGGGCACTGTATATTATAATAACAGAGGACATTATGTAATGATAGGGGGCACTGTATATTATAATAACAGAGGACATTATGTAATATAAGGGGCACTGTATATTATAATAACAGAGGACATTATATAATGATAGGGGGCACTGTATATTATAACATCAGAGGACATTATGTAATATAAGGGGCACTGTATATTATAATAACAGAGGACATTATGTAATATAAGGGGCACTGTATATTATAATATGAGAGGACATTATGTAATGATAGGGGGCACTGTATATTATAATAAGAGAGGACATTATATAATTATAGGGGGCACTGTATATTATAATAACAGAGGACATTATGTAATATAAGGGGCACTGTATATTATAATAACAGAGGACATTATGTAATGATAGGGGGCACTTTATATTATAATAACAGAGGACATTATGTATTAATTGGGGACACTGTATATTATAATAAGAGAGGACATTATATAATGATAGGGGGCACTGTATATTATAATAACAGAGGACATTATGTAATATAAGGGGCACTGTATATTATAATAACAGAGGACATTATGTAATGATATGGGACACTGTATATTATAATAAGAGAGGACATTATATAATGATAGGGGGCACTGTATATTATAATAACAGAGGACATTATGTAATATAAGGGGCACTGTATATTATAATAACAGAGGACATTATGTAATATAAGGGGCACTGTATATTATAATAACAGAGGACATTATGTAATATAAGGGGCACTGTATATTATAATAGCAGAGGACATTATGTAATGATAGGGGGCACTGTGTATTATAATAAGAGAGTACATTATATAATGATAGGGGGCACTGTATATTATAATAAGAGAGGACATTATATAATGATAGGGGGCACTGTATATTATAATAATAGAGGACATTATGTAATATAAGGGGCACTGTATATTATAATAACAGAGGACATTATGTAATGATAGGAGGCACTGTATATTATAATAACAGAGGACATTATGTAATAAAAGGGGCACTGTATATTATAATAACAGAGGATATTATGTAATGATAGGGGACACTGTATATTATAATAACAGAGGACATTATGTAATATAAGGGGCACTGTATATTATAATAACAGAGGATATTATGTAATGATAGGGGACACTGTATATTATAATAAGAGAGGACATTATATAATGATAGGGGGCACTGTATATTATAATAACAGAGGACATTATGTAATATAAGGGGCACTGTATATTATATTAACAGAGGACATTAGGTAATGATAGGGGGCACTGTATATTATAATAACAGAGGACATTATGTAATATAAGGGGCACTGTATATTATAATAACAAAGGACATTATGTAATGATAGGGGGCACTGTATATTATAATAACAGAGGACATTATGTAATGATAGGGGGCACTGTATATTATAATAACAGAGGACATTATGTAATATAAGGGGCACTGTATATTATAATAACAGAGGACATTATGTAATATAAGGGGCACTGTATATTATAATAACAGAGGACATTATGTAATGATAGGGGGCACTGTATATTATAATAACAGAGGACATTATGTAATGATAGGGGGCACTGTATATTATAATAACAGAGGACATTATGTAATATAAGGGGCACTGTATATTATAATTACAGAGGACATTATGTAATGATAGGGGGCACTGTATATTATAATAACAGAGGATATTATGTAATGATAGGGGGCACTGTATATTATAATAACAGAGGACATTATGTAATGATAGGGGGCACTGTATATTATAATAAGAGAGGACATTATATAATGATATGGGGCACTGTATATTATAATAACAGAGGACATTATGTAATGATAGGGGGCACTGTATATTATAATAACAGAGGACATTATGTAATGATAGGGGCACTGTATATTATAATAACAGAGGACATTATGTAATATAAGGGGCACTGTATATTATAATAACAGAGGACATTATGTAATCATAGGGGTCACTGTATATTATAATAACAGAGGACATTATGTAATGATAGGGGCACTGTATATTATAATAACAGAGGACATTATGTAATATAAGGGGCACTGTATATTATAATATCAGAGGACATTATGTAATATAAGGAGCACTGTATATTATAATAACAGAGGACATTATGTAATGATAGGGGGCACTGTATATTATAATAACAGAGGACATTATGTAATATAAAGGGCACTGTATATTATAATAACAGAGGACATTATGTAATATAAGGGGCACTGTATATTATAATAACAGAGGACATTATGTAATGATAGGGGGCACTGTATATTATAATAACAGAGGACATTATGTAATGATAGGGGGCACTGTATATTATAATAACAGAGGACATTATGTAATATAAGGGGCACTGTATATTATAATAACAGAGGACATTATGTAATGATAGGGGGCACTGTATATTATAATAAAAGAGGATATTATGTAATGATAGGGGGCACTGTATATTATAATAACAGAGGACATTATGTAATGATAGGGGGCACTGTATATTATAATAAGAGAGGACATTATATAATGATAGGGGGCACTGTATATTATAATATCAGAGGACATTATGTAGTATAAGGGGCACTGTATATTATAATAACAGAGGACATTATGTAATGATAGGGGGCACTGTATATTATAATAACAGAGGACATTATGTAATGATAGGGGCACTGTATATTATAATAACAGAGGACATTATGTAATATAAGGGGCACTGTATATTATAATAACAGAGGACATTATGTAATCATAGGGGTCACTGTATATTATAATAACAGAGGACATTATGTAATATATGGGGCACTGTATATTATAACAGAAGACATTATGTAATATAAGGGGCACTGTATATTATAATAACAGAGGACATTATATAATATAAGGGGCACTGTATATTATAATAACAGAGGACATTATGTAATATAAGGGGCACTGTATATTATAATAACAGAGGACATTATGTAATGATAGGGGGCACTGTATATTATAATAACAGGGGACATTATGTAATGATAGGGGCACTGTATATTATAATAACAGAGGACATTATGTAATATAAGGGGCACTGTATATTATAATAACAGAGGACATTATGTAATCATAGGGGTCACTGTATATTATAATAACAGAGGACATTATGTAATATATGGGGCACTGTATATTATAACAGAAGACATTATGTAATATAAGGGGCACTGTATATTATAATAACAGAGGACATTATGTAATATAAGGGGCACTGTATATTATAATAACAGAGGACATTATGTAATGATAGGGGGCACTGTATATTATAATAAAAGAGGACATTATGTAATATAAGTGGCACTGTATATTATAATAACAGAGGACATTATGTAATATAAGGGGCACTGTATATTATAATAACAGAGGACATTATGTAATGATAGGGGGCACTGTATATTATAATAACAGAGGATATTATGTAATGATAGGGGGCACTGTATATTATAATAACAGAGGACATTATGTAATGATAGGGGGCACTGTATATTATAATAAGAGAGGACATTATATAATGATAGGGGGCACTGTATATTATAATATCAGAGGACATTATGTAGTATAAGGGGCACTGTATATTATAATAACAGAGGACATTATGTAATATAAGGGGCACTGTATATTATAATATCAGAGGACATTATGTAATCTAAGGAGCACTGTATATTATAATAACAGAGGACATTATGTAATGATAGGGGGCACTGTATATTATAATAACAGAGGACATTATGTAATGATAGGGGCACTGTATATTATAATAACAGAGGACATTATGTAATATAAGGGGCACTGTATATTATAATAACAGAGGACATTATGTAATATATGGGGCACTGTATATTATAACAGAAGACATTATGTAATATAAGGGGCACTGTATATTATAATAACAGAGGACATTATATAATATAAGGGGCACTGTATATTATAATAACAGAGGACATTATGTAATATAAGGGGCACTGTATATTATAATAACAGAGGACATTATGTAATGATAGGGGGCACTGTATATTATAATAACAGAGGACATTATGTAATGATAGGGGGCACTGTATATTATAATAACAGAGGACATTATGTAATGATAGGGGGCACTGTATATTATAATAAAAGAGGACATTATGTAATATAAGTGGCACTGTATATTATAATAACAGAGGACATTATGTTATATAAGGGGCACGGTATATTATAAAAACAGAGGACATTATGTAATATAAGGGACACTGTATATTATAATAACAGAGGACATTATGTAATATAAGGGGCACTGTATATTATAATAACAGAAGACATTATGTAATATAAGGGGCACTGTATATTATAATAACAGAGGGCGTTATGTAATATAAAGGGCACTGTATTTTATAATAACAGAGGACATTATATAATGATAGGGGGCACTGTATATTATAATATCAGAGGACATTATGTAATATAAGGGGCACTGTATATTATAATAACAGAGGACATTATGTAATGATAGGGGGCACTGTATATTATATTAACAGAGGACATTATGTAATGATAGGGGGCACTGTATATTATAATAACAGAGGACATTATGTATTGATAGGGGCACTGTATATTATAATAAGAGAGGACATTATATCATGATAGGGGGCACTGTATATTATAATAACAGAGGATATTATGTAATGATAGGGGGCACTGTATATTATAATAAAAGAGGACATTATGCAATGATAGGGGGCAATGTATATTATAATAAGAGAGGACATTATATAATGATAGGGGGAACTGTATATTATAATAACAGAGGACATTATGTAATATAAGGGGCACAGTATATTATAATAACAGAGGACATTATGTAATATAAGGGACACTGTATATTATAATAACAGAGGACATTATGTAATGATAGGGGGCACTGTATATTATAATAACAGAGGACATTATGTAATGATAGGGAGCACTGTATATTATAATAACAGAGGACATTAAGTAATATAATGGGCACTGTATATTATAATAACAGAGGATATTATGTAATGATAGGGGGCACTGTATATTATAATAAGAGAGGACATTATATAATGATAGGGGGCACTGTATATTATAATAACAGAGGACATTATGTAATATAAGGGGCACTGTATATTATAATAACAGAAGACATTATGTAATGATAGGGGGCACTGTATATTATAATAACAGAGGACATTATGTAATATAAGGGGCACTGTATATTATAATAACAGAGGACATTATATAATGATAGGGGGCACTGTATATTATAATAACAGAGGAAATTATGTAATATAAGGGGCACTGTATATTATAATAACAGAGGACATTATGTAATGATAGGGGGCACTGTATATTATAATAACAGAGGACATTATGTAATATAAGGGGCACTGTATATTGTAATAACAGAGGACATTATATAATGATAGGGGGCACTGTATATTATAATATCAGAGGACATTATGTAATATGAGGGGCACTGTATATTATAATAAAAGAGGACATTATGTAATATAAGGGGCACTGTATATTATAATAACAGAGGACATTATGTAATGATAGGGGGCACTGTATATTATAATAACAGAGGACATTATGTAATGATAGGGGGCACTTTATATTATAATAACAGAGGACATTATGTAATGATAGGGGGCACTGTATATTATAATAACAGAGGACATTATGTAATGATATGGGGCACTGTATATTATAATAACAGAGGACATTATGTAATATAAGGGGCACTGTATATTATAATAACAGAGGACATTATGTAATGATAGGGGGCACTGTATATTATAATAACAGAGGACATTATGTAATGATAGGGGGCACTTTATATTATAATAACAGAGGACATTATGTAATGATAGGGGGCACTGTATATTATAATAACAGAGGACATTATGTAATGATAGGGGGCACCGTATATTATAATAACAGAGGACATTATGTTATATAAGGGGCACTGTATATTATAATAACAGAGGACATTATGTAATATACGGGGCACTGTATATTATAATAACAGAAGACATTATGTAATATAAGGGGCACTGTATATTATAAAAACAGAGGACATTATGTAATATAAAGGGCACTGTATATTATAATAACAGAGGACATTATATAATGATAGGGGGCACTGTATATTATAATATCAGAGGACATTATGTAATATAAGGGGCACTGTATATTATAATAACAGAGGACATTATGTAATGATAGGGGGCACTGTATATTATAATAACAGAGGACATTATGTATTGATAGGGGCACTGTATATTATAATAAGAGAGGACATTATATAATGATAGGGGGCACTGTATATTATAATAACAGAGGAAATTATGTATTATAAGGGGCACTGTATATTATAATAACAGAGGACATTATGTAATATAAGGGGCACTGTATATTATAATAACAGAGGACATTATGTAATGATAGGGGGCACTGTATATTATAATAATAGAGGACATTATGTAATATAAGGGGCACTGTATATTATAATAACAGAGGACATTATGTAATGATAGGGGGCACTGTATATTATAATAACAGAGGACATTATGTAAAATAAGGGGCACTGTATATTATAATAACAGAGGACATTATGTAATGATAGGGGGCACTGTATATTATAATAACAGAGGACATTATGTAATATAAGGGGCACTGTATATTATAATAACAGAGGATATTATGTAATGATAGGGGACACTGTATATTATAATAAGAGAGGACATTATATAATGATAGGGGGCACTGTATATTATAATAACAGAGGACATTATGTAATATAAGGGGCACTGTATATTATATTAACAGAGGACATTATGTAATGATAGGGTGCACTGTATATTATAATAACAGAGGACATTATGTAATGATAGGGGGCACTGTATATTATAATAACAGAGGACATTATGTAATATAAGTGGCACTGTATATTATAATAACAGAGGACATTATGTTATATAAGGGGCACTGTATATTATAATAACAGAGGACATTATGTAATATAAGGGGCACTGTATATTATAATAACAGAGGACATTATGTAATGATAGGGGGCACTGTATATTATAATAACAGAGGACATTATGTAATATAAGGGGCACTGTATATTATAATAACAGAGGACATTATATAATGATAGGGGGCACTGTATATTATAACATCAGAGGACATTATGTAATATAAGGGGCACTGTATATTATAATAACAGAGGACATTATGTAATATAAGGGGCACTGTATATTATAATATGAGAGGACATTATGTAATGATAGGGGGCACTGTATATTATAATAAGAGAGGACATTATATAATTATAGGGGGCACTGTATATTATAATAACAGAGGACATTATGTAATATAAGGGGCACTGTATATTATAATAACAGAGGACATTATGTAATGATAGGGGGCACTGTATATTATAATAACAGAGGACATTATGTATTAATTGGGGACACTGTATATTATAATAAGAGAGGACATTATATAATGATAGGGGGCACTGTATATTATAATAACAGAGGACATTATGTAATATAAGGGGCACTGTATATTATAATAACAGAGGACATTATGTAATGATAGGGGGCACTGTATATTATAATAAGAGAGGACATTATATAATGATAGGGGGCACTGTATATTATAATAACAGAGGACATTATGTAATATAAGGGGCACTGTATATTATAATAACAGAGGACATTATGTAATATAAGGGGCACTGTATATTATAATAACAGAGGACATTATGTAATATAAGGGGCACTGTATATTATAATAACAGAGGACATTATGTAATGATAGGGGGCACTGTGTATTATAATAAGAGAGTACATTATATAATGATAGGGGGCACTGTATATTATAATAAGAGAGGACATTATATAATGATAGGGGGCACTGTATATTATAATAATAGAGGACATTATGTAATATAAGGGGCACTGTATATTATAATAACAGAGGACATTATGTAATGATAGGAGGCACTGTATATTATAATAACAGAGGACATTATGTAATAAAAGGGGCACTGTATATTATAATAACAGAGGATATTATGTAATGATAGGGGACACTGTATATTATAATAAGAGAGGACATTATATAATGATAGGGGGCACTGTATATTATAATAACAGAGGACATTATGTAATATAAGGGGCACTGTATATTATATTAACAGATGACATTATGTAATGATAGGGGGCACTGTATATTATAATAACAGAGGACATTATGTAATGATAGGGGGCACTGTATATTATAATAACAGAGGACATTATGTAATGATAGGGGGCACTGTATATTATAATAACAGAGGACATTATGTAATATAAGGGGCACTGTATATTATAATAACAGAGGACATTATGTAATGATAGGGGGCACTGTATATTATAATAACAGAGGACATTATGTAATATAAGGGGCACTGTATATTATAATAACAGAGGACATTATGTAATGATAGGGGGCACTGTATATTATAATAACAGAGGACATTATGTAATATAAGGGGCACTGTATATTATAATAACAGAGGATATTATGTAATGATAGGGGACACTGTATATTATAATAAGAGAGGACATTATATAATGATAGGGGGCACTGTATATTATAATAACAGAGGACATTATGTAATGATAGGGGGCACTGTATATTATAATAACAGAGGACATTATGTAATATAAGGGGCACTGTATATTGTAATAACAGAGGACATTATATAATGATAGGGGGCACTGTATATTATAATATCAGAGGACATTATGTAATATGAGGGGCACTGTATATTATAATAAAAGAGGACATTATGTAATATAAGGGGCACTGTATATTATAATAACAGAGGACATTATGTAATGATAGGGGGCACTGTATATTATAATAACAGAGGACATTATGTAATGATAGGGGGCACTTTATATTATAATAACAGAGGACATTATGTAATGATAGGGGGCACTGTATATTATAATAACAGAGGACATTATGTAATGATATGGGGCACTGTATATTATAATAACAGAGGACATTATGTAATGATAGGGGGCACTGTATATTATAATAACAGAGGACATTATGTAATGATAGGGGGCACTTTATATTATAATAACAGAGGACATTATGTAATGATAGGGGGCACTGTATATTATAATAACAGAGGACATTATGTAATGATAGGGGGCACCGTATATTATAATAACAGAGGACATTATGTTATATAAGGGGCACTGTATATTATAATAACAGAGGACATTATGTAATGATATGGGGCACTGTATATTATAATAACAGAGGACATTATGTAATGATAGGGGGCACTGTATATTATAATAACAGAGGACATTATGTAATGATAGGGTGCACTGTATATTATAATAACAGAGGACATTATGTAATGATAGGGGGCACTGTATATTATAATAACAGAGGACATTATGTAATATAAGTGGCACTGTATATTATAATAACAGAGGACATTATGTAATGATAGGGGGCACTGTATATTATAATAAGAGAGGACATTATATAATTATAGGGGGCACTGTATATTATAATAACAGAGGACTTTATGTAATATAAGGGGCACTGTATATTATAATAACAGAGGACATTATGTAATGATAGGGGGCACTGTATATTATAATAACAGAGGACATTATGTATTAATTGGGGACACTGTATATTATAATAAGAGAGGACATTATATAATGATAGGGGGCACTGTATATTATAATAACAGAGGACATTATGTAATATAAGGGGCACTGTATATTATAATAACAGAGGACATTATGTAATGATAGGGGGCACTGTATATTATAATAAGAGAGGACATTATATAATGATAGGGGGCACTGTATATTATAATAACAGAGGACATTATGTAATATAAGGGGCACTGTATATTATAATAACAGAGGACATTATGTAATATAAGGGGCACTGTATATTATAATAACAGAGGACATTATGTAATATAAGGGGCACTGTATATTATAATAACAGAGGACATTATGTAATGATAGGAGGCACTGTATATTATAATAACAGAGGACATTATGTAATAAAAGGGGCACTGTATATTATAATAACAGAGGATATTATGTAATGATAGGGGACACTGTATATTATAATAAGAGAGGACATTATATAATGATAGGGGGCACTGTATATTATAATAACAGAGGACATTATGTAATATAAGGGGCACTGTATATTATATTAACAGAGGACATTATGTAATGATAGGGGGCACTGTATATTATAATAACAGAGGACATTATGTAATGATAGGGGGCACTGTATATTATAATAACAGAGGACATTATGTAATGATAGGGGGCACTGTATATTATAATAACAGAGGACATTATGTAATATAAGGGGCACTGTATATTATAATAACAGAGGACATTATGTAATGATAGGGGGCACTGTATATTATAATAACAGAGGACATTATGTAATATAAGGGGCACTGTATATTATAATAACAGAGGACATTATGTAATGGTAGGGGGCACTGTATATTATAATAACAGAGGACATTATGTAATATAAGGGGCACTGTATATTATAATAACAGAGGATATTATGTAATGATAGGGGACACTGTATATTATAATAAGAGAGGACATTATATAATGATAGGGGGCACTGTATATTATAATAACAGAGGACATTATGTAATATAAGGGGCACTGTATATTATATTAACAGAGGACATTATGTAATGATAGGGGGCACTGTATATTATAATAACAGAGGACATTATGTAATATAAGGGGCACTGTATATTATAATAACAAAGGGCATTATGTAATGATAGGGTGCACTGTATATTATAATAACAGAGGACATTATGTAATGATAGGGGGCACTGTATATTATAATAACAGAGGACATTATGTAATATAAGTGGCACTGTATATTATAATAACAGAGGACATTATGTTATATAAGGGGCACTGTATATTATAATAACAGAGGACATTATGTAATATAAGGGGCACTGTATATTATAATAACAGAGGACATTATGTAATGATAGGGGGCACTGTATATTATAATAACAGAGGACATTATGTAATATAAGGGGCACTGTATATTATAATAACAGAGGACATTATATAATGATAGGGGGCACTGTATATTATAACATCAGAGGACATTATGTAATATAAGGGGCACTGTATATTATAATAACAGAGGACATTATGTAATATAAGGGGCACTGTATATTATAATATGAGAGGACATTATGTAATGAAAGGGGGCACTGTATATTATAATAAGAGAATACATTATATAATTATAGGGGGCACTGTATATTATAATAACAGAGGACATTATGTAATATAAGGGGCACTGTATATTATAATAACAGAGGACATTATGTAATGATAGGGGGCACTGTATATTATAATAACAGAGGACATTATGTATTAATTGGGGACACTGTATATTATAATAAGAGAGGACATTATATAATGATATGGGGCACTGTATATTATAATAACAGAGGACATTATGTAATATAAGGGGCACTGTATATTATAATAACAGAGGACATTATGTAATGATAGGGGGCACTGTATATTATAATAAGAGAGGACATTATATAATGATAGGGGGCACTGTATATTATAATAACAGAGGACATTATGTAATATAAGGGGCACTGTATATTATAATAACAGAGGACATTATGTAATGATAGGAGGCACTGTATATTATAATAACAGAGGACATTATGTAATAAAAGGGGCACTGTATATTATAATAACAGAGGATATTATGTAATGATAGGGGACACTGTATATTATAATAACAGAGGACATTATGTAATGATAGGGGGCACTGTATATTATAATAACAGAGGACATTATGTAATGATAGGGGGCACTGTATATTATAATAACAGAGGACATTATGTAATGATAGGGGGCACTGTATATTATAATAAAAGAGGACATTATGTAATATAAGTGGCACTGTATATTATAATAACAGAGGACATTATGTTATATAAGGGGCACGGTATATTATAAAAACAGAGGACATTATGTAATATAAGGGACACTGTATATTATAATAACAGAGGACATTATGTAATATAAGGGGCACTGTATATTATAATAACAGAAGACATTATGTAATATAAGGGGCACTGTATATTATAATAACAGAGGGCGTTATGTAATATAAAGGGCACTGTAGTTTATAATAACAGAGGACATTATATAATGATAGGAGGCACTGTATATTATAATATCAGAGGACATTATGTAATATAAGGGGCACTGTATATTATAATAACAGAGGACATTATGTAATGATAGGGGGCACTGTATATTATATTAACAGAGGACATTATGTAATGATAGGGGGCACTGTATATTATAATAACAGAGGACATTATGTATTGATAGGGGCACTGTATATTATAATAAGAGAGGACATTATATCATGATAGGGGGCACTGTATATTATAATAACAGAGGATATTATGTAATGATAGGGGGCACTGTATATTATAATAAAAGAGGACATTATGCAATGATAGGGGGCAATGTATATTATAATAAGAGAGGACATTATATAATGATAGGGGGAACTGTATATTATAATAACAGAGGACATTATGTAATATAAGGGGCACTGTATATTATAATAACAGAGGACATTATGTAATGATAGGGGGCACTGTATATTATAATAACAGAGGACATTATGTAATATAAGGGGCACAGTATATTATAATAACAGAGGACATTATGTAATATAAGGGACACTGTATATTATAATAACAGAGGACATTATGTAATGATAGGGGGCACTGTATATTATAATAACAGAGGACATTATGTAATGATAGGGAGCACTGTATATTATAATAACAGAGGACATTAAGTAATATAATGGGCACTGTATATTATAATAACAGAGGATATTATGTAATGATAGGGGGCACTGTATATTATAATAAGAGAGGACATTATATAATGATAGGGGGCACTGTATATTATAATAACAGAGGACATTATGTAATATAAGGGGCACTGTATATTATAATAACAGAAGACATTATGTAATGATAGGGGGCACTGTATATTATAATAACAGAGGACATTATGTAATATAAGGGGCACTGTATATTATAATAACAGAGGACATTATATAATGATAGGGGGCACTGTATATTATAATAACAGAGGAAATTATGTAATATAAGGGGCACTGTATATTATAATAACAGAGGACATTATGTAATGATAGGGGGCACTGTATATTATAATAACAGAGGACATTATGTAATATAAGGGGCACTGTATATTGTAATAACAGAGGACATTATATAATGATAGGGGGCACTGTATATTATAATATCAGAGGACATTATGTAATATGAGGGGCACTGTATATTATAATAAAAGAGGACATTATGTAATATAAGGGGCACTGTATATTATAATAACAGAGGACATTATGTAATGATAGGGGGCACTGTATATTATAATAACAGAGGACATTATGTAATGATAGGGGGCACTTTATATTATAATAACAGAGGACATTATGTAATGATAGGGGGCACTGTATATTATAATAACAGAGGACATTATGTAATGATAGGGGGCACTGTATATTATAATAACAGAGGACATTATGTAATGATAGGGGGCACTTTATATTATAGTAACAGAGGACATTATGTAATGATAGGGGGCACTGTATATTATAATAACAGAGGACATTATGTAATGATAGGGGGCACCGTATATTATAATAACAGAGGACATTATGTTATATAAGGGGCACTGTATATTATAATAACAGAGGACATTATGTAATATACGGGGCACTGTATATTATAATAACAGAAGACATTATGTAATATAAGGGGCACTGTATATTATAATAACAGAGGACATTATGTAATATAAAGGGCACTGTATATTATAATAACAGAGGACATTATATAATGATAGGGGGCACTGTATATTATAATATCAGAGGACATTATGTAATATAAGGGGCACTGTATATTATAATAACAGAAGGAACATTATGTAATGATAGGGGGCACTGTATATTATAATAACAGAGGACATTATGTATTGATAGGGGCACTGTATATTATAATAAGAGAGGACATTATATAATGATAGGGGGCACTGTATATTATAATAACAGAGGAAATTATGTATTATAAGGGGCACTGTATATTATAATAACAGAGGACATTATGTAATATAAGGGGCACTGTATATTATAATAACAGAGGACATTATGTAATGATAGGGGGCACTGTATATTATAATAACAGAGGACATTATGTAATATAAGGGGCACTGTATATTATAATAAGAGAGGACATTATATAATGATAGGGGGCACTGTATATTATAATAATAGAGGACATTATGTAATATAAGGGGCACTGTATATTATAATAACAGAGGACATTATGTAATATAAAGGGCACTGTATATTATAATAACAGAGGACATTATATAATGATAGGGGGCACTGTATATTATAATATCAGAGGACATTATGTAATATAAGGGGCACTGTATATTATAATAACAGAGGACATTATGTAATGATAGGGGGCACTGTATATTATAATAACAGAGGACATTATGTATTGATAGGGGCACTGTATATTATAATATCAGAGGACATTATGTAATATAAGGGGCACTGTATATTATAATAACAGAGGACATTATGTAATGATAGGGTGCACTGTATATTATAATAACAGAGGACATTATGTAATGATAGGGGGCACTGTATATTATAATAACAGAGGACATTATGTAATATAAGTGGCACTGTATATTATAATAACAGAGGACATTATGTAATATAAGGGGCACTGTATATTATAATAACAGAGGACATTATGTAATATAAGGGGCACTGTATATTATAATATGAGAGGACATTATGTAATGATAGGGGGCACTGTATATTATAATAAGAGAGGACATTATATAATTATAGGGGGCACTGTATATTATAATAACAGAGGACATTATGTAATATAAGGGGCACTGTATATTATAATAACAGAGGACATTATGTAATGATAGGGGGCACTGTATATTATAATAACAGAGGACATTATGTATTAATTGGGGACACTGTATATTATAATAAGAGAGGACATTATATAATGATAGGGGGCACTGTATATTATAATAAGAGAGGACATTATATAATGATAGGGGGCACTGTATATTATAATAACAGAGGACATTATGTAATATAAGGGGCACTGTATATTATAATAACAGAGGACATTATGTAATATAAGGGGCACTGTATATTATAATAACAGAGGACATTATGTAATATAAGGGGCACTGTATATTATAATAACAGAGGACATTATGTAATGATAGGGGGCACTGTGTATTATAATAAGAGAGTACATTATATAATGATAGGGGGCACTGTATATTATAATAAGAGAGGACATTATATAATGATAGGGGGCACTGTATATTATAATAATAGAGGACATTATGTAATATAAGGGGCACTGTATATTATAATAACAGAGGACATTATGTAATGATAGGAGGAACTGTATATTATAATAACAGAGGACATTATGTAATAAAAGGGGCACTGTATATTATAATAACAGAGGATATTATGTAATGATAGGGGACACTGTATATTATAATAAGAGAGGACATTATATAATGATAGGGGGCACTGATTATTATAATAACAGAGGACATTATGTAATATAAGGGGCACTGTATATTATATTAACAGAGGACATTATGTAATGATAGGGGGCACTGTATATTATAATAACAGAGGACATTATGTAATGATAGGGGGCACTGTATATTATAATAACAGAGGACATTATGTAATGATAGGGGGCACTGTATATTATAATAACAGAGGACATTATGTAATATAAGGGGCACTGTATATTATAATAACAGAGGACATTATGTAATGATAGGGGGCACTGTATATTATAATAACAGAGGACATTATGTAATATAAGGGGCACTGTATATTATAATAACAGAGGACATTATGTAATGATAGGGGGCACTGTATATTATAATAACAGAGGACATTATGTAATATAAGGGGCACTGTATATTATAATAACAGAGGATATTATGTAATGATAGGGGACACTGTATATTATAATAAGAGAGGACATTATATAATGATAGGGGGCACTGTATATTATAATAACAGAGGACATTATGTAATGATAGGGGGCACTGTATATTATAATAACAGAGGACATTATGTAATATAAGGGGCACTGTATATTGTAATAACAGAGGACATTATATAATGATAGGGGGCACTGTATATTATAATATCAGAGGACATTATGTAATATGAGGGGCACTGTATATTATAATAAAAGAGGACATTATGTAATATAAGGGGCACTGTATATTATAATAACAGAGGACATTATGTAATGATAGGGGGCACTGTATATTATAATAACAGAGGACATTATGTAATGATAGGGGGCACTTTATATTATAATAACAGAGGACATTATGTAATGATAGGGGGCACTGTATATTATAATAACAGAGGACATTATGTAATGATATGGGGCACTGTATATTATAATAACAGAGGACATTATGTAATGATAGGGGGCACTGTATATTATAATAACAGAGGACATTATGTAATGATAGGGGGCACTTTATATTATAATAACAGAGGACATTATGTAATGATAGGGGGCACTGTATATTATAATAACAGAGGACATTATGTAATGATAGGGGGCACCGTATATTATAATAACAGAGGACATTATGTTATATAAGGGGCACTGTATATTATAATAACAGAGGACATTATGTAATATAAGGGGCACTGTGTATTATAATAACAGAGGACATTATGTAATATACGGGGCACTGTATATTATAATAACAGAAGACATTATGTAATATAAGGGGCACTGTATATTATAATAACAGAGGACATTATGTAATATAAAGGGCACTGTATATTATAATAACAGAGGACATTATATAATGATAGGGGGCACTGTATATTATAATATCAGAGGACATTATGTAATATAAGGGGCACTGTATATTATAATAACAGAGGACATTATGTAATGATAGGGGGCACTGTATATTATAATAACAGAGGACATTATGTATTGATAGGGGCACTGTATATTATAATAACAGAGGACATTATGTAATATAAGGGGCACTGTATATTATAATAACAGAGGACATTATGTAATATAAGGGGCACTGTATATTATAATAACATAGGACATTATGTAATGATAGGGGGCACTGTATATTATAATAACAGAGGACATTATGTAATGATAGGGGGCACTGTATATTATAATAACAGAGGACATTATGTAATATAAGGGGCACTGTATATTATAATAACAGAGGACATTATGTAAAGATAGGGGGCACTGTATATTATAATAACAGAGGACATTATGTAATGATAGGGGGCACTGTATATTATAATAACAGAGGACATTATGTAATGATAGGGTGCACTGTATATTATAATAACAGAGGACATTATGTAATGATAGGGGGCACTGTATATTATAATAACAGAGGACATTATGTAATATAAGTGGCACTGTATATTATAATAACAGAGGACATTATGTTATATAAGGGGCACTGTATATTATAATAACAGAGGACATTATGTAATATAAGGGGCACTGTATATTATAATAACAGAGGACATTATGTAATGATAGGGGGCACTGTATATTATAATAACAGAGGACATTATGTAATATAAGGGGCACTGTATATTATAATAACAGAGGACATTATATAATGATAGGGGGCACTGTATATTATAACATCAGAGAACATTATGTAATATAAGGGGCACTGTATATTATAATAACAGAGGACATTATGTAATATAAGGGGCACTGTATATTATAATATGAGAGGACATTATGTAATGATAGGGGGCACTGTATATTATAATAAGAGAGGACATTATATAATTATAGGGGGCACTGTATATTATAATAACAGAGGACATTATGTAATATAAGGGGCACTGTATATTATAATAACAGAGGACATTATGTAGTGATAGGGGGCACTGTATATTATAATAACAGAGGACATTATGTATTAATTGGGGACACTGTATATTATAATAAGAGAGGACATTATATAATGATAGGGGGCACTGTATATTATAATAACAGAGGACATTATGTAATATAAGGGGCACTGTATATTATAATAACAGAGGACATTATGTAATGATAGGGGGCACTGTATATTATAATAAGAGAGGACATTATATAATGATAGGGGGCACTGTATATTATAATAACAGAGGACATTATGTAATATAAGGGGCACTGTATATTATAATAACAGAGGACATTATGTAATATAAGGGGCACTGTATATTATAATAACAGAGGACATTATGTAATATAAGGGGCACTGTATATTATAATAACAGAGGACATTATGTAATGATAGGAGGCACTGTATATTATAATAACAGAGGACATTATGTAATAAAAGGGGCACTGTATATTATAATAACAGAGGATATTATGTAATGAGAGGGGACACTGTATATTATAATAAGAGAGGACATTATATAATGATAGGGGGCACTGTATATTATAATAACAGAGGACATTATGTAATATAAGGGGCACTGTATATTATATTAACAGAGGACATTATGTAATGATAGGGGGCACTGTATATTATAATAACAGAGGACATTATGTAATGATAGGGGGCACTGTATATTATAATAACAGAGGACATTATGTAATGATAGGGGGCACTGTATATTATAATAACAGAGGACATTATGTAATATAAGGGGCACTGTATATTATAATAACAGAGGACATTATGTAATGATAGGGGGCACTGTATATTATAATAACAGAGGACATTATGTAATGATAGGGGGCACTGTATATTATAATAACAGAGGACATTATGTAATATAAGGGGCACTGTATATTATAATAACAGAGGATATTATGTAATGATAGGGGACACTGTATATTATAATAACAGAGGACATTATGTAATATAAGGGGCACTGTATATTATAATAACAGAGGATATTATGTAATGATAGGGGACACTGTATATTATAATAAGAGAGGACATTATATAATGATAGGGGGCACTGTATATTATAATAACAGAGGACATTATGTAATATAAGGGGCACTGTATATTATATTAACAGAGGACATTATGTAATGATAGGGGCACTGTATATTATAATAACAGAGGACATTATGTAATATAAGGGGCACTGTATATTATAATAAGAGAGGACATTATATAATGATAGGGGGCACTGTATATTATAATAACAGAGGAAATTATGTATTATAAGGGGCACTGTATATTATAATAACAGAGGACATTATGTAATATAAGGGGCACTGTATATTATAATAACAGAGGACATTATGTAATGATAGGGGGCACTGTATATTATAATAACAGAGGACATTATGTAATATAAGGGGCACTGTATATTATAATAAGAGAGGACATTATATAATGATAGGGGGCACTGTATATTATAATAATAGAGGACATTATGTAATATAAGGGGCACTGTATATTATAATAACAGAGGACATTATGTAATATAAAGGGCACTGTATATTATAATAACAGAGGACATTATATAATGATAGGGGGCACTGTATATTATAATATCAGAGGACATTATGTAATATAAGGGGCACTGTATATTATAATAACAGAGGACATTATGTAATGATAGGGGGCACTGTATATTATAATAACAGAGGACATTATGTATTGATAGGGGCACTGTATATTATAATATCAGAGGACATTATGTAATATAAGGGGCACTGTATATTATAATAACAGAGGACATTATGTAATGATAGGGTGCACTGTATATTATAATAACAGAGGACATTATGTAATGATAGGGGGCACTGTATATTATAATAACAGAGGACATTATGTAATATAAGTGGCACTGTATATTATAATAACAGAGGACATTATGTAATATAAGGGGCACTGTATATTATAATAACAGAGGACATTATGTAATATAAGGGGCACTGTATATTATAATATGAGAGGACATTATGTAATGATAGGGGGCACTGTATATTATAATAAGAGAGGACATTATATAATTATAGGGGGCACTGTATATTATAATAACAGAGGACATTATGTAATATAAGGGGCACTGTATATTATAATAACAGAGGACATTATGTAATGATAGGGGGCACTGTATATTATAATAACAGAGGACATTATGTATTAATTGGGGACACTGTATATTATAATAAGAGAGGACATTATATAATGATAGGGGGCACTGTATATTATAATAAGAGAGGACATTATATAATGATAGGGGGCACTGTATATTATAATAACAGAGGACATTATGTAATATAAGGGGCACTGTATATTATAATAACAGAGGACATTATGTAATATAAGGGGCACTGTATATTATAATAACAGAGGACATTATGTAATATAAGGGGCACTGTATATTATAATAACAGAGGACATTATGTAATGATAGGGGGCACTGTGTATTATAATAAGAGAGTACATTATATAATGATAGGGGGCACTGTATATTATAATAAGAGAGGACATTATATAATGATAGGGGGCACTGTATATTATAATAATAGAGGACATTATGTAATATAAGGGGCACTGTATATTATAATAACAGAGGACATTATGTAATGATAGGAGGAACTGTATATTATAATAACAGAGGACATTATGTAATAAAAGGGGCACTGTATATTATAATAACAGAGGATATTATGTAATGATAGGGGACACTGTATATTATAATAAGAGAGGACATTATATAATGATAGGGGGCACTGATTATTATAATAACAGAGGACATTATGTAATATAAGGGGCACTGTATATTATATTAACAGAGGACATTATGTAATGATAGGGGGCACTGTATATTATAATAACAGAGGACATTATGTAATGATAGGGGGCACTGTATATTATAATAACAGAGGACATTATGTAATGATAGGGGGCACTGTATATTATAATAACAGAGGACATTATGTAATATAAGGGGCACTGTATATTATAATAACAGAGGACATTATGTAATGATAGGGGGCACTGTATATTATAATAACAGAGGACATTATGTAATATAAGGGGCACTGTATATTATAATAACAGAGGACATTATGTAATGATAGGGGGCACTGTATATTATAATAACAGAGGACATTATGTAATATAAGGGGCACTGTATATTATAATAACAGAGGATATTATGTAATGATAGGGGACACTGTATATTATAATAAGAGAGGACATTATATAATGATAGGGGGCACTGTATATTATAATAACAGAGGACATTATGTAATGATAGGGGGCACTGTATATTATAATAACAGAGGACATTATGTAATATAAGGGGCACTGTATATTGTAATAACAGAGGACATTATATAATGATAGGGGGCACTGTATATTATAATATCAGAGGACATTATGTAATATGAGGGGCACTGTATATTATAATAAAAGAGGACATTATGTAATATAAGGGGCACTGTATATTATAATAACAGAGGACATTATGTAATGATAGGGGGCACTGTATATTATAATAACAGAGGACATTATGTAATGATAGGGGGCACTTTATATTATAATAACAGAGGACATTATGTAATGATAGGGGGCACTGTATATTATAATAACAGAGGACATTATGTAATGATATGGGGCACTGTATATTATAATAACAGAGGACATTATGTAATGATAGGGGGCACTGTATATTATAATAACAGAGGACATTATGTAATGATAGGGGGCACTTTATATTATAATAACAGAGGACATTATGTAATGATAGGGGGCACTGTATATTATAATAACAGAGGACATTATGTAATGATAGGGGGCACCGTATATTATAATAACAGAGGACATTATGTTATATAAGGGGCACTGTATATTATAATAACAGAGGACATTATGTAATATAAGGGGCACTGTGTATTATAATAACAGAGGACATTATGTAATATACGGGGCACTGTATATTATAATAACAGAAGACATTATGTAATATAAGGGGCACTGTATATTATAATAACAGAGGACATTATGTAATATAAAGGGCACTGTATATTATAATAACAGAGGACATTATATAATGATAGGGGGCACTGTATATTATAATATCAGAGGACATTATGTAATATAAGGGGCACTGTATATTATAATAACAGAGGACATTATGTAATGATAGGGGGCACTGTATATTATAATAACAGAGGACATTATGTAATATAAGGGGCACTGTATATTATAATAACAGAGGACATTATGTAATGATAGGAGGCACTGTATATTATAATAACAGAGGACATTATGTAATAAAAGGGGCACTGTATATTATAATAACAGAGGATATTATGTAATGATAGGGGACACTGTATATTATAATAACAGAGGACATTATGTAATGATAGGGGGCACTGTATATTATAATAACAGAGGACATTATGTAATGATAGGGGGCACTGTATATTATAATAACAGAGGACATTATGTAATGATAGGGGGCACTGTATATTATAATAAAAGAGGACATTATGTAATATAAGTGGCACTGTATATTATAATAACAGAGGACATTATGTTATATAAGGGGCACGGTATATTATAAAAACAGAGGACATTATGTAATATAAGGGACACTGTATATTATAATAACAGAGGACATTATGTAATATAAGGGGCACTGTATATTATAATAACAGAAGACATTATGTAATATAAGGGGCACTGTATATTATAATAACAGAGGGCGTTATGTAATATAAAGGGCACTGTAGTTTATAATAACAGAGGACATTATATAATGATAGGGGGCACTGTATATTATAATATCAGAGGACATTATGTAATATAAGGGGCACTGTATATTATAATAACAGAGGACATTATGTAATGATAGGGGGCACTGTATATTATATTAACAGAGGACATTATGTAATGATAGGGGGCACTGTATATTATAATAACAGAGGACATTATGTATTGATAGGGGCACTGTATATTATAATAAGAGAGGACATTATATCATGATAGGGGGCACTGTATATTATAATAACAGAGGATATTATGTAATGATAGGGGGCACTGTATATTATAATAAAAGAGGACATTATGCAATGATAGGGGGCAATGTATATTATAATAAGAGAGGACATTATATAATGATAGGGGGAACTGTATATTATAATAACAGAGGACATTATGTAATATAAGGGGCACTGTATATTATAATAACAGAGGACATTATGTAATGATAGGGGGCACTGTATATTATAATAACAGAGGACATTATGTAATATAAGGGGCACAGTATATTATAATAACAGAGGACATTATGTAATATAAGGGACACTGTATATTATAATAACAGAGGACATTATGTAATGATAGGGGGCACTGTATATTATAATAACAGAGGACATTATGTAATGATAGGGAGCACTGTATATTATAATAACAGAGGACATTAAGTAATATAATGGGCACTGTATATTATAATAACAGAGGATATTATGTAATGATAGGGGGCACTGTATATTATAATAAGAGAGGACATTATATAATGATAGGGGGCACTGTATATTATAATAACAGAGGACATTATGTAATATAAGGGGCACTGTATATTATAATAACAGAAGACATTATGTAATGATAGGGGGCACTGTATATTATAATAACAGAGGACATTATGTAATATAAGGGGCACTGTATATTATAATAACAGAGGACATTATATAATGATAGGGGGCACTGTATATTATAATAACAGAGGAAATTATGTAATATAAGGGGCACTGTATATTATAATAACAGAGGACATTATGTAATGATAGGGGGCACTGTATATTATAATAACAGAGGACATTATGTAATATAAGGGGCACTGTATATTGTAATAACAGAGGACATTATATAATGATAGGGGGCACTGTATATTATAATATCAGAGGACATTATGTAATATGAGGGGCACTGTATATTATAATAAAAGAGGACATTATGTAATATAAGGGGCACTGTATATTATAATAACAGAGGACATTATGTAATGATAGGGGGCACTGTATATTATAATAACAGAGGACATTATGTAATGATAGGGGGCACTTTATATTATAATAACAGAGGACATTATGTAATGATAGGGGGCACTGTATATTATAATAACAGAGGACATTATGTAATGATAGGGGGCACTGTATATTATAATAACAGAGGACATTATGTAATGATAGGGGGCACTTTATATTATAATAACAGAGGACATTATGTAATGATAGGGGGCACTGTATATTATAATAACAGAGGACATTATGTAATGATAGGGGGCACCGTATATTATAATAACAGAGGACATTATGTTATATAAGGGGCACTGTATATTATAATAACAGAGGACATTATGTAATATACGGGGCACTGTATATTATAATAACAGAAGACATTATGTAATATAAGGGGCACTGTATATTATAATAACAGAGGACATTATGTAATATAAAGGGCACTGTATATTATAATAACAGAGGACATTATATAATGATAGGGGGCACTGTATATTATAATATCAGAGGACATTATGTAATATAAGGGGCACTGTATATTATAATAACAGAGGACATTATGTAATGATAGGGGGCACTGTATATTATAATAACAGAGGACATTATGTATTGATAGGGGCACTGTATATTATAATAAGAGAGGACATTATATAATGATAGGGGGCACTGTATATTATAATAACAGAGGAAATTATGTATTATAAGGGGCACTGTATATTATAATAACAGAGGACATTATGTAATATAAGGGGCACTGTATATTATAATAACAGAGGACATTATGTAATGATAGGGGGCACTGTATATTATAATAACAGAGGACATTATGTAATATAAGGGGCACTGTATATTATAATAAGAGAGGACATTATATAATGATAGGGGGCACTGTATATTATAATAATAGAGGACATTATGTAATATAAGGGGCACTGTATATTATAATAACAGAGGACATTATGTAATATAAAGGGCACTGTATATTATAATAACAGAGGACATTATATAATGATAGGGGGCACTGTATATTATAATATCAGAGGACATTATGTAATATAAGGGGCACTGTATATTATAATAACAGAGGACATTATGTAATGATAGGGGGCACTGTATATTATAATAACAGAGGACATTATGTATTGATAGGGGCACTGTATATTATAATATCAGAGGACATTATGTAATATAAGGGGCACTGTATATTATAATAACAGAGGACATTATGTAATGATAGGGTGCACTGTATATTATAATAACAGAGGACATTATGTAATGATAGGGGGCACTGTATATTATAATAACAGAGGACATTATGTAATATAAGTGGCACTGTATATTATAATAACAGAGGACATTATGTAATATAAGGGGCACTGTATATTATAATAACAGAGGACATTATGTAATATAAGGGGCACTGTATATTATAATATGAGAGGACATTATGTAATGATAGGGGGCACTGTATATTATAATAAGAGAGGACATTATATAATTATAGGGGGCACTGTATATTATAATAACAGAGGACATTATGTAATATAAGGGGCACTGTATATTATAATAACAGAGGACATTATGTAATGATAGGGGGCACTGTATATTATAATAACAGAGGACATTATGTATTAATTGGGGACACTGTATATTATAATAAGAGAGGACATTATATAATGATAGGGGGCACTGTATATTATAATAAGAGAGGACATTATATAATGATAGGGGGCACTGTATATTATAATAACAGAGGACATTATGTAATATAAGGGGCACTGTATATTATAATAACAGAGGACATTATGTAATATAAGGGGCACTGTATATTATAATAACAGAGGACATTATGTAATATAAGGGGCACTGTATATTATAATAACAGAGGACATTATGTAATGATAGGGGGCACTGTGTATTATAATAAGAGAGTACATTATATAATGATAGGGGGCACTGTATATTATAATAAGAGAGGACATTATATAATGATAGGGGGCACTGTATATTATAATAATAGAGGACATTATGTAATATAAGGGGCACTGTATATTATAATAACAGAGGACATTATGTAATGATAGGAGGAACTGTATATTATAATAACAGAGGACATTATGTAATAAAAGGGGCACTGTATATTATAATAACAGAGGATATTATGTAATGATAGGGGACACTGTATATTATAATAAGAGAGGACATTATATAATGATAGGGGGCACTGATTATTATAATAACAGAGGACATTATGTAATATAAGGGGCACTGTATATTATATTAACAGAGGACATTATGTAATGATAGGGGGCACTGTATATTATAATAACAGAGGACATTATGTAATGATAGGGGGCACTGTATATTATAATAACAGAGGACATTATGTAATGATAGGGGGCACTGTATATTATAATAACAGAGGACATTATGTAATATAAGGGGCACTGTATATTATAATAACAGAGGACATTATGTAATGATAGGGGGCACTGTATATTATAATAACAGAGGACATTATGTAATATAAGGGGCACTGTATATTATAATAACAGAGGACATTATGTAATGATAGGGGGCACTGTATATTATAATAACAGAGGACATTATGTAATATAAGGGGCACTGTATATTATAATAACAGAGGATATTATGTAATGATAGGGGACACTGTATATTATAATAAGAGAGGACATTATATAATGATAGGGGGCACTGTATATTATAATAACAGAGGACATTATGTAATGATAGGGGGCACTGTATATTATAATAACAGAGGACATTATGTAATATAAGGGGCACTGTATATTGTAATAACAGAGGACATTATATAATGATAGGGGGCACTGTATATTATAATATCAGAGGACATTATGTAATATGAGGGGCACTGTATATTATAATAAAAGAGGACATTATGTAATATAAGGGGCACTGTATATTATAATAACAGAGGACATTATGTAATGATATGGGGCACTGTATATTATAATAACAGAGGACATTATGTAATGATAGGGGGCACTGTATATTATAATAACAGAGGACATTATGTAATGATAGGGGGCACTTTATATTATAATAACAGAGGACATTATGTAATGATAGGGGGCACTGTATATTATAATAACAGAGGACATTATGTAATGATAGGGGGCACCGTATATTATAATAACAGAGGACATTATGTTATATAAGGGGCACTGTATATTATAATAACAGAGGACATTATGTAATATAAGGGGCACTGTGTATTATAATAACAGAGGACATTATGTAATATACGGGGCACTGTATATTATAATAACAGAAGACATTATGTAATATAAGGGGCACTGTATATTATAATAACAGAGGACATTATGTAATATAAAGGGCACTGTATATTATAATAACAGAGGACATTATATAATGATAGGGGGCACTGTATATTATAATATCAGAGGACATTATGTAATATAAGGGGCACTGTATATTATAATAACAGAGGACATTATGTAATGATAGGGGGCACTGTATATTATAATAACAGAGGACATTATGTAATATAAGGGGCACTGTATATTATAATAACAGAGGACATTATGTAATGATAGGAGGCACTGTATATTATAATAACAGAGGACATTATGTAATAAAAGGGGCACTGTATATTATAATAACAGAGGATATTATGTAATGATAGGGGACACTGTATATTATAATAACAGAGGACATTATGTAATGATAGGGGGCACTGTATATTATAATAACAGAGGACATTATGTAATGATAGGGGGCACTGTATATTATAATAACAGAGGACATTATGTAATGATAGGGGGCACTGTATATTATAATAAAAGAGGACATTATGTAATATAAGTGGCACTGTATATTATAATAACAGAGGACATTATGTTATATAAGGGGCACGGTATATTATAAAAACAGAGGACATTATGTAATATAAGGGACACTGTATATTATAATAACAGAGGACATTATGTAATATAAGGGGCACTGTATATTATAATAACAGAAGACATTATGTAATATAAGGGGCACTGTATATTATAATAACAGAGGGCGTTATGTAATATAAAGGGCACTGTAGTTTATAATAACAGAGGACATTATATAATGATAGGGGGCACTGTATATTATAATATCAGAGGACATTATGTAATATAAGGGGCACTGTATATTATAATAACAGAGGACATTATGTAATGATAGGGGGCACTGTATATTATATTAACAGAGGACATTATGTAATGATAGGGGGCACTGTATATTATAATAACAGAGGACATTATGTATTGATAGGGGCACTGTATATTATAATAAGAGAGGACATTATATCATGATAGGGGGCACTGTATATTATAATAACAGAGGATATTATGTAATGATAGGGGGCACTGTATATTATAATAAAAGAGGACATTATGCAATGATAGGGGGCAATGTATATTATAATAAGAGAGGACATTATATAATGATAGGGGGAACTGTATATTATAATAACAGAGGACATTATGTAATATAAGGGGCACTGTATATTATAATAACAGAGGACATTATGTAATGATAGGGGGCACTGTATATTATAATAACAGAGGACATTATGTAATATAAGGGGCACAGTATATTATAATAACAGAGGACATTATGTAATATAAGGGACACTGTATATTATAATAACAGAGGACATTATGTAATGATAGGGGGCACTGTATATTATAATAACAGAGGACATTATGTAATGATAGGGAGCACTGTATATTATAATAACAGAGGACATTAAGTAATATAATGGGCACTGTATATTATAATAACAGAGGATATTATGTAATGATAGGGGGCACTGTATATTATAATAAGAGAGGACATTATATAATGATAGGGGGCACTGTATATTATAATAACAGAGGACATTATGTAATATAAGGGGCACTGTATATTATAATAACAGAAGACATTATGTAATGATAGGGGGCACTGTATATTATAATAACAGAGGACATTATGTAATATAAGGGGCACTGTATATTATAATAACAGAGGACATTATATAATGATAGGGGGCACTGTATATTATAATAACAGAGGAAATTATGTAATATAAGGGGCACTGTATATTATAATAACAGAGGACATTATGTAATGATAGGGGGCACTGTATATTATAATAACAGAGGACATTATGTAATATAAGGGGCACTGTATATTGTAATAACAGAGGACATTATATAATGATAGGGGGCACTGTATATTATAATATCAGAGGACATTATGTAATATGAGGGGCACTGTATATTATAATAAAAGAGGACATTATGTAATATAAGGGGCACTGTATATTATAATAACAGAGGACATTATGTAATGATAGGGGGCACTGTATATTATAATAACAGAGGACATTATGTAATGATAGGGGGCACTTTATATTATAATAACAGAGGACATTATGTAATGATAGGGGGCACTGTATATTATAATAACAGAGGACATTATGTAATGATAGGGGGCACTGTATATTATAATAACAGAGGACATTATGTAATGATAGGGGGCACTTTATATTATAATAACAGAGGACATTATGTAATGATAGGGGGCACTGTATATTATAATAACAGAGGACATTATGTAATGATAGGGGGCACCGTATATTATAATAACAGAGGACATTATGTTATATAAGGGGCACTGTATATTATAATAACAGAGGACATTATGTAATATACGGGGCACTGTATATTATAATAACAGAAGACATTATGTAATATAAGGGGCACTGTATATTATAATAACAGAGGACATTATGTAATATAAAGGGCACTGTATATTATAATAACAGAGGACATTATATAATGATAGGGGGCACTGTATATTATAATATCAGAGGACATTATGTAATATAAGGGGCACTGTATATTATAATAACAGAGGACATTATGTAATGATAGGGGGCACTGTATATTATAATAACAGAGGACATTATGTATTGATAGGGGCACTGTATATTATAATAAGAGAGGACATTATATAATGATAGGGGGCACTGTATATTATAATAACAGAGGAAATTATGTATTATAAGGGGCACTGTATATTATAATAACAGAGGACATTATGTAATATAAGGGGCACTGTATATTATAATAACAGAGGACATTATGTAATGATAGGGGGCACTGTATATTATAATAACAGAGGACATTATGTAATATAAGGGGCACTGTATATTATAATAAGAGAGGACATTATATAATGATAGGGGGCACTGTATATTATAATAATAGAGGACATTATGTAATATAAGGGGCACTGTATATTATAATAACAGAGGACATTATGTAATATAAAGGGCACTGTATATTATAATAACAGAGGACATTATATAATGATAGGGGGCACTGTATATTATAATATCAGAGGACATTATGTAATATAAGGGGCACTGTATATTATAATAACAGAGGACATTATGTAATGATAGGGGGCACTGTATATTATAATAACAGAGGACATTATGTATTGATAGGGGCACTGTATATTATAATATCAGAGGACATTATGTAATATAAGGGGCACTGTATATTATAATAACAGAGGACATTATGTAATGATAGGGTGCACTGTATATTATAATAACAGAGGACATTATGTAATGATAGGGGGCACTGTATATTATAATAACAGAGGACATTATGTAATATAAGTGGCACTGTATATTATAATAACAGAGGACATTATGTAATATAAGGGGCACTGTATATTATAATAACAGAGGACATTATGTAATATAAGGGGCACTGTATATTATAATATGAGAGGACATTATGTAATGATAGGGGGCACTGTATATTATAATAAGAGAGGACATTATATAATTATAGGGGGCACTGTATATTATAATAACAGAGGACATTATGTAATATAAGGGGCACTGTATATTATAATAACAGAGGACATTATGTAATGATAGGGGGCACTGTATATTATAATAACAGAGGACATTATGTATTAATTGGGGACACTGTATATTATAATAAGAGAGGACATTATATAATGATAGGGGGCACTGTATATTATAATAAGAGAGGACATTATATAATGATAGGGGGCACTGTATATTATAATAACAGAGGACATTATGTAATATAAGGGGCACTGTATATTATAATAACAGAGGACATTATGTAATATAAGGGGCACTGTATATTATAATAACAGAGGACATTATGTAATATAAGGGGCACTGTATATTATAATAACAGAGGACATTATGTAATGATAGGGGGCACTGTGTATTATAATAAGAGAGTACATTATATAATGATAGGGGGCACTGTATATTATAATAAGAGAGGACATTATATAATGATAGGGGGCACTGTATATTATAATAATAGAGGACATTATGTAATATAAGGGGCACTGTATATTATAATAACAGAGGACATTATGTAATGATAGGAGGAACTGTATATTATAATAACAGAGGACATTATGTAATAAAAGGGGCACTGTATATTATAATAACAGAGGATATTATGTAATGATAGGGGACACTGTATATTATAATAAGAGAGGACATTATATAATGATAGGGGGCACTGATTATTATAATAACAGAGGACATTATGTAATATAAGGGGCACTGTATATTATATTAACAGAGGACATTATGTAATGATAGGGGGCACTGTATATTATAATAACAGAGGACATTATGTAATGATAGGGGGCACTGTATATTATAATAACAGAGGACATTATGTAATGATAGGGGGCACTGTATATTATAATAACAGAGGACATTATGTAATATAAGGGGCACTGTATATTATAATAACAGAGGACATTATGTAATGATAGGGGGCACTGTATATTATAATAACAGAGGACATTATGTAATATAAGGGGCACTGTATATTATAATAACAGAGGACATTATGTAATGATAGGGGGCACTGTATATTATAATAACAGAGGACATTATGTAATATAAGGGGCACTGTATATTATAATAACAGAGGATATTATGTAATGATAGGGGACACTGTATATTATAATAAGAGAGGACATTATATAATGATAGGGGGCACTGTATATTATAATAACAGAGGACATTATGTAATGATAGGGGGCACTGTATATTATAATAACAGAGGACATTATGTAATATAAGGGGCACTGTATATTGTAATAACAGAGGACATTATATAATGATAGGGGGCACTGTATATTATAATATCAGAGGACATTATGTAATATGAGGGGCACTGTATATTATAATAAAAGAGGACATTATGTAATATAAGGGGCACTGTATATTATAATAACAGAGGACATTATGTAATGATAGGGGGCACTGTATATTATAATAACAGAGGACATTATGTAATGATAGGGGGCACTTTATATTATAATAACAGAGGACATTATGTAATGATAGGGGGCACTGTATATTATAATAACAGAGGACATTATGTAATGATATGGGGCACTGTATATTATAATAACAGAGGACATTATGTAATGATAGGGGGCACTGTATATTATAATAACAGAGGACATTATGTAATGATAGGGGGCACTTTATATTATAATAACAGAGGACATTATGTAATGATAGGGGGCACTGTATATTATAATAACAGAGGACATTATGTAATGATAGGGGGCACCGTATATTATAATAACAGAGGACATTATGTTATATAAGGGGCACTGTATATTATAATAACAGAGGACATTATGTAATATAAGGGGCACTGTGTATTATAATAACAGAGGACATTATGTAATATACGGGGCACTGTATATTATAATAACAGAAGACATTATGTAATATAAGGGGCACTGTATATTATAATAACAGAGGACATTATGTAATATAAAGGGCACTGTATATTATAATAACAGAGGACATTATATAATGATAGGGGGCACTGTATATTATAATATCAGAGGACATTATGTAATATAAGGGGCACTGTATATTATAATAACAGAGGACATTATGTAATGATAGGGGGCACTGTATATTATAATAACAGAGGACATTATGTATTGATAGGGGCACTGTATATTATAATAACAGAGGACATTATGTAATATAAGGGGCACTGTATATTATAATAACAGAGGACATTATGTAATATAAGGGGCACTGTATATTATAATAACATAGGACATTATGTAATGATAGGGGGCACTGTATATTATAATAACAGAGGACATTATGTAATGATAGGGGGCACTGTATATTATAATAACAGAGGACATTATGTAATATAAGGGGCACTGTATATTATAATAACAGAGGACATTATGTAAAGATAGGGGGCACTGTATATTATAATAACAGAGGACATTATGTAATGATAGGGGGCACTGTATATTATAATAACAGAGGACATTATGTAATGATAGGGGGCACTGTATATTATAATAACAGAGGACATTATGTAATATAAGTGGCACTGTATATTATAATAACAGAGGACATTATGTTATATAAGGGGCACTGTATATTATAATAACAGAGGACATTATGTATTATAAGGGGCACTGTATATTATAATAACAGAGGACATTATGTAATGATAGGGGGCACTGTATATTATAATAACAGAGGACATTATGTAATATAAGGGGCACTGTATATTATAATAACAGAGGACATTATATAATGATAGGGGGCACTGTATATTATAACATCAGAGAACATTATGTAATATAAGGGGCACTGTATATTATAATAACAGAGGACATTATGTAATATAAGGGGCACTGTATATTATAATATGAGAGGACATTATGTAATGATAGGGGGCACTGTATATTATAATAAGAGAGGACATTATATAATTATAGGGGGCACTGTATATTATAATAACAGAGGACATTATGTAATATAAGGGGCACTGTATATTATAATAACAGAGGACATTATGTAATGATAGGGGGCACTGTATATTATAATAACAGAGGACATTATGTATTAATTGGGGACACTGTATATTATAATAAGAGAGGACATTATATAATGATAGGGGGCACTGTATATTATAATAACAGAGGACATTATGTAATATAAGGGGCACTGTATATTATAATAACAGAGGACATTATGTAATGATAGGGGGCACTGTATATTATAATAAGAGAGGACATTATATAATGATAGGGGGCACTGTATATTATAATAACAGAGGACATTATGTAATATAAGGGGCACTGTATATTATAATAACAGAGGACATTATGTAATATAAGGGGCACTGTATATTATAATAACAGAGGACATTATGTAATGATAGGAGGCACTGTATATTATAATAACAGAGGACATTATGTAATAAAAGGGGCACTGTATATTATAATAACAGAGGATATTATGTAATGAGAGGGGACACTGTATATTATAATAAGAGAGGACATTATATAATGATAGGGGGCACTGTATATTATAATAACAGAGGACATTATGTAATATAAGGGGCACTGTATATTATATTAACAGAGGACATTATGTAATGATAGGGGGCACTGTATATTATAATAACAGAGGACATTATGTAATGATAGGGGGCACTGTATATTATAATAACAGAGGACATTATGTAATGATAGGGGGCACTGTATATTATAATAACAGAGGACATTATGTAATATAAGGGGCACTGTATATTATAATAACAGAGGACATTATGTAATGATAGGGGGCACTGTATATTATAATAACAGAGGACATTATGTAATATAAGGGGCACTGTATATTATAATAACAGAGGACATTATGTAATGATAGGGGGCACTGTATATTATAATAACAGAGGACATTATGTAATATAAGGGGCACTGTATATTATAATAACAGAGGATATTATGTAATGATAGGGGACACTGTATATTATAATAAGAGAGGACATTATATAATGATAGGGGGCACTGTATATTATAATAACAGAGGACATTATGTAATATAAGGGGCACTGTATATTATATTAACAGAGGACATTATGTAATGATAGGGGCACTGTATATTATAATAACAGAGGACATTATGTAATATAAGGGGCACTGTATATTATAATAAGAGAGGACATTATATAATGATAGGGGGCACTGTATATTATAATAACAGAGGAAATTATGTATTATAAGGGGCACTGTATATTATAATAACAGAGGACATTATGTAATATAAGGGGCACTGTATATTATAATAACAGAGGACATTATGTAATGATAGGGGGCACTGTATATTATAATAACAGAGGACATTATGTAATATAAGGGGCACTGTATATTATAATAACAGAGGACATTATGTAATGATAGGGGGCACTGTATATTATAATAACAGAGGACATTATGTAATATAAGGGGCACTGTATATTATAATAACAGAGGATATTATGTAATGATAGGGGACACTGTATATTATAATAAGAGAGGACATTATATAATGATAGGGGGCACTGTATATTATAATAACAGAGGACATTATGTAATGATAGGGGGCACTGTATATTATAATAACAGAGGACATTATGTAATATAAGGGGCACTGTATATTGTAATAACAGAGGACATTATATAATGATAGGGGGCACTGTATATTATAATATCAGAGGACATTATGTAATATGAGGGGCACTGTATATTATAATAAAAGAGGACATTATGTAATATAAGGGGCACTGTATATTATAATAACAGAGGACATTATGTAATGATAGGGGGCACTGTATATTATAATAACAGAGGACATTATGTAATGATAGGGGGCACTTTATATTATAATAACAGAGGACATTATGTAATGATAGGGGGCACTGTATATTATAATAACAGAGGACATTATGTAATGATATGGGGCACTGTATATTATAATAACAGAGGACATTATGTAATGATAGGGGGCACTGTATATTATAATAACAGAGGACATTATGTAATGATAGGGGGCACTTTATATTATAATAACAGAGGACATTATGTAATGATAGGGGGCACTGTATATTATAATAACAGAGGACATTATGTAATGATAGGGGGCACCGTATATTATAATAACAGAGGACATTATGTTATATAAGGGGCACTGTATATTATAATAACAGAGGACATTATGTAATATAAGGGGCACTGTGTATTATAATAACAGAGGACATTATGTAATATACGGGGCACTGTATATTATAATAACAGAAGACATTATGTAATATAAGGGGCACTGTATATTATAATAACAGAGGACATTATGTAATATAAAGGGCACTGTATATTATAATAACAGAGGACATTATATAATGATAGGGGGCACTGTATATTATAATATCAGAGGACATTATGTAATATAAGGGGCACTGTATATTATAATAACAGAGGACATTATGTAATGATAGGGGGCACTGTATATTATAATAACAGAGGACATTATGTATTGATAGGGGCACTGTATATTATAATAACAGAGGACATTATGTAATATAAGGGGCACTGTATATTATAATAACAGAGGACATTATGTAATATAAGGGGCACTGTATATTATAATAACATAGGACATTATGTAATGATAGGGGGCACTGTATATTATAATAACAGAGGACATTATGTAATGATAGGGGGCACTGTATATTATAATAACAGAGGACATTATGTAATATAAGGGGCACTGTATATTATAATAACAGAGGACATTATGTAAAGATAGGGGGCACTGTATATTATAATAACAGAGGACATTATGTAATGATAGGGGGCACTGTATATTATAATAACAGAGGACATTATGTAATGATAGGGGGCACTGTATATTATAATAACAGAGGACATTATGTAATATAAGTGGCACTGTATATTATAATAACAGAGGACATTATGTTATATAAGGGGCACTGTATATTATAATAACAGAGGACATTATGTATTATAAGGGGCACTGTATATTATAATAACAGAGGACATTATGTAATGATAGGGGGCACTGTATATTATAATAACAGAGGACATTATGTAATATAAGGGGCACTGTATATTATAATAACAGAGGACATTATATAATGATAGGGGGCACTGTATATTATAACATCAGAGAACATTATGTAATATAAGGGGCACTGTATATTATAATAACAGAGGACATTATGTAATATAAGGGGCACTGTATATTATAATATGAGAGGACATTATGTAATGATAGGGGGCACTGTATATTATAATAAGAGAGGACATTATATAATTATAGGGGGCACTGTATATTATAATAACAGAGGACATTATGTAATATAAGGGGCACTGTATATTATAATAACAGAGGACATTATGTAATGATAGGGGGCACTGTATATTATAATAACAGAGGACATTATGTATTAATTGGGGACACTGTATATTATAATAAGAGAGGACATTATATAATGATAGGGGGCACTGTATATTATAATAACAGAGGACATTATGTAATATAAGGGGCACTGTATATTATAATAACAGAGGACATTATGTAATGATAGGGGGCACTGTATATTATAATAAGAGAGGACATTATATAATGATAGGGGGCACTGTATATTATAATAACAGAGGACATTATGTAATATAAGGGGCACTGTATATTATAATAACAGAGGACATTATGTAATATAAGGGGCACTGTATATTATAATAACAGAGGACATTATGTAATGATAGGAGGCACTGTATATTATAATAACAGAGGACATTATGTAATAAAAGGGGCACTGTATATTATAATAACAGAGGATATTATGTAATGAGAGGGGACACTGTATATTATAATAAGAGAGGACATTATATAATGATAGGGGGCACTGTATATTATAATAACAGAGGACATTATGTAATATAAGGGGCACTGTATATTATATTAACAGAGGACATTATGTAATGATAGGGGGCACTGTATATTATAATAACAGAGGACATTATGTAATGATAGGGGGCACTGTATATTATAATAACAGAGGACATTATGTAATGATAGGGGGCACTGTATATTATAATAACAGAGGACATTATGTAATATAAGGGGCACTGTATATTATAATAACAGAGGACATTATGTAATGATAGGGGGCACTGTATATTATAATAACAGAGGACATTATGTAATATAAGGGGCACTGTATATTATAATAACAGAGGACATTATGTAATGATAGGGGGCACTGTATATTATAATAACAGAGGACATTATGTAATATAAGGGGCACTGTATATTATAATAACAGAGGATATTATGTAATGATAGGGGACACTGTATATTATAATAAGAGAGGACATTATATAATGATAGGGGGCACTGTATATTATAATAACAGAGGACATTATGTAATATAAGGGGCACTGTATATTATATTAACAGAGGACATTATGTAATGATAGGGGCACTGTATATTATAATAACAGAGGACATTATGTAATATAAGGGGCACTGTATATTATAATAAGAGAGGACATTATATAATGATAGGGGGCACTGTATATTATAATAACAGAGGAAATTATGTATTATAAGGGGCACTGTATATTATAATAACAGAGGACATTATGTAATATAAGGGGCACTGTATATTATAATAACAGAGGACATTATGTAATGATAGGGGGCACTGTATATTATAATAACAGAGGACATTATGTAATATAAGGGGCACTGTATATTATAATAAGAGAGGACATTATATAATGATAGGGGGCACTGTATATTATAATAATAGAGGACATTATGTAATATAAGGGGCACTGTATATTATAATAACAGAGGACATTATGTAATATAAAGGGCACTGTATATTATAATAACAGAGGACATTATATAATGATAGGGGGCACTGTATATTATAATATCAGAGGACATTATGTAATATAAGGGGCACTGTATATTATAATAACAGAGGACATTATGTAATGATAGGGGGCACTGTATATTATAATAACAGAGGACATTATGTATTGATAGGGGCACTGTATATTATAATATCAGAGGACATTATGTAATATAAGGGGCACTGTATATTATAATAACAGAGGACATTATGTAATGATAGGGTGCACTGTATATTATAATAACAGAGGACATTATGTAATGATAGGGGGCACTGTATATTATAATAACAGAGGACATTATGTAATATAAGTGGCACTGTATATTATAATAACAGAGGACATTATGTAATATAAGGGGCACTGTATATTATAATAACAGAGGACATTATGTAATATAAGGGGCACTGTATATTATAATATGAGAGGACATTATGTAATGATAGGGGGCACTGTATATTATAATAAGAGAGGACATTATATAATTATAGGGGGCACTGTATATTATAATAACAGAGGACATTATGTAATATAAGGGGCACTGTATATTATAATAACAGAGGACATTATGTAATGATAGGGGGCACTGTATATTATAATAACAGAGGACATTATGTATTAATTGGGGACACTGTATATTATAATAAGAGAGGACATTATATAATGATAGGGGGCACTGTATATTATAATAAGAGAGGACATTATATAATGATAGGGGGCACTGTATATTATAATAACAGAGGACATTATGTAATATAAGGGGCACTGTATATTATAATAACAGAGGACATTATGTAATATAAGGGGCACTGTATATTATAATAACAGAGGACATTATGTAATATAAGGGGCACTGTATATTATAATAACAGAGGACATTATGTAATGATAGGGGGCACTGTGTATTATAATAAGAGAGTACATTATATAATGATAGGGGGCACTGTATATTATAATAAGAGAGGACATTATATAATGATAGGGGGCACTGTATATTATAATAATAGAGGACATTATGTAATATAAGGGGCACTGTATATTATAATAACAGAGGACATTATGTAATGATAGGAGGAACTGTATATTATAATAACAGAGGACATTATGTAATAAAAGGGGCACTGTATATTATAATAACAGAGGATATTATGTAATGATAGGGGACACTGTATATTATAATAAGAGAGGACATTATATAATGATAGGGGGCACTGATTATTATAATAACAGAGGACATTATGTAATATAAGGGGCACTGTATATTATAATAACAGAGGACATTATGTAATGATAGGGGGCACTGTATATTATAATAACAGAGGACATTATGTAATGATAGGGGGCACTTTATATTATAATAACAGAGGACATTATGTAATGATAGGGGGCACTTTATATTATAATAACAGAGGACATTATGTAATGATATGGGGCACTGTATATTATAATAACAGAGGACATTATGTAATGATAGGGGGCACTGTATATTATAATAACAGAGGACATTATGTAATGATAGGGGGCACTTTATATTATAATAACAGAGGACATTATGTAATGATAGGGGGCACTGTATATTATAATAACAGAGGACATTATGTAATGATAGGGGGCACCGTATATTATAATAACAGAGGACATTGTGTTATATAAGGGGCACTGTATATTATAATAACAGAGGACATTATGTAATATAAGGGGCACTGTGTATTATAATAACAGAGGACATTATGTAATATACGGGGCACTGTATATTATAATAACAGAAGACATTATGTAATATAAGGGGCACTGTATATTATAATAACAGAGGACATTATGTAATATAAAGGGCACTGTATATTATAATAACAGAGGACATTATATAATGATAGGGGGCACTGTATATTATAATATCAGAGGACATTATGTAATATAAGGGGCACTGTATATTATAATAACAGAGGACATTATGTAATGATAGGGGGCACTGTATATTATAATAACAGAGGACATTATGTATTGATAGGGGCACTGTATATTATAATAACAGAGGACATTATGTAATATAAGGGGCACTGTATATTATAATAACAGAGGACATTATGTAATATAAGGGGCACTGTATATTATAATAACATAGGACATTATGTAATGATAGGGGGCACTGTATATTATAATAACAGAGGACATTATGTAATATAAGGGGCACTGTATATTATAATAACAGAGGATATTATGTAATGATAGGGGACACTGTATATTATAATAAGAGAGGACATTATATAATGATAGGGGGCACTGTATATTATAATAACAGAGGACATTATGTAATATAAGGGGCACTGTATATTATATTAACAGAGGACATTATGTAATGATAGGGGGCACTGTATATTATAATAACAGAGGACATTATGTAATATAAGGGGCACTGTATATTATAATAACAAAGGGCATTATGTAATGATAGGGTGCACTGTATATTATAATAACAGAGGACATTATGTAATGATAGGGGGCACTGTATATTATAATAACAGAGGACATTATGTAATATAAGTGGCACTGTATATTATAATAACAGAGGACATTATGTTATATAAGGGGCACTGTATATTATAATAACAGAGGACATTATGTAATATAAGGGGCACTGTATATTATAATAACAGAGGACATTATGTAATGATAGGGGGCACTGTATATTATAATAACAGAGGACATTATGTAATATAAGGGGCACTGTATATTATAATAACAGAGGACATTATATAATGATAGGGGGCACTGTATATTATAACATCAGAGGACATTATGTAATATAAGGGGCACTGTATATTATAATAACAGAGGACATTATGTAATATAAGGGGCACTGTATATTATAATATGAGAGGACATTATGTAATGATAGGGGGCACTGTATATTATAATAAGAGAAGACATTATATAATTATAGGGGGCACTGTATATTATAATAACAGAGGACATTATGTAATATAAGGGGCACTGTATATTATAATAACAGAGGACATTATGTAATGATAGGGGGCACTGTATATTATAATAACAGAGGACATTATGTATTAATTGGGGACACTGTATATTATAATAAGAGAGGACATTATATAATGATATGGGGCACTGTATATTATAATAACAGAGGACATTATGTAATATAAGGGGCACTGTATATTATAATAACAGAGGACATTATGTAATGATAGGGGGCACTGTATATTATAATAAGAGAGGACATTATATAATGATAGGGGGCACTGTATATTATAATAACAGAGGACATTATGTAATATAAGGGGCACTGTATATTATAATAACAGAGGACATTATGTAATGATAGGAGGCACTGTATATTATAATAACAGAGGACATTATGTAATAAAAGGGGCACTGTATATTATAATAACAGAGGATATTATGTAATGATAGGGGACACTGTATATTATAATAACAGAGGACATTATGTAATGATAGGGGGCACTGTATATTATAATAACAGAGGACATTATGTAATGATAGGGGGCACTGTATATTATAATAACAGAAGACATTATGTAATATAAGGGGCACTGTATATTATAATAACAGAGGGCGTTATGTAATATAAAGGGCACTGTATTTTATAATAACAGAGGACATTATATAATGATAGGGGGCACTGTATATTATAATATCAGAGGACATTATGTAATATAAGGGGCACTGTATATTATAATAACAGAGGACATTATGTAATGATAGGGGGCACTGTATATTATATTAACAGAGGACATTATGTAATGATAGGGGGCACTGTATATTATAATAACAGAGGACATTATGTAATATAAGGGGCACTGTATATTATAATAAGAGAGGACATTATATAATGATAGGGGGCACTGTATATTATAATAATAGAGGACATTATGTAATATAAGGGGCACTGTATATTATAATAACAGAGGACATTATGTAATATAAAGGGCACTGTATATTATAATAACAGAGGACATTATATAATGATAGGGGGCACTGTATATTATAATATCAGAGGACATTATGTAATATAAGGGGCACTGTATATTATAATAACAGAGGACATTATGTAATGATAGGGGGCACTGTATATTATAATAACAGAGGACATTATGTATTGATAGGGGCACTGTATATTATAATATCAGAGGACATTATGTAATATAAGGGGCACTGTATATTATAATAACAGAGGACATTATGTAATGATAGGGTGCACTGTATATTATAATAACAGAGGACATTATGTAATGATAGGGGGCACTGTATATTATAATAACAGAGGACATTATGTAATATAAGTGGCACTGTATATTATAATAACAGAGGACATTATGTAATATAAGGGGCACTGTATATTATAATAACAGAGGACATTATGTAATATAAGGGGCACTGTATATTATAATATGAGAGGACATTATGTAATGATAGGGGGCACTGTATATTATAATAAGAGAGGACATTATATAATTATAGGGGGCACTGTATATTATAATAACAGAGGACATTATGTAATATAAGGGGCACTGTATATTATAATAACAGAGGACATTATGTAATGATAGGGGGCACTGTATATTATAATAACAGAGGACATTATGTATTAATTGGGGACACTGTATATTATAATAAGAGAGGACATTATATAATGATAGGGGGCACTGTATATTATAATAAGAGAGGACATTATATAATGATAGGGGGCACTGTATATTATAATAACAGAGGACATTATGTAATATAAGGGGCACTGTATATTATAATAACAGAGGACATTATGTAATATAAGGGGCACTGTATATTATAATAACAGAGGACATTATGTAATATAAGGGGCACTGTATATTATAATAACAGAGGACATTATGTAATGATAGGGGGCACTGTGTATTATAATAAGAGAGTACATTATATAATGATAGGGGGCACTGTATATTATAATAAGAGAGGACATTATATAATGATAGGGGGCACTGTATATTATAATAATAGAGGACATTATGTAATATAAGGGGCACTGTATATTATAATAACAGAGGACATTATGTAATGATAGGAGGAACTGTATATTATAATAACAGAGGACATTATGTAATAAAAGGGGCACTGTATATTATAATAACAGAGGATATTATGTAATGATAGGGGACACTGTATATTATAATAAGAGAGGACATTATATAATGATAGGGGGCACTGATTATTATAATAACAGAGGACATTATGTAATATAAGGGGCACTGTATATTATATTAACAGAGGACATTATGTAATGATAGGGGGCACTGTATATTATAATAACAGAGGACATTATGTAATGATAGGGGGCACTGTATATTATAATAACAGAGGACATTATGTAATGATAGGGGGCACTGTATATTATAATAACAGAGGTCATTATGTAATGATAGGGGGCACTGTATATTATAATAACAGAGGACATTATGTAATGATAGGGGGCACTGTATATTATAATAACAGAGGACATTATGTAATGATAGGGGGCACTGTATATTATAATAACAGAGGACATTATGTAATATAAGGGGCACTGTATATTATAATAACAGAGGACATTATGTAATGATAGGGGGCACTGTATATTATAATAACAGAGGACATTATGTAATATAAGGGGCACTGTATATTATAATAACAGAGGATATTATGTAATGATAGGGGACACTGTATATTATAATAAGAGAGGACATTATATAATGATAGGGGGCACTGTATATTATAATAACAGAGGACATTATGTAATGATAGGGGGCACTGTATATTATAATAACAGAGGACATTATGTAATATAAGGGGCACTGTATATTGTAATAACAGAGGACATTATATAATGATAGGGGGCACTGTATATTATAATATCAGAGGACATTATGTAATATGAGGGGCACTGTATATTATAATAAAAGAGGACATTATGTAATATAAGGGGCACTGTATATTATAATAACAGAGGACATTATGTAATGATAGGGGGCACTGTATATTATAATAACAGAGGACATTATGTAATGATAGGGGGCACTTTATATTATAATAACAGAGGACATTATGTAATGATAGGGGGCACTGTATATTATAATAACAGAGGACATTATGTAATGATATGGGGCACTGTATATTATAATAACAGAGGACATTATGTAATGATAGGGGGCACTGTATATTATAATAACAGAGGACATTATGTAATGATAGGGGGCACTTTATATTATAATAACAGAGGACATTATGTAATGATAGGGGGCACTGTATATTATAATAACAGAGGACATTATGTAATGATAGGGGGCACCGTATATTATAATAACAGAGGACATTATGTTATATAAGGGGCACTGTATATTATAATAACAGAGGACATTATGTAATATAAGGGGCACTGTGTATTATAATAACAGAGGACATTCTGTAATATACGGGGCACTGTATATTATAATAACAGAAGACATTATGTAATATAAGGGGCACTGTATATTATAATAACAGAGGACATTATGTAATATAAAGGGCACTGTATATTATAATAACAGAGGACATTATATAATGATAGGGGGCACTGTATATTATAATATCAGAGGACATTATGTAATATAAGGGGCACTGTATATTATAATAACAGAGGACATTATGTAATGATAGGGGGCACTGTATATTATAATAACAGAGGACATTATGTATTGATAGGGGCACTGTATATTATAATAACAGAGGACATTATGTAATATAAGGGGCACTGTATATTATAATAACAGAGGACATTATGTAATATAAGGGGCACTGTATATTATAATAACATAGGACATTATGTAATGATAGGGGGCACTGTATATTATAATAACAGAGGACATTATGTAATATAAGGGGCACTGTATATTATAATAACAGAGGATATTATGTAATGATAGGGGACACTGTATATTATAATAAGAGAGGACATTATATAATGATAGGGGGCACTGTATATTATAATAACAGAGGACATTATGTAATATAAGGGGCACTGTATATTATATTAACAGAGGACATTATGTAATGATAGGGGGCACTGTATATTATAATAACAGAGGACATTATGTAATATAAGGGGCACTGTATATTATAATAACAAAGGGCATTATGTAATGATAGGGTGCACTGTATATTATAATAACAGAGGACATTATGTAATGATAGGGGGCACTGTATATTATAATAACAGAGGACATTATGTAATATAAGTGGCACTGTATATTATAATAACAGAGGACATTATGTTATATAAGGGGCACTGTATATTATAATAACAGAGGACATTATGTAATATAAGGGGCACTGTATATTATAATAACAGAGGACATTATGTAATGATAGGGGGCACTGTATATTATAATAACAGAGGACATTATGTAATATAAGGGGCACTGTATATTATAATAACAGAGGACATTATATAATGATAGGGGGCACTGTATATTATAACATCAGAGGACATTATGTAATATAAGGGGCACTGTATATTATAATAACAGAGGACATTATGTAATATAAGGGGCACTGTATATTATAATATGAGAGGACATTATGTAATGATAGGGGGCACTGTATATTATAATAAGAGAAGACATTATATAATTATAGGGGGCACTGTATATTATAATAACAGAGGACATTATGTAATATAAGGGGCACTGTATATTATAATAACAGAGGACATTATGTAATGATAGGGGGCACTGTATATTATAATAACAGAGGACATTATGTATTAATTGGGGACACTGTATATTATAATAAGAGAGGACATTATATAATGATATGGGGCACTGTATATTATAATAACAGAGGACATTATGTAATATAAGGGGCACTGTATATTATAATAACAGAGGACATTATGTAATGATAGGGGGCACTGTATATTATAATAAGAGAGGACATTATATAATGATAGGGGGCACTGTATATTATAATAACAGAGGACATTATGTAATATAAGGGGCACTGTATATTATAATAACAGAGGACATTATGTAATGATAGGAGGCACTGTATATTATAATAACAGAGGACATTATGTAATAAAAGGGGCACTGTATATTATAATAACAGAGGATATTATGTAATGATAGGGGACACTGTATATTATAATAACAGAGGACATTATGTAATGATAGGGGGCACTGTATATTATAATAACAGAGGACATTATGTAATATAAGGGACACTGTATATTATAATAACAGAGGACATTATGTAATATAAGGGGCACTGTATATTATAATAACAGAAGACATTATGTAATATAAGGGGCACTGTATATTATAATAACAGAGGGCGTTATGTAATATAAAGGGCACTGTATTTTATAATAACAGAGGACATTATATAATGATAGGGGGCACTGTATATTATAATATCAGAGGACATTATGTAATATAAGGGGCACTGTATATTATAATAACAGAGGACATTATGTAATGATAGGGGGCACTGTATATTATATTAACAGAGGACATTATGTAATGATAGGGGGCACTGTATATTATAATAACAGAGGACATTATGTATTGATAGGGGCACTGTATATTATAATAAGAGAGGACATTATATCATGATAGGGGGCACTGTATATTATAATAACAGAGGATATTATGTAATGATAGGGGGCACTGTATATTATAATAAAAGAGGACATTATGCAATGATAGGGGGCAATGTATATTATAATAAGAGAGGACATTATATAATGATAGGGGGAACTGTATATTATAATAACAGAGGACATTATGTAATATAAGGGGCACTGTATATTATAATAACAGAGGACATTATGTAATGATAGGGGGCACTGTATATTATAATAACAGAGGACATTATGTAATATAAGGGGCACAGTATATTATAATAACAGAGGACATTATGTAATATAAGGGACACTGTATATTATAATAACAGAGGACATTATGTAATGATAGGGGGCACTGTATATTATAATAACAGAGGACATTATGTAATGATAGGGAGCACTGTATATTATAATAACAGAGGACATTAAGTAATATAATGGGCACTGTATATTATAATAACAGAGGATATTATGTAATGATAGGGGGCACTGTATATTATAATAAGAGAGGACATTATATAATGATAGGGGGCACTGTATATTATAATAACAGAGGACATTATGTAATATAAGGGGCACTGTATATTATAATAACAGAAGACATTATGTAATGATAGGGGGCACTGTATATTATAATAACAGAGGACATTATGTAATATAAGGGGCACTGTATATTATAATAACAGAGGACATTATATAATGATAGGGGGCACTGTATATTATAATAACAGAGGAAATTATGTAATATAAGGGGCACTGTATATTATAATAACAGAGGACATTATGTAATGATAGGGGGCACTGTATATTATAATAACAGAGGACATTATGTAATGATAGGGGGCACTGTATATTATAATAACAGAGGACATTATGTAATGATAGGGGGCACTTTATATTATAATAACAGAGGACATTATGTAATGATAGGGGGCACTGTATATTATAATAACAGAGGACATTATGTAATGATAGGGGGCACCGTATATTATAATTACAGAGGACATTATGTTATATAAGGGGCACTGTATATTATAATAACAGAGGACATTATGTAATATACGGGGCACTGTATATTATAATAACAGAAGACATTATGTAATATAAGGGGCACTGTATATTATAATAACAGAGGACATTATGTAATATAAGGGGCACTGTATATTATAATAACAGAGGACATTATGTAATGATAGGGGGCACTGTATATTATAATAAGAGAGGACATTATATAATGATAGGGGGCACTGTATATTATAATAACAGAGGACATTATGTAATATAAGGGGCACTGTATATTATAATAACAGAGGACATTATGTAATGATAGGAGGCACTGTATATTATAATAACAGAGGACATTATGTAATAAAAGGGGCACTGTATATTATAATAACAGAGGATATTATGTAATGATAGGGGACACTTTATATTATAATAACAGAGGACATTATGTAATGATAGGGGGCACTGTATATTATAATAACAGAGGACATTATGTAATGATAGGGGGCACCGTATATTATAATAACAGAGGACATTATGTTATATAAGGGGCACTGTATATTATAATAACAGAGGACATTATGTAATATAAGGGGCACTGTATATTGTAATAACAGAGGACATTATATAATGATAGGGGGCACTGTATATTATAATATCAGAGGACATTATGTAATATGAGGGGCACTGTATATTATAATAAAAGAGGACATTATGTAATATAAGGGGCACTGTATATTATAATAACAGAGGACATTATGTAATGATAGGGGGCACTGTATATTATAATAACAGAGGACATTATGTAATGATAGGGGGCACTTTATATTATAATAACAGAGGACATTATGTAATGATAGGGGGCACTGTATATTATAATAACAGAGGACATTATGTAATGATAGGGGGCACTGTATATTATAATAACAGAGGACATTATGTAATGATAGGGGGCACTTTATATTATAATAACAGAGGACATTATGTAATGATAGGGGGCACTGTATATTATAATAACAGAGGACATTATGTAATGATAGGGGGCACCGTATATTATAATAACAGAGGACATTATGTTATATAAGGGGCACTGTATATTATAATAACAGAGGACATTATGTAATATACGGGGCACTGTATATTATAATAACAGAAGACATTATGTAATATAAGGGGCACTGTATATTATAATAACAGAGGACATTATGTAATATAAAGGGCACTGTATATTATAATAACAGAGGACATTATATAATGATAGGTGGCACTGTATATTATAATTTCAGAGGACATTATGTAATATAAGGGGCACTGTATATTATAATAACAGAGGACATTATGTAATGATAGGGGGCACTGTATATTATAATAACAGAGGACATTATGTATTGATAGGGGCACTGTATATTATAATAAGAGAGGACATTATATAATGATAGGGGGCACTGTATATTATAATAACAGAGGAAATTATGTATTATAAGGGGCACTGTATATTATAATAACAGAGGACATTATGTAATATAAGGGGCACTGTATATTATAATAACAGAGGACATTATGTAATGATAGGGGGCACTGTATATTATAATAACAGAGGACATTATGTAATATAAGGGGCACTGTATATTATAATAAGAGAGGACATTATATAATGATAGGGGGCACTGTATATTATAATAATAGAGGACATTATGTAATATAAGGGGCACTGTATATTATAATAACAGAGGACATTATGTAATGATAGGGGGCACTGTATATTATAATAACAGAGGACATTATGTAATATAAGGGGCACTGTATATTATAATAACAGAGGACATTATGTAATGATAGGGGGCACTGTATATTATAATAACAGAGGACATTATGTAAAATAAGGGGCACTGTATATTATAATAACAGAGGATATTATGTAATGATAGGGGACACTGTATATTATAATAAGAGAGGACATTATATAATGATAGGGGGCACTGTATATTATAATAACAGAGGACATTATGTAATATAAGGGGCACTGTATATTATATTAACAGAGGACATTATGTAATGATAGGGTGCACTGTATATTATAATAACAGAGGACATTATGTAATGATAGGGGGCACTGTATATTATAATAACAGAGGACATTATGTAATATAAGTGGCACTGTATATTATAATAACAGAGGACATTATGTTATATAAGGGGCACTGTATATTATAATAACAGAGGACATTATGTAATATAAGGGGCACTGTATATTATAATAACAGAGGACATTATGTAATGATAGGGGGCACTGTATATTATAATAACAGAGGACATTATGTAATATAAGGGGCACTGTATATTATAATAACAGAGGACATTATATAATGATAGGGGGCACTGTATATTATAACATCAGAGGACATTATGTAATATAAGGGGCACTGTATATTATAATAACAGAGGACATTATGTAATATAAGGGGCACTGTATATTATAATATGAGAGGACATTATGTAATGATAGGGGGCACTGTATATTATAATAAGAGAGGACATTATATAATTATAGGGGGCACTGTATATTATAATAACAGAGGACATTATGTAATATAAGGGGCATTGTATATTATAATAACAGAGGACATTATGTAATCATAGGGCTCACTGTATATTATAATAACAGAGGACATTATGTAATATATGGGGCACTGTATATTATAACAGAAGACATTATGTAATATAAGGGGCACTGTATATTATAATAACAGAGGACATTATATAATATAAGGGGCACTGTATATTATAATAACAGAGGACATTATGTAATATAAGGGGCACTGTATATTATAATAACAGAGGACATTATGTAATGATAGGGGGCACTGTATATTATAATAACAGGGGACATTATGTAATGATAGGGGCACTGTATATTATAATAACAGAGGACATTATGTAATATAAGGGGCACTGTATATTATAATAACAGAGGACATTATGTAATCATAGGGGTCACTGTATATTATAATAACAGAGGACATTATGTAATATATGGGGCACTGTATATTATAACAGAAGACATTATGTAATATAAGGGGCACTGTATATTATAATAACAGAGGACATTATGTAATATAAGGGGCACTGTATATTATAATAACAGAGGACATTATGTAATGATAGGGGGCACTGTATATTATAATAAAAGAGGACATTATGTAATATAAGTGGCACTGTATATTATAATAACAGAGGACATTATGTAATATAAGGGGCACTGTATATTATAATAACAGAGGACATTATGTAATGATAGGGGGCACTGTATATTATAATAACAGAGGATATTATGTAATGATAGGGGGCACTGTATATTATAATAACAGAGGACATTATGTAATGATAGGGGGCACTGTATATTATAATAAGAGAGAACATTATATAATGATAGGGGGCACTGTATATTATAATATCAGAGGACATTATGTAGTATAAGGGGCACTGTATATTATAATAACAGAGGACATTATGTAATATAAGGGGCACTGTATATTATAATATCAGAGGACATTATGTAATATAAGGAGCACTGTATATTATAATAACAGAGGACATTATGTAATGATAGGGGGCACTGTATATTATAATAACAGAGGACATTATGTAATGATAGGGGCACTGTATATTATAATAACAGAGGACATTATGTAATATAAGGGGCACTGTATATTATAATAACAGAGGACATTATGTAATATATGGGGCACTGTATATTATAACAGAAGACATTATGTAATATAAGGGGCACTGTATATTATAATAACAGAGGACATTATATAATATAAGGGCACTGTATATTATAATAACAGAGGACATTATGTAATATAAGGGGCACTGTATATTATAATAACAGAGGACATTATGTAATGATAGGGGGCACTGTATATTATAATAACAGAGGACATTATGTAATGATAGGGGGCACTGTATATTATAATAACAGAGGACATTATGTAATGATAGGGGGCACTGTATATTATAATAAAAGAGGACATTATGTAATATAAGTGGCACTGTATATTATAATAACAGAGGACATTATGTTATATAAGGGGCACGGTATATTATAAAAACAGAGGACATTATGTAATATAAGGGACACTGTATATTATAATAACAGAGGACATTATGTAATATAAGGGGCACTGTATATTATAATAACAGAAGACATTATGTAATATAAGGGGCACTGTATATTATAATAACAGAGGGCGTTATGTAATATAAAGGGCACTGTATTTTATAATAACAGAGGACATTATATAATGATAGGGGGCACTGTATATTATAATATCAGAGGACATTATGTAATATAAGGGGCACTGTATATTATAATAACAGAGGACATAATGTAATGATAGGGGGCACTGTATATTATATTAACAGAGGACATTATGTAATGATAGGGGGCACTGTATATTATAATAACAGAGGACATTATGTATTGATAGGGGCACTGTATATTATAATAAGAGAGGACATTATATCATGATAGGGGGCACTGTATATTATAATAACAGAGGATATTATGTAATGATAGGGGGCACTGTATATTATAATAAAAGAGGACATTATGCAATGATAGGGGGCAATGTATATTATAATAAGAGAGGACATTATATAATGATAGGGGGAACTGTATATTATAATAACAGAGGACATTATGTAATATAAGGGGCACTGTATATTATAATAACAGAGGACATTACGTAATGATAGGGGGCACTGTATATTATAATAACAGAGGACATTATGTAATATAAGGGGCACAGTATATTATAATAACAGAGGACATTATGTAATATAAGGGACACTGTATATTATAATAACAGAGGACATTATGTAATGATAGGGGGCACTGTATATTATAATAACAGAGGACATTATGTAATGATAGGGAGCACTGTATATTATAATAACAGAGGACATTAAGTAATATAATGGGCACTGTATATTATAATAACAGAGGATATTATGTAATGATAGGGGGCACTGTATATTATAATAAGAGAGGACATTATATAATGATAGGGGGCACTGTATATTATAATAACAGAGGACATTATGTAATATAAGGGGCACTGTATATTATAATAACAGAAGACATTATGTAATGATAGGGGGCACTGTATATTATAATAACAGAGGACATTATGTAATATAAGGGGCACTGTATATTATAATAACAGAGGACATTATATAATGATAGGGGGCACTGTATATTATAATAACAGAGGAAATTATGTAATATAAGGGGCACTGTATATTATAATAACAGAGGACATTATGTAATGATAGGGGGCACTGTATATTATAATAACAGAGGACATTATGTAATATAAGGGGCACTGTATATTGTAATAACAGAGGACATTATATAATGATAGGGGGCACTGTATATTATAATATCAGAGGACATTATGTAATATGAGGGGCACTGTATATTATAATAAAAGAGGACATTATGTAATATAAGGGGCACTGTATATTATAATAACAGAGGACATTATGTAATGATAGGGGGCACTGTATATTATAATAACAGAGGACATTATGTAATGATAGGGGGCACTTTATATTATAATAAAAGAGGACATTATGCAATGATAGGGGGCAATGTATATTATAATAAGAGAGGACATTATATAATGATAGGGGGAACTGTATATTATAATAACAGAGGACATTATGTAATATAAGGGGCACTGTATATTATAATAACAGAGGACATTACGTAATGATAGGGGGCACTGTATATTATAATAACAGAGGACATTATGTAATATAAGGGGCACAGTATATTATAATAACAGAGGACATTATGTAATATAAGGGACACTGTATATTATAATAACAGAGGACATTATGTAATGATAGGGGGCACTGTATATTATAATAACAGAGGACATTATGTAATGATAGGGAGCACTGTATATTATAATAACAGAGGACATTAAGTAATATAATGGGCACTGTATATTATAATAACAGAGGATATTATGTAATGATAGGGGGCACTGTATATTATAATAAGAGAGGACATTATATAATGATAGGGGGCACTGTATATTATAATAACAGAGGACATTATGTAATATAAGGGGCACTGTATATTATAATAACAGAAGACATTATGTAATGATAGGGGGCACTGTATATTATAATAACAGAGGACATTATGTAATATAAGGGGCACTGTATATTATAATAACAGAGGACATTATATAATGATAGGGGGCACTGTATATTATAATAACAGAGGAAATTATGTAATATAAGGGGCACTGTATATTATAATAACAGAGGACATTATGTAATGATAGGGGGCACTGTATATTATAATAACAGAGGACATTATGTAATATAAGGGGCACTGTATATTGTAATAACAGAGGACATTATATAATGATAGGGGGCACTGTATATTATAATATCAGAGGACATTATGTAATATGAGGGGCACTGTATATTATAATAAAAGAGGACATTATGTAATATAAGGGGCACTGTATATTATAATAACAGAGGACATTATGTAATGATAGGGGGCACTGTATATTATAATAACAGAGGACATTATGTAATGATAGGGGGCACTTTATATTATAATAACAGAGGACATTATGTAATGATAGGGGGCACTGTATATTATAATAACAGAGGACATTATGTAATGATATGGGGCACTGTATATTATAATAACAGAGGACATTATGTAATATAAGGGGTACTGTATATTATAATAACAGAGGACATTATGTAATGATAGGGGGCACTGTATATTATAATAACAGAGGACATTATGTAATGATAGGGGGCACTTTATATTATAATAACAGAGGACATTATGTAATGATAGGGGGCACTGTATATTATAATAACAGAGGACATTATGTAATGATAGGGGGCACCGTATATTATAATAACAGAGGACATTATGTTATATAAGGGGCACTGTATATTATAATAACAGAGGACATTATGTAATATACGGGGCACTGTATATTATAATAACAGAAGACATTATGTAATATAAGGGGCACTGTATATTATAATAACAGAGGACATTATGTAATATAAAGGGCACTGTATATTATAATAACAGAGGACATTATATAATGATAGGGGGCACTGTATATTATAATATCAGAGGACATTATGTAATATAAGGGGCACTGTATATTATAATAACAGAGGACATTATGTAATGATAGGGGGCACTGTATATTATAATAACAGAGGACATTATGTATTGATAGGGGCACTGTATATTATAATAAGAGAGGACATTATATAATGATAGGGGGCACTGTATATTATAATAACAGAGGAAATTATGTATTATAAGGGGCACTGTATATTATAATAACAGAGGACATTATGTAATATAAGGGGCACTGTATATTATAATAACAGAGGACATTATGTAATGATAGGGGGCACTGTATACTATAATAACAGAGGACATTATGTAATATAAGGGGCACTGTATATTATAATAACAGAGGATATTATGTAATGATAGGGGACACTGTATATTATAATAACAGAGGACATTATGTAATGATAGGGGGCACTGTATAATATAATAACAGAGGACATTATGTAATATAAGGGGCACTGTATATTATAATAACAGAGGACATTATGTAATGATAGGGGGCACTGTATACTATAATAACAGAGGACATTATGTAATATAAGGGGCACTGTATATTATAATAACAGAGGATATTATGTAATGATAGGGGACACTGTATATTATAATAAGAGAGGACATTATATAATGATAGGGGGCACTGTATATTATAATAACAGAGGACATTATGTAATATAAGGGGCACTGTATATTATATTAACAGAGGACATTATGTAATGATAGGGTGCACTGTATATTATAATAACAGAGGACATTATGTAATGATAGGGGGCACTGTATATTATAATAACAGAGGACATTATGTAATATAAGTGGCACTGTATATTATAATAACAGAGGACATTATGTTATATAAGGGGCACTGTATATTATAATAACAGAGGACATTATGTAATATAAGGGGCACTGTATATTATAATAACAGAGGACATTATGTAATGATAGGGGGCACTGTATATTATAATAACAGAGGACATTATGTAATATAAGGGGCACTGTATATTATAATAACAGAGGACATTATATAATGATAGGGGGCACTGTATATTATAACATCAGAGGACATTATGTAATATAAGGGGCACTGTATATTATAATAACAGAGGACATTATGTAATATAAGGGGCACTGTATATTATAATATGAGAGGACATTATGTAATGATAGGGGGCACTGTATATTATAATAAGAGAGGACATTATATAATTATAGGGGGCACTGTATATTATAATAACAGAGGACATTATGTAATATAAGGGGCACTGTATATTATAATAACAGAGGACATTATGTAATGATAGGGGGCACTGTATATTATAATAACAGAGGACATTATGTATTAATTGGGGGACACTGTATATTATAATAAGAGAGGACATTATATAATGATAGGGGGCACTGTATATTATAATAACAGAGGACATTATGTAATATAAGGGGCACTGTATATTATAATAACAGAGGACATTATGTAATGATAGGGGGCACTGTATATTATAATAAGAGAGGACATTATATAATGATAGGGGGCACTGTATATTATAATAACAGAGGACATTATGTAATATAAGGGGCACTGTATATTATAATAACAGAGGACATTATGTAATATAAGGGGCACTGTATATTATAATAACAGAGGACATTATGTAATATAAGGGGCACTGTATATTATAATAACAGAGGACATTATGTAATATAAGGGGCACTGTATATTATAATAACAGAGGACATTATGTAATGATAGGGGGCACTGTGTATTATAATAAGAGAGTACAATATATATTGATAGGGGGCACTGTATATTATAATAAGAGAGGACATTATATAATGATAGGGGGCACTGTATATTATAATAATAGAGGACATTATGTAATATAAGGGGCACTGTATATTATAATAACAGAGGACATTATGTAATGATAGGAGGCACTGTATATTATAATAACAGAGGACATTATGTAATAAAAGGGGCACTGTATATTATAATAACAGAGGATATTATGTAATGATAGGGGACACTGTATATTATAATAAGAGAGGACATTATATAATGATAGGGGGCACTGTATATTATAATAACAGAGGACATTATGTAATATAAGGGGCACTGTATATTATATTAACAGAGGACATTATGTAATGATAGGGGGCACTGTATATTATAATAACAGAGGACATTATGTAATGATAGGGGGCACTGTATATTATAATAACAGAGGACATTATGTAATGATAGGGGGCACTGTATATTATAATAACAGAGGACATTATGTAATATAAGGGGCACTGTATATTATAATAACAGAGGACATTATGTAATGATAGGGGGCACTGTATATTATAATAACAGAGGACATTATGTAATATAAGGGGCACTGTATATTATAATAACAGAGGACATTATGTAATGATAGGGGGCACTGTATATTATAATAACAGAGGACATTATGTAATATAAGGGGCACTGTATATTATAATAACAGAGGATATTATGTAATGATAGGGGACACTGTATATTATAATAAGAGAGGACATTATATAATGATAGGGGGCACTGTATATTATAATAACAGAGGACATTATGTAATGATAGGGGGCACTGTAAATTATAATAACAGAGGACATTATGTAATATAAGGGGCACTGTATATTGTAATAACAGAGGACATTATATAATGATAGGGGGCACTGTATATTATAATATCAGAGGACATTATGTAATATGAGGGGCACTGTATATTATAATAAAAGAGGACATTATATAATATAAGGGGCACTGTATATTATAATAACAGAGGACATTATGTAATGATAGGGGGCACTGTATATTATAATAACAGAGGACATTATGTAATGATAGGGGGCACTTTATATTATAATAACAGAGGACATTATGTAATGATAGGGGGCACTGTATATTATAATAACAGAGGACATTATGTAATGATATGGGGCACTGTATATTATAATAACAGAGGACATTATGTAATGATAGGGGGCACTGTATATTATAATAACAGAGGACATTATGTAATGATAGGGGGCACTTTATATTATAATAACAGAGGACATTATGTAATGATAGGGGGCACTGTATATTATAATAACAGAGGACATTATGTAATGATAGGGGGCACCGTATATTATAATAACAGAGGACATTATGTTATATAAGGGGCACTGTATATTATAATAACAGAGGACATTATGTAATATAAGGGGCACTGTGTATTATAATAACAGAGGACATTATGTAATATACGGGGCACTGTATATTATAATAACAGAAGACATTATGTAATATAAGGGGCACTGTATATTATAATAACAGAGGACATTATGTAATATAAAGGGCACTGTATATTATAATAACAGAGGACATTATATAATGATAGGGGGCACTGTATATTATAATATCAGAGGACATTATGTAATATAAGGGGCACTGTATATTATAATAACAGAGGACATTATGTAATGATAGGGGGCACTGTATATTATAATAACAGAGGACATTATGTATTGATAGGGGCACTGTATATTATAATAACAGAGGACATTATGTAATATAAGGGGCACTGTATATTATAATAACAGAGGACATTATGTAATATAAGGGGCACTGTATATTATAATAACATAGGACATTATGTAATGATAGGGGGCACTGTATATTATAATAACAGAGGACATTATGTAATGATAGGGGGCACTGTATATTATAATAACAGAGGACATTATGTAATGATAGGGGGCACTGTATATTATAATAACAGAGGACATTATGTATTAATTGGGGACACTGTATATTATAATAAGAGAGGACATTATATAATGATAGGGGGCACTGTATATTATAATAACAGAGGACATTATGTAATATAAGGGGCACTGTATATTATAATAACAGAGGACATTATGTAATGATAGGGGGCACTGTATATTATAATAAGAGAGGACATTATATAATGATAGGGGGCACTGTATATTATAATAACAGAGGACATTATGTAATATAAGGGGCACTGTATATTATAATAACAGAGGACATTATGTAATGATAGGGGGCACTGTATATTATATTAACAGAGGACATTATGTAATGATAGGGGGCACTGTATATTATAATAACAGAGGACATTATGTAATGATAGGGGGCACTGTATATTATAATAACAGAGGACATTATGTAATGATAGGGGGCACTGTATATTATAATAACAGAGGACATTATGTAATATAAGGGGCACTGTATATTATAATAACAGAGGACATTATGTAATGATAGGGGGCACTGTATATTATAATAACAGAGGACATTATGTAATATAAGGGGCACTGTATATTATAATAACAGAGGACATTATGTAATGATAGGGGGCACTGTATATTATAATAACAGAGGACATTATGTAATATAAGGGGCACTGTATATTATAATAACAGAGGATATTATGTAATGATAGGGGACACTGTATATTATAATAAGAGAGGACATTATATAATGATAGGGGGCACTGTATATTATAATAACAGAGGACATTATGTAATATAAGGGGCACTGTATATTATATTAACAGAGGACATTATGTAATGATAGGGGGCACTGTATATTATAATAACAGAGGACATTATGTAATATAAGGGGCACTGTATATTATAATAACAGAGGACATTATGTTATATAAGGGGCACTGTATATTATAATAACAAAGGACATTATGTAATATAAGGGGCACTGTATATTATAATAACAGAGGACATTATGTAATGATAGGGGGCACTGTATATTATAATAACAGAGGACATTATGTAATATAAGGGGCACTGTATATTATAATAACAGAGGACATTATATAATGATAGGGGGCACTGTATATTATAACATCAGAGGACATTATGTAATATAAGGGGCACTGTATATTATAATAACAGAGGACATTATGTAATATAAGGGGCACTGTTTATTATAATTGGAGAGGACATTATGTAATGATAGGGGGCACTGTATATTATAATAAGAGAATACATTATATAATTATAGGGGGGCACTGTATATTATAATAACAGAGGACATTATGTAATATAAGGGGCACTGTATATTATAATAACAGAGGACATTATGTAATGATAGGGGGCACTGTATATTATAATAACAGAGGACATTATGTATTAATTGGGGACACTGTATATTATAATAAGAGAGGACATTATATAATGATATGGGGCACTGTATATTATAATAACAGAGGACATTATGTAATATAAGGGGCACTGTATATTATAATAACAGAGGACATTATGTAATGATAGGGGGCACTGTATATTATAATAAGAGAGGACATTATATAATGATAGGGGGCACTGTATATTATAATAACAGAGGACATTATGTAATATAAGGGGCACTGTATATTATAATAACAGAGGACATTATGTAATGATAGGAGGCACTGTATATTATAATAACAGAGGACATTATGTAATAAAAGGGGCACTGTATATTATAATAACAGAGGATATTATGTAATGATAGGGGACACTGTATATTATAATAACAGAGGACATTATGTAATGATAGGGGGCACTGTATATTATAATAACAGAGGACATTATGTAATGATAGGGGGCACTGTATATTATAATAACAGAGGACATTATGTAATGATAGGGGGCACTGTATATTATAATAAAAGAGGACATTATGTAATATAAGTGGCACTGTATATTATAATAACAGAGGACATTATGTTATATAAGGGGCACGGTATATTATAAAAACAGAGGACATTATGTAATATAAAGGACACTGTATATTATAATAACAGAGGACATTATGTAATATAAGGGGCACTGTATATTATAATAACAGAAGACATTATGTAATATAAGGGGCACTGTATATTATAATAACAGAGGGCGTTATGTAATATAAAGGGCACTGTATTTTATAATAACAGAGGACATTATATAATGATAGGGGGCACTGTATATTATAATATCAGAGGACATTATGTAATATAAGGGGCACTGTATATTATAATAACAGAGGACATTATGTAATGATAGGGGGCACTGTATATTATATTAACAGAGGACATTATGTAATGATAGGGGGCACTGTATATTATAATAACAGAGGACATTATGTATTGATAGGGGCACTGTATATTATAATAAGAGAGGACATTATATCATGATAGGGGGCACTGTATATTATAATAACAGAGGATATTATGTAATGATAGGGGGCACTGTATATTATAATAAAAGAGGACATTATGCAATGATAGGGGGCAATGTATATTATAATAAGAGAGGACATTATATAATGATAGGGGGAACTGTATATTATAATAACAGAGGACATTATGTAATATAAGGGGCACTGTATATTATAATAACAGAGGACATTATGTAATGATAGGGGGCACTGTATATTATAATAACAGAGGACATTATGTAATATAAGGGGCACAGTATATTATAATAACAGAGGACATTATGTAATATAAGGGACACTGTATATTATAATAACAGAGGACATTATGTAATGATAGGGGGCACTGTATATTATAATAACAGAGGACATTATGTAATGATAGGGAGCACTGTATATTATAATAACAGAGGACATTAAGTAATATAATGGGCACTGTATATTATAATAACAGAGGATATTATGTAATGATAGGGGGCACTGTATATTATAATAAGAGAGGACATTATATAATGATAGGGGGCACTGTATATTATAATAACAGAGGACATTATGTAATATAAGGGGCACTGTATATTATAATAACAGAAGACATTATGTAATGATAGGGGGCACTGTATATTATAATAACAGAGGACATTATGTAATATAAGGGGCACTGTATATTATAATAACAGAGGACATTATATAATGATAGGGGGCACTGTATATTATAATAACAGAGGAAATTATGTAATATAAGGGGCACTGTATATTATAATAACAGAGGACATTATGTAATGATAGGGGGCACTGTATATTATAATAACAGAGGACATTATGTAATATAAGGGGCACTGTATATTGTAATAACAGAGGACATTATATAATGATAGGGGGCACTGTATATTATAATATCAGAGGACATTATGTAATATGAGGGGCACTGTATATTATAATAAAAGAGGACATTATGTAATATAAGGGGCACTGTATATTATAATAACAGAGGACATTATGTAATGATAGGGGGCACTGTATATTATAATAACAGAGGACATTATGTAATGATAGGGGGCACTTTATATTATAATAACAGAGGACATTATGTAATGATAGGGGGCACTGTATATTATAATAACAGAGGACATTATGTAATGATAGGGGGCACTGTATATTATAATAACAGAGGACATTATGTAATGATAGGGGGCACTTTATATTATAATAACAGAGGACATTATGTAATGATAGGGGGCACTGTATATTATAATAACAGAGGACATTATGTAATGATAGGGGGCACCGTATATTATAATAACAGAGGACATTATGTTATATAAGGGGCACTGTATATTATAATAACAGAGGACATTATGTAATATACGGGGCACTGTATATTATAATAACAGAAGACATTATGTAATATAAGGGGCACTGTATATTATAATAACAGAGGACATTATGTAATATAAAGGGCACTGTATATTATAATAACAGAGGACATTATATAATGATAGGGGGCACTGTATATTATAATATCAGAGGACATTATGTAATATAAGGGGCACTGTATATTATAATAACAGAGGACATTATGTAATGATAGGGGGCACTGTATGTTATAATAACAGAGGACATTATGTATTGATAGGGGCACTGTATATTATAATAAGAGAGGACATTATATAATGATAGGGGGCACTGTATATTATAATAACAGAGGAAATTATGTATTATAAGGGGCACTGTATATTATAATAACAGAGGACATTATGTAATATAAGGGGCACTGTATATTATAATAACAGAGGACATTATGTAATGATAGGGGGCACTGTATATTATAATAACAGAGGACATTATGTAATATAAGGGGCACTGTATATTATAATAATAGAGGACATTATGTAATATAAGGGGCACTGTATATTATAATAACAGAGGACATTATGTAATATAAAGGGCACTGTATATTATAATAACAGAGGACATTATATAATGATAGGGGGCACTGTATATTATAATATCAGAGGACATTATGTAATATAAGGGGCACTGTATATTATAATAACAGAGGACATTATGTAATGATAGGGGGCACTGTATATTATAATAACAGAGGACATTATGTATTGATAGGGGCACTGTATATTATAATAACAGAGGACATTATGTAATATAAGGGGCACTGTATATTATAATAACAGAGGACATTATGTAATATAAGGGGCACTGTATATTATAATAACATAGGACATTATGTAATGATAGGGGGCACTGTATATTATAATAACAGAGGACATTATGTAATGATAGGGGGCACTGTATATTATAATAACAGAGGACATTATGTAATATAAGGGGCACTGTATATTATAATAACAGAGGACATTATGTAAAGATAGGGGGCACTGTATATTATAATAACAGAGGACATTATGTAATGATAGGGGGCACTGTATATTATAATAACAGAGGACATTATGTAATGATAGGGTGCACTGTATATTATAATAACAGAGGACATTATGTAATGATAGGGGGCACTGTATATTATAATAACAGAGGACATTATGTAATATAAGTGGCACTGTATATTATAATATGAGAGGACATTATGTAATGATAGGGGGCACTGTATATTATAATAAGAGAGGACATTATATAATTATAGGGGGCACTGTATATTATAATAACAGAGGACATTATGTAATATAAGGGGCACTGTATATTATAATAACAGAGGACATTATGTAATGATAGGGGGCACTGTATATTATAATAACAGAGGACATTATGTATTGATAGGGGCACTGTATATTATAATAAGAGAGGACATTATATAATGATAGGGGGCACTGTATATTATAATAACAGAGGAAATTATGTATTATAAGGGGCACTGTATATTATAATAACAGAGGACATTATGTAATATAAGGGGCACTGTATATTATAATAACAGAGGACATTATGTAATGATAGGGGGCACTGTATATTATAATAACAGAGGACATTATGTAATATAAGGGGCACTGTATATTATAATAAGAGAGGACATTATATAATGATAGGGGGCACTGTATATTATAATAATAGAGGACATTATGTAATATAAGGGGCACTGTATATTATAATAACAGAGGACATTATGTAATATAAAGGGCACTGTATATTATAATAACAGAGGACATTATATAATGATAGGGGGCACTGTATATTATAATATCAGAGGACATTATGTAATATAAGGGGCACTGTATATTATAATAACAGAGGACATTATGTAATGATAGGGGGCACTGTATATTATAATAACAGAGGACATTATGTATTGATAGGGGCACTGTATATTATAATAACAGAGGACATTATGTAATATAAGGGGCACTGTATATTATAATAACAGAGGACATTATGTAATATAAGGGGCACTGTATATTATAATAACATAGGACATTATGTAATGATAGGGGGCACTGTATATTATAATAACAGAGGACATTATGTAATGATAGGGGGCACTGTATATTATAATAACAGAGGACATTATGTAATATAAGGGGCACTGTATATTATAATAACAGAGGACATTATGTAAAGATAGGGGGCACTGTATATTATAATAACAGAGGACATTATGTAATGATAGGGGGCACTGTATATTATAATAACAGAGGACATTATGTAATGATAGGGTGCACTGTATATTATAATAACAGAGGACATTATGTAATGATAGGGGGCACTGTATATTATAATAACAGAGGACATTATGTAATATAAGTGGCACTGTATATTATAATAACAGAGGACATTATGTAATATAAGGGGCACTGTATATTATAATAACAGAGGACATTATGTAATATAAGGGGCACTGTATATTATAATATGAGAGGACATTATGTAATGATAGGGGGCACTGTATATTATAATAACAGAGGACATTATATAATTATAGGGGGCACTGTATATTATAATAACAGAGGACATTATGTAATATAAGGGGCACTGTATATTATAATAACAGAGGACATTATGTAATGATAGGGGGCACTGTATATTATAATAACAGAGGACATTATGTATTAATTGGGGACACTGTATATTATAATAAGAGAGGACATTATATAATGATAGGGGGCACTGTATATTATAATAACAGAGGACATTATGTAATATAAGGGGCACTGTATATTATAATAACAGAGGACATTATGTAATGATAGGGGGCACTGTATATTATAATAAGAGAGGACATTATATAATGATAGGGGGCACTGTATATTATAATAACAGAGGACATTATGTAATATAAGGGGCACTGTATATTATAATAACAGAGGACATTATGTAATATAAGGGGCACTGTATATTATAATAACAGAGGACATTATGTAATATAAGGGGCACTGTATATTATAATAACAGAGGACATTATGTAATGATAGGGGGCACTGTGTATTATAATAAGAGAGTACATTATATAATGATAGGGGGCACTGTATATTATAATAAGAGAGGACATTATATAATGATAGGGGGCACTGTATATTATAATAATAGAGGACATTATGTAATATAAGGGGAACTGTATATTATAATAACAGAGGACATTATGTAATGATAGGAGGCACTGTATATTATAATAACAGAGGACATTATGTAATAAAAGGGGCACTGTATATTATAATAACAGAGGATATTATGTAATGATAGGGGACACTGTATATTATAATAAGAGAGGACATTATATAATGATAGGGGGCACTGATTATTATAATAACAGAGGACATTATGTAATATAAGGGGCACTGTATATTATATTAACAGAGGACATTATGTAATGATAGGGGGCACTGTATATTATAATAACAGAGGACATTATGTAATGATAGGGGGCACTGTATATTATAATAACAGAGGACATTATGTAATGATAGGGGGCACTGTATATTATAATAACAGAGGACATTATGTAATATAAGGGGCACTGTATATTATAATAACAGAGGACATTATGTAATGATAGGGGGCACTGTATATTATAATAACAGAGGACATTATGTAATATAAGGGGCACTGTATATTATAATAACAGAGGACATTATGTAATGATAGGGGGCACTGTATATTATAATAACAGAGGACATTATGTAATATAAGGGGCACTGTATATTATAATAACAGAGGATATTATGTAATGATAGGGGACACTGTATATTATAATAAGAGAGGACATTATATAATGATAGGGGGCACTGTATATTATAATAACAGAGGACATTATGTAATGATAGGGGGCACTGTATATTATAATAACAGAGGACATTATGTAATATAAGGGGCACTGTATATTGTAATAACAGAGGACATTATATAATGATAGGGGGCACTGTATATTATAATATCAGAGGACATTATGTAATATGAGGGGCACTGTATATTATAATAAAAGAGGACATTATGTAATATAAGGGGCACTGTATATTATAATAACAGAGGACATTATGTAATGATAGGGGGCACTGTATATTATAATAACAGAGGACATTATGTAATGATAGGGGGCACTTTATATTATAATAACAGAGGACATTATGTAATGATAGGGGGCACTGTATATTATAATAACAGAGGACATTATGTAATGATATGGGGCACTGTATATTATAATAACAGAGGACATTATGTAATGATAGGGGGCACTGTATATTATAATAACAGAGGACATTATGTAATGATAGGGGGCACTTTATATTATAATAACAGAGGACATTATGTAATGATAGGGGGCACTGTATATTATAATAACAGAGGACATTATGTAATGATATGGGGCACCGTATATTATAATAACAGAGGACATTATGTTATATAAGGGGCACTGTATATTATAATAACAGAGGACATTATGTAATATAAGGGGCACTGTGTATTATAATAACAGAGGACATTATGTAATATACGGGGCACTGTATATTATAATAACAGAAGACATTATGTAATATAAGGGGCACTGTATATTATAATAACAGAGGACATTATGTAATATAAAGGGCACTGTATATTATAATAACAGAGGACATTATATAATGATAGGGGGCACTGTATATTATAATATCAGAAGACATTATGTAATATAAGGGGCACTGTATATTATAATAACAGAGGACATTATGTAATGATAGGGGGCACTGTATATTATAATAACAGAGGACATTATGTATTGATAGGGGCACTGTATATTATAATAACAGAGGACATTATGTAATATAAGGGGCACTGTATATTATAATAACAGAGGACATTATGTAATATAAGGGGCACTGTATATTATAATAACATAGGACATTATGTAATGATAGGGGGCACTGTATATTATAATAACAGAGGACATTATGTAATGATAGGGGGCACTGTATATTATAATAACAGAGGACATTATGTAATATAAGGGGCACTGTATATTATAATAACAGAAGACATTATGTAAAGATAGGGGGCACTGTATATTATAATAACAGAGGACATTATGTAATGATAGGGGGCACTGTATATTATAATAACAGAGGACATTATGTAATGATAGGGTGCACTGTATATTATAATAACAGAGGACATTATGTAATGATAGGGGGCACTGTATATTATAATAACAGAGGACATTATGTAATATAAGTGGCACTGTATATTATAATAACAGAGGACATTATGTTATATAAGGGGCACTGTATATTATAATAACAGAGGACATTATGTAATATAAGGGGCACTGTATATTATAATAACAGAGGACATTATGTAATGATAGGGGGCACTGTATATTATAATAACAGAGGACATTATGTAATATAAGGGGCACTGTATATTATAATAACAGAGGACATTATATAATGATAGGGGGCACTGTATATTATAACATCAGAGAACATTATGTAATATAAGGGGCACTGTATATTATAATAACAGAGGACATTATGTAATATAAGGGGCACTGTATATTATAATATGAGAGGACATTATGTAATGATAGGGGGCACTGTATATTATAATAAGAGAGGACATTATATAATTATAGGGGGCACTGTATATTATAATAACAGAGGACATTATGTAATATAAGGGGCACTGTATATTATAATAACAGAGGACATTATGTAATGATAGGGGGCACTGTATATTATAATAACAGAGGACATTATGTAATGATAGGGGGCACTGTATATTATAATAACAGAGGACATTATGTAATGATAGGGGGCACTTTATATTATAATAACAGAGGACATTATGTAATGATAGGGGGCACTGTATATTATATAACAGAGGACAATATATAATGATAGGGGCACCGTATATTATAATAACAGAGGACATTATGTTATATAAGGGGCACTGTATATTATAATAACAGAGGACATTATGTAATATAAGGGGCACTGTGTATTATAATAACAGAGGACATTATGTAATATACGGGGCACTGTATATTATAATAACAGAAGACATTATGTAATATAAGGGGCACTGTATATTATAATAACAGAGGACATTATGTAATATAAAGGGGCACTGTATATTATAATAACAGAGGACATTATATAATGATAGGGGGCACTGTATATTATAATATCAGAAGACATTATGTAATATAAGGGGCACTGTATATTATAATAACAGAGGACATTATGTAATGATAGGGGGCACTGTATATTATAATAACAGAGGACATTATGTATTGATAGGGGCACTGTATATTATAATAACAGAGGACATTATGTAATATAAAGGGGCACTGTATATTATAATAACAGAGGACATTATGTAATATAAGGGGCACTGTATATTATAATAACATAGGACATTATGTAATGATAGGGGGCACTGTATATTATAATAACAGAGGACATTATGTAATGATAGGGGCACTGTATATTATAATAACAGAGGACATTATGTAATATAAGGGGCACTGTATATTATAATAACAGAAGACATTATGTAAAGATAGGGGGCACTGTATATTATAATAACAGAGGACATTATGTAATGATAGGGGGCACTGTATATTATAATAACAGAGGACATTATGTAATGATAGGGTGCACTGTATATTATAATAACAGAGGACATTATGTAATGATAGGGGGCACTGTATATTATAATAACAGAGGACATTATGTAATATAAGTGGCACTGTATATTATAATAACAGAGGACATTATGTTATATAAGGGGCACTGTATATTATAATAACAGAGGACATTATGTAATATAAGGGGCACTGTATATTATAATAACAGAGGACATTATGTAATGATAGGGGGCACTGTATATTATAATAACAGAGGACATTATGTAATATAAGGGGCACTGTATATTATAATAACAGAGGACATTATATAATGATAGGGGGCACTGTATATTATAACATCAGAGAACATTATGTAATATAAGGGGCACTGTATATTATAATAACAGAGGACATTATGTAATATAAGGGGCACTGTATATTATAATATGAGAGGACATTATGTAATGATAGGGGGCACTGTATATTATAATAAGAGAGGACATTATATAATTATAGGGGGCACTGTATATTATAATAACAGAGGACATTATGTAATATAAGGGGCACTGTATATTATAATAACAGAGGACATTATGTAATGATAGGGGGCACTGTATATTATAATAACAGAGGACATTATGTATTAATTGGGGACACTGTATATTATAATAAGAGAGGACATTATATAATGATAGGGGGCACTGTATATTATAATAACAGAGGACATTATGTAATATAAGGGGCACTGTATATTATAATAACAGAGGACATTATGTAATGATAGGGGGCACTGTATATTATAATAAGAGAGGACATTATATAATGATAGGGGGCACTGTATATTATAATAACAGAGGACATTATGTAATATAAGGGGCACTGTATATTATAATAACAGAGGACATTATGTAATATAAAGGGCACTGTATATTATAATAACAGAGGACATTATGTAATATAAGGGGGCACTGTATATTATAATAACAGAGGACATTATGTAATGATAGGAGGCACTGTATATTATAATAACAGAGGACATTATGTAATAAAAGGGGCACTGTATATTATAATAACAGAGGATATTATGTAATGAGAGGGGACACTGTATATTATAATAAGAGAGGACATTATATAATGATAGGGGGCCACTGTATATTATAATAACAGAGGACATTATGTAATATAAGGGGCACTGTATATTATATTAACAGAGGACATTATGTAATGATAGGGGGCACTGTATATTATAATAACAGAGGACATTATGTAATGATAGGGGGCACTGTATATTATAATAACAGAGGACATTATGTAATGATAGGGGGCACTGTATATTATAATAACAGAGGACATTATGTAATATAAGGGGCACTGTATATTATAATAACAGAGGACATTATGTAATGATAGGGGGCACTGTATATTATAATAACAGAGGACATTATGTAATATAAGGGGCACTGTATATTATAATAACAGAGGACATTATGTAATGATAGGGGGGCACTGTATATTATAATAACAGAGGACATTATGTAATATAAGGGGCACTGTATATTATAATAACAGAGGATATTATGTAATGATAGGGGACACTGTATATTATAATAAGAGAGGACATTATATAATGATAGGGGGCACTGTATATTATAATAACAGAGGACATTATGTAATATAAGGGGCACTGTATATTATATTAACAGAGGACATTATGTAATGATAGGGGGCACTGTATATTATAATAACAGAGGACATTATGTAATATAAGGGGCACTGTATATTATAATAACAAAGGGCATTATGTAATGATAGGGTGCACTGTATATTATAATAACAGAGGACATTATGTAATGATAGGGGGCACTGTATATTATAATAACAGAGGACATTATGTAATATAAGTGGCACTGTATATTATAATAACAGAGGACATTATGTTATATAAGGGGCACTGTATATTATAATAACAGAGGACATTATGTAATATAAGGGGCACTGTATATTATAATAACAGAGGACATTATGTAATGATAGGGGGCACTGTATATTATAATAACAGAGGACATTATGTAATATAAGGGGCACTGTATATTATAATAACAGAGGACATTATATAATGATAGGGGGCACTGTATATTATAACATCAGAGGACATTATGTAATATAAGGGGCACTGTATATTATAATAACAGAGGACATTATGTAATATAAGGGGCACTGTATATTATAATATGAGAGGACATTATGTAATGATAGGGGGCACTGTATATTATAATAAGAGAAGACATTATATAATTATAGGGGGCACTGTATATTATAATAACAGAGGACATTATGTAATATAAGGGGCACTGTATATTATAATAACAGAGGACATTATGTAATGATAGGGGGCACTGTATATTATAATAACAGAGGACATTATGTATTAATTGGGGACACTGTATATTATAATAAGAGAGGACATTATATAATGAAATGGGGCACTGTATATTATAATAACAGAGGACATTATGTAATATAAGGGGCACTGTATATTATAATAACAGAGGACATTATGTAATGATAGGGGGCACTGTATATTATAATAAGAGAGGACATTATATAATGATAGGGGGCACTGTATATTATAATAACAAAGGACATTATGTAATATAAGGGGCACTGTATATTATAATAACAGAGGACATTATGTAATGATAGGAGGCACTGTATATTATAATAACAGAGGACATTATGTAATAAAAGGGGCACTGTATATTATAATAACAGAGGATATTATGTAATGATAGGGGACACTGTATATTATAATAACAGAGGACATTATGTAATGATAGGGGGCACTGTATATTATAATAACAGAGGACATTATGTAATGATAGGGGGCACTGTATATTATAATAACAGAGGACATTATGTAATGATAGGGGCACTGTATATTATAATAAAAGAGGACATTATGTAATATAAGTGGCACTGTATATTATAATAACAGAGGACATTATGTTATATAAGGGGCACGGTATATTATAAAAACAGAGGACATTATGTAATATAAGGGACACTGTATATTATAATAACAGAGGACATTATGTAATATAAGGCTCACTGTATATTATAATAACAGAAGACATTATGTAATATAAGGGGCACTGTATATTATAATAACAGAGGGCGTTATGTAATATAAAGGGCACTGTATTTTATAATAACAGAGGACATTATATAATGATAGGGGGCACTGTATATTATAATATCAGAGGACATTATGTAATATAAGGGGCACTGTATATTATAATAACAGAGGACATTATGTAATGATAGGGGGCACTGTATATTATATTAACAGAGGACATTATGTAATGATAGGGGGCACTGTATATTATAATAACAGAGGACATTATGTATTGATAGGGGCACTGTATATTATAATAAGAGAGGACATTATATCATGATAGGGGGCACTGTATATTATAATAACAGAGGATATTATGTAATGATAGGGGGCACTGTATATTATAATAAAAGAGGACATTATGCAATGATAGGGGGCAATGTATATTATAATAAGAGAGGACATTATATAATGATAGGGGGAACTGTATATTATAATAACAGAGGACATTATGTAATATAAGGGGCACTGTATATTATAATAACAGAGGACATTATGTAATGATAGGGGGCACTGTATATTATAATAACAGAGGACATTATGTAATATAAGGGGCACAGTATATTATAATAACAGAAGACATTATGTAATATAAGGGACACTGTATATTATAATAACAGAGGACATTATGTAATGATAGGGGGCACTGTATATTATAATAACAGAGGACATTATGTAATGATAGGGAGCACTGTATATTATAATAACAGAGGACATTAAGTAATATAATGGGCACTGTATATTATAATAACAGAGGATATTATGTAATGATAGGGGGCACTGTATATTATAATAAGAGAGGACATTATATAATGATAGGGGGCACTGTATATTATAATAACAGAGGACATTATGTAATATAAGAGGCACTGTATATTATAATAACAGAAGACATTATGTAATGATAGGGGGCACTGTATATTATAATAACAGAGGACATTATGTAATATAAGGGGCACTGTATATTATAATAACAGAGGACATTATGTAATGATAGGGGGCACTGTATATTATAATAACAGAGGACATTATGTATTGATAGGGGCACTGTATATTATAATAAGAGAGGACATTATATAATGATAGGGGGCACTGTATATTATAATAACAGAGGAAATTATGTATTATAAGGGGCACTGTATATTATAATAACAGAGGACATTATGTAATATAAGGGGCACTGTATATTATAATAACAGAGGACATTATGTAATGATAGGGGGGCACTGTATATTATAATAACAGAGGACATTATGTAATATAAGGGGCACTGTATATTATAATAAGAGAGGACATTATATAATGATAGGGGGCACTGTATATTATAATAATAGAGGACATTATGTAATATAAGGGGCACTGTATATTATAATAACAGAGGACATTATGTAATATAAAGGGCACTGTATATTATAATAACAGAGGACATTATATAATGATAGGGGGCACTGTATATTATAATATCAGAGGACATTATGTAATATAAGGGGCACTGTATATTATAATAACAGAGGACATTATGTAATGATAGGGGGCACTGTATATTATAATAACAGAGGACATTATGTATTGATAGGGGCACTGTATATTATAATAACAGAGGACATTATGTAATATAAGGGGCACTGTATATTATAATAACAGAGGACATTATGTAATATAAGGGGCACTGTATATTATAATAACATAGGACATTATGTAATGATAGGGGGCACTGTATATTATAATAACAGAGGACATTATGTAATGATAGGGGGCACTGTATATTATAATAACAGAGGACATTATGTAATATAAGGGGCACTGTATATTATAATAACAGAGGACATTATGTAAAGATAGGGGGCACTGTATATTATAATAACAGAGGACATTATGTAATGATAGGGGGCACTGTATATTATAATAACAGAGGACATTATGTAATGATAGGGTGCACTGTATATTATAATAACAGAGGACATTATGTAATGATAGGGGGCACTGTATATTATAATAACAGAGGACATTATGTAATATAAGTGGCACTGTATATTATAATAACAGAGGACATTATGTAATATAAGGGGCACTGTATATTATAATAACAGAGGACATTATGTAATATAAGGGGCACTGTATATTATAATATGAGAGGACATTATGTAATGATAGGGGGCACTGTATATTATAATAACAGAGGACATTATATAATTATAGGGGGCACTGTATATTATAATAACAGAGGACATTATGTAATATAAGGGGCACTGTATATTATAATAACAGAGGACATTATGTAATGATAGGGGGCACTGTATATTATAATAACAGAGGACATTATGTATTAATTGGGGACACTGTATATTATAATAAGAGAGGACATTATATAATGATAGGGGGCACTGTATATTATAATAACAGAGGACATTATGTAATATAAGGGGCACTGTATATTATAATAACAGAGGACATTATGTAATGATAGGGGGCACTGTATATTATAATAAGAGAGGACATTATATAATGATAGGGGGCACTGTATATTATAATAACAGAGGACATTATGTAATATAAGGGGCACTGTATATTATAATAACAGAGGACATTATGTAATATAAGGGGCACTGTATATTATAATAACAGAGGACATTATGTAATATAAGGGGCACTGTATATTATAATAACAGAGGACATTATGTAATGATAGGGGGCACTGTGTATTATAATAAGAGAGTACATTATATAATGATAGGGGGCACTGTATATTATAATAAGAGAGGACATTATATAATGATAGGGGGCACTGTATATTATAATAATAGAGGACATTATGTAATATAAGGGGAACTGTATATTATAATAACAGAGGACATTATGTAATGATAGGAGGCACTGTATATTATAATAACAGAGGACATTATGTAATAAAAGGGGCACTGTATATTATAATAAGAGAGGACATTATATAATGATAGGGGGCACTGATTATTATAATAACAGAGGACATTATGTAATATAAGGGGCACTGTATATTATATTAACAGAGGACATTATGTAATGATAGGGGGCACTGTATATTATAATAACAGAGGACATTATGTAATATAAGTGGCACTGTATATTATAATAACAGAGGACATTATGTTATATAAGGGGCACTGTATATTATAATAACAGAGGACATTATGTAATATAAGGGGCACTGTATATTATAATAACAGAGGACATTATGTAATGATAGGGGGGCACTGTATATTATAATAACAGAGGACATTATGTAATATAAGGGGCACTGTATATTATAATAACAGAGGACATTATATAATGATAGGGGGGCACTGTATATTATAACATCAGAGAACATTATGTAATATAAGGGGCACTGTATATTATAATAACAGAGGACATTATGTAATATAAGGGGCACTGTATATTATAATATGAGAGGACATTATGTAATGATAGGGGGCACTGTATATTATAATAAGAGAGGACATTATATAATTATAGGGGGCACTGTATATTATAATAACAGAGGACATTATGTAATATAAGGGGCACTGTATATTATAATAACAGAGGACATTATGTAATGATAGGGGGCACTGTATATTATAATAACAGAGGACATTATGTATTAATTGGGGACACTGTATATTATAATAAGAGAGGACATTATATAATGATAGGGGGCACTGTATATTATAATAACAGAGGACATTATGTAATATAAGGGGCACTGTATATTATAATAACAGAGGACATTATGTAATGATAGGGGGCACTGTATATTATAATAAGAGAGGACATTATATAATGATAGGGGGCACTGTATATTATAATAACAGAGGACATTATGTAATATAAGGGGCACTGTATATTATAATAACAGAGGACATTATGTAATATAAAGGGCACTGTATATTATAATAACAGAGGACATTATGTAATATAAGGGGCACTGTATATTATAATAACAGAGGACATTATGTAATGATAGGAGGCACTGTATATTATAATAACAGAGGACATTATGTAATAAAAGGGGCACTGTATATTATAATAACAGAGGATATTATGTAATGAGAGGGGACACTGTATATTATAATAAGAGAGGACATTATATAATGATAGGGGGCACTGTATATTATAATAACAGAGGACATTATGTAATATAAGGGGCACTGTATATTATATTAACAGAGGACATTATGTAATGATAGGGGGCACTGTATATTATAATAACAGAGGACATTATGTAATGATAGGGGGCACTGTATATTATAATAACAGAGGACATTATGTAATGATAGGGGGCACTGTATATTATAATAACAGAGGACATTATGTAATATAAGGGGCACTGTATATTATAATAACAGAGGACATTATGGAATGATAGGGGGCACTGTATATTATAATAACAGAGGACATTATGTAATGATAGGGGGCACTGTATATTATAATAACAGAGGACATTATGTAATATAAGGGGCACTGTATATTATAATAACAGAGGATATTATGTAATGATAGGGGACACTGTATATTATAATAAGAGAGGACATTATATAATGATAGGGGGCACTGTATATTATAATAACAGAGGACATTATGTAATATAAGGGGCACTGTATATTATATTAACAGAGGACATTATGTAATGATAGGGGGCACTGTATATTATAATAACAGAGGACATTATGTAATATAAGGGGCACTGTATATTATAATAACAAAGGGCATTATGTAATGATAGGGTGCACTGTATATTATAATAACAGAGGACATTATGTAATGATAGGGGGCACTGTATATTATAATAACAGAGGACATTATGTAATATAAGTGGCACTGTATATTATAATAACAGAGGACATTATGTTATATAAGGGGCACTGTATATTATAATAACAGAGGACATTATGTAATATAAGGGGCACTGTATATTATAATAACAGAGGACATTATGTAATGATAGGGGGCACTGTATATTATAATAACAGAGGACATTATGTAATATAAGGGGCACTGTATATTATAATATGAGAGGACATTATGTAATGATAGGGGGCACTGTATATTATAATAAGAGAAGACATTATATAATTATAGGGGGCACTGTATATTATAATAACAGAGGACATTATGTAATATAAGGGGCACTGTATATTATAATAACAGAGGACATTATGTAATGATAGGGGGCACTGTATATTATAATAACAGAGGACATTATGTATTAATTGGGGACACTGTATATTATAATAAGAGAGGACATTATATAATGAAATGGGGCACTGTATATTATAATAACAGAGGACATTATGTAATATAAGGGGCACTGTATATTATAATAACAGAGGACATTATGTAATGATAGGGGGCACTGTATATTATAATAAGAGAGGACATTATATAATGATAGGGGGCACTGTATATTATAATAACAGATGACATTATGTAATATAAGGGGCACTGTATATTATAATAACAGAGGACATTATGTAATGATAGGAGGCACTGTATATTATAATAACAGAGGACATTATGTAATAAAAGGGGCACTGTATATTATAATAACAGAGGATATTATGTAATGATAGGGGACACTGTATATTATAATAACAGAGGACATTATGTAATGATAGGGGGCACTGTATATTATAATAACAGAGGACATTATGTAATGATAGGGGGCACTGTATATTATAATAACAGAGGACATTATGTAATGATAGGGGGCACTGTATATTATAATAAAAGAGGACATTATGTAATATAAGTGGCACTGTATATTATAATAACAGAGGACATTATGTTATATAAGGGGCACGGTATATTATAAAAACAGAGGACATTATGTAATATAAGGGACACTGTATATTATAATAACAGAGGACATTATGTAATATAAGGGGCACTGTATATTATAATAACAGAAGACATTATGTAATATAAGGGGCACTGTATATTATAATAACAGAGGGCGTTATGTAATATAAAGGGCACTGTATTTTATAATAACAGAGGACATTATATAATGATAGGGGGCACTGTATATTATAATATCAGAGGACATTATGTAATATAAGGGGCACTGTATATTATAATAACAGAGGACATTATGTAATGATAGGGGGCACTGTATATTATATTAACAGAGGACATTATGTAATGATAGGGAGCACTGTATATTATAATAACAGAGGACATTAAGTAATATAATGGGCACTGTATATTATAATAACAGAGGATATTATGTAATGATAGGGGGCACTGTATATTATAATATCAGAGGACATTATGTAATATAAGGGGCACTGTATATTATAATAACAGAGGACATTATGTAATGATAGGGGGCACTGTATATTATAATAACAGAAGACATTATGTAATATAAGGGGCACAGTATATTATAATAACAGAGGACATTATGTAATATAAGGGACACTGTATATTATAATAACAGAGGACATTATGTAATGATAGGGGGCACTGTATATTATAATAACAGAGGACATTATGTAATGATAGGGAGCACTGTATATTATAATAACAGAGGACATTAAGTAATATAATGGGCACTGTATATTATAATAACAGAGGATATTATGTAATGATAGGGGGCACTGTATATTATAATAAGAGAGGACATTATATAATGATAGGGGGCACTGTATATTATAATAACAGAGGACATTATGTAATATAAGAGGCACTGTATATTATAATAACAGAAGACATTATGTAATGATAGGGGGCACTGTATATTATAATAACAGAGGACATTATGTAATATAAGGGGCACTGTATATTATAATAACAGAGGACATTATATAATGATAGGGGGCACTGTATATTATAATAACAGAGGAAATTATGTAATATAAGGGGCACTGTATATTATAATAACAGAGGACATTATGTAATGATAGGGGGCACTGTATATTATAATAACAGAGGACATTATGTAATATAAGGGGCACTGTATATTGTAATAACAGAGGACATTATATAATGATAGGGGGCACTGTATATTATAATATCAGAGGACATTATGTAATATGAGGGGCACTGTATATTATAATAAAAGAGGACATTATGTAATATAAGGGGCACTGTATATTATAATAACAGAGGACATTATGTAATGATAGGGGGCACTGTATATTATAATAACAGAGGACATTATGTAATGATAGGGGGCACTTTATATTATAATAACAGAGGACATTATGTAATGATAGGGGGCACTGTATATTATAATAACAGAGGACATTATGTAATGATAGGGGGCACCGTATATTATAATAACAGAGGACATTATGTTATATAAGGGGCACTGTATATTATAATAACAGAGGACATTATGTAATATATGGGGCACTGTATATTATAATAACAGAAGACATTATGTAATATAAGGGGCACTGTATATTATAATAACAGAGGACATTATGTAATATAAGGGGCACTGTATATTATAATATGAGAGGACATTATGTAATGATAGGGGGCACTGTATATTATAATAAGAGAAGACATTATATAATTATAGGGGGCACTGTATATTATAATAACAGAGGACATTATGTAATATAAGGGGCACTGTATATTATAATAACAGAGGACATTATGTAATGATAGGGGGCACTGTATATTATAATAACAGAGGACATTATGTATTAATTGGGGACACTGTATATTATAATAAGAGAGGACATTATATAATGAAATGGGGCACTGTATATTATAATAACAGAGGACATTATGTAATATAAGGGGCACTGTATATTATAATAACAGAGGACATTATGTAATGATAGGGGGCACTGTATATTATAATAAGAGAGGACATTATATAATGATAGGGGGCACTGTATATTATAATAACAGAGGACATTATGTAATATAAGGGGCACTGTATATTATAATAACAGAGGACATTATGTAATGATAGGAGGCACTGTATATTATAATAACAGAGGACATTATGTAATAAAAGGGGCACTGTATATTATAATAACAGAGGATATTATGTAATGATAGGGGACACTGTATATTATAATAACAGAGGACATTATGTAATGATAGGGGGCACTGTATATTATAATAACAGAGGACATTATGTAATGATAGGGGGCACTGTATATTATAATAACAGAGGACATTATGTAATGATAGGGGGCACTGTATATTATAATAAAAGAGGACATTATGTAATATAAGTGGCACTGTATATTATAATAACAGAGGACATTATGTTATATAAGGGGCACGGTATATTATAAAAACAGAGGACATTATGTAATATAAGGGACACTGTATATTATAATAACAGAGGACATTATGTAATATAAGGCTCACTGTATATTATAATAACAGAAGACATTATGTAATATAAGGGGCACTGTATATTATAATAACAGAGGGCGTTATGTAATATAAAGGGCACTGTATTTTATAATAACAGAGGACATTATATAATGATAGGGGGCACTGTATATTATAATATCAGAGGACATTATGTAATATAAGGGGCACTGTATATTATAATAACAGAGGACATTATGTAATGATAGGGGGCACTGTATATTATATTAACAGAGGACATTATGTAATGATAGGGGGCACTGTATATTATAATAACAGAGGACATTATGTATTGATAGGGGCACTGTATATTATAATAAGAGAGGTCATTATATCATGATAGGGGGCACTGTATATTATAATAACAGAGGATATTATGTAATGATAGGGGGCACTGTATATTATAATAAAAGAGGACATTATGCAATGATAGGGGGCAATGTATATTATAATAAGAGAGGACATTATATAATGATAGGGGGAACTGTATATTATAATAACAGAGGACATTATGTAATATAAGGGGCACTGTATATTATAATAACAGAGGACATTATGTAATGATAGGGGGCACTGTATATTATAATAACAGAGGACATTATGTAATATAAGGGGCACAGTATATTATAATAACAGAAGACATTATGTAATATAAGGGACACTGTATATTATAATAACAGAGGACATTATGTAATGATAGGGGGCACTGTATATTATAATAACAGAGGACATTATGTAATGATAGGGAGCACTGTATATTATAATAACAGAGGACATTAAGTAATATAATGGGCACTGTATATTATAATAACAGAGGATATTATGTAATGATAGGGGGCACTGTATATTATAATAAGAGAGGACATTATATAATGATAGGGGGCACTGTATATTATAATAACAGAGGACATTATGTAATATAAGAGGCACTGTATATTATAATAACAGAAGACATTATGTAATGATAGGGGGCACTGTATATTATAATAACAGAGGACATTATGTAATATAAGGGGCACTGTATATTATAATAACAGAGGACATTATATAATGATAGGGGGCACTGTATATTATAATAACAGAGGAAATTATGTAATATAAGGGGCACTGTATATTATAATAACAGAGGACATTATGTAATGATAGGGGGCACTGTATATTATAATAACAGAGGACATTATGTAATATAAGGGGCACTGTATATTGTAATAACAGAGGACATTATATAATGATAGGGGGCACTGTATATTATAATATCAGAGGACATTATGTAATATGAGGGGCACTGTATATTATAATAAAAGAGGACATTATGTAATATAAGGGGCACTGTATATTATAATAACAGAGGACATTATGTAATGATAGGGGGCACTGTATATTATAATAACAGAGGACATTATGTAATGATAGGGGGCACTTTATATTATAATAACAGAGGACATTATGTAATGATAGGGGGCACTGTATATTATAATAACAGAGGACATTATGTAATGATAGGGGGCACTGTATATTATAATAACAGAGGACATTATGTAATGATAGGGGGCACTTTATATTATAATAACAGAGGACATTATGTAATGATAGGGGGCACTGTATATTATAATAACAGAGGACATTATGTAATGATAGGGGGCACCGTATATTATAATAACAGAGGACATTATGTTATATAAGGGGCACTGTATATTATAACAACAGAGGACATTATGTAATATATGGGGCACTGTATATTATAATAACAGAAGACATTATGTAATATAAGGGGCACTGTATATTATAATAACAGAGGACATTATGTAATATAAAGGGCACTGTATATTATAATAACAGAGGACATTATATAATGATAGGGGGCACTGTATATTATAATATCAGAGGACATTATGTAATATAAGGGGCACTGTATATTATAATAACAGAGGACATTATGTAATGATAGGGGGCACTGTATATTATAATAACAGAGGATATTATGTATTGATAGGGGCACTGTATATTATAATAAGAGAGGACATTATATAATGATAGCGGGCACTGTATATTATAATAACAGAGGAAATTATGTATTATAAGGGGCACTGTATATTATAATAACAGAGGACATTATGTAATATAAGGGGCACTGTATATTATAATAACAGAGGACATTATGTAATGATAGGGGGCACTGTATATTATAATAACAGAGGACATTATGTAATATAAGGGGCACTGTATATTATAATAAGAGAGGACATTATATAATGATAGGGGGCACTGTATATTATAATAATAGAGGACATTATGTAATATAAGGGGCACTGTATATTATAATAACAGAGGACATTATGTAATGATAGGGGGCACTGTATATTATAATAACAGAGGACATTATGTAATATAAGGGGCACTGTATATTATAATAACAGAGGACATTATGTAATGATAGGGGGCACTGTATATTATAATAACAGAGGACATTATGTAAAATAAGGGGCACTGTATATTATAATAACAGAGGATATTATGTAATGATAGGGGACACTGTATATTATAATAAGAGAGGACATTATATAATGATAGGGGGCACTGTATATTATAATAACAGAGGACATTATGTAATATAAGGGGCACTGTATATTATATTAACAGAGGACATTATGTAATGATAGGGTGCACTGTATATTATAATAACAGAGGACATTATGTAATGATAGGGGGCACTGTATATTATAATAACAGAGGACATTATGTAATATAAGTGGCACTGTATATTATAATAACAGAGGACATTATGTTATATAAGGGGCACTGTATATTATAATAACAGAGGACATTATGTAATATAAGGGGCACTGTATATTATAATAACAGAGGACATTATGTAATGATAGGGGGCACTGTATATTATAATAACAGAGGACATTATGTAATATAAGGGGCACTGTATATTATAATAACAGAGGACATTATATAATGATAGGGGGCACTGTATATTATAACATCAGAGGACATTATGTAATATAAGGGGCACTGTATATTATAATAACAGAGGACATTATGTAATATAAGGGGCACTGTATATTATAATATGAGAGGACATTATGTAATGATAGGGGGCACTGTATATTATAATAAGAGAGGACATTATATAATTATAGGGGGCACTGTATATTATAATAACAGAGGACATTATGTAATATAAGGGGCACTGTATATTATAATAACAGAGGACATTATGTAATGATAGGGGGCACTGTATATTATAATAACAGAGGACATTATGTATTAATTGGGGACACTGTATATTATAATAAGAGAGGACATTATATAATGATAGGGGGCACTGTATATTATAATAACAGAGGACATTATGTAATATAAGGGGCACTGTATATTATAATAACAGAGGACATTATGTAATGATAGGGGGCACTGTATATTATAATAAGAGAGGACATTATATAATGATAGGGGGCACTGTATATTATAATAACAGAGGACATTATGTAATATAAGGGGCACTGTATATTATAATAACAGAGGACATTATGTAATATAAGGGGCACTGTATATTATAATAACAGAGGACATTATGTAATATAAGGGGCACTGTATATTATAATAACAGAGGACATTATGTAATGATAGGGGGCACTGTGTATTATAATAAGAGAGTACATTATATAATGATAGGGGGCACTGTATATTATAATAAGAGAGGACATTATATAATGATAGGGGGCACTGTATATTATAATAATAGAGGACATTATGTAATATAAGGGGCACTGTATATTATAATAACAGAGGACATTATGTAATGATAGGAGGCACTGTATATTATAATAACAGAGGACATTATGTAATAAAAGGGGCACTGTATATTATAATAACAGAGGATATTATGTAATGATAGGGGACACTGTATATTATAATAAGAGAGGACATTATATAATGATAGGGGGCACTGTATATTATAATAACAGAGGACATTATGTAATATAAGGGGCACTGTATTTTATATTAACAGAGGACATTATGTAATGATAGGGGGCACTGTATATTATAATAACAGAGGACATTATGTAATGATAGGGGGCACTGTATATTATAATAACAGAGGACATTATGTAATGATAGGGGGCACTGTATATTATAATAACAGAGGACATTATGTAATATAAGGGGCACTGTATATTATAATAACAGAGGACATTATGTAATGATAGGGGGCACTGTATATTATAATAACAGAGGACATTATGTAATATAAGGGGCACTGTATATTATAATAACAGAGGACATTATGTAATGATAGGGGGCACTGTATATTATAATAACAGAGGACATTATGTAATATAAGGGGCACTGTATATTATAATAACAGAGGATATTATGTAATGATAGGGGACACTGTATATTATAATAAGAGAGGACATTATATAATGATAGGGGGCACTGTATATTATAATAACAGAGGACATTATGTAATGATAGGGGGCACTGTATATTATAATAACAGAGGACATTATGTAATGATAGGGTGCACTGTATATTATAATAACAGAGGACATTATGTAATGATAGGGGGCACTGTATATTATAATAACAGAGGACATTATGTAATATAAGTGGCACTGTATATTATAATAACAGAGGACATTATGTTATATAAGGGGCACTGTATATTATAATAACAGAGGACATTATGTAATATAAGGGGCACTGTATATTATAATAACAGAGGACATTATGTAATGATAGGGGGCACTGTATATTATAATAACAGAGGACATTATGTAATATAAGGGGCACTGTATATTATAATAACAGAGGACATTATATAATGATAGGGGGCACTGTATATTATAACATCAGAGGACATTATGTAATATAAGGGGCACTGTATATTATAATAACAGAGGACATTATGTAATATAAGGGGCACTGTATATTATAATATGAGAGGACATTATGTAATGATAGGGGGCACTGTATATTATAATAAGAGAGGACATTATATAATTATAGGGGGCACTGTATATTATAATAACAGAGGACATTATGTAATATAAGGGGCACTGTATATTATAATAACAGAGGACATTATGTAATGATAGGGGGCACTGTATATTATAATAACAGAGGACATTATGTATTAATTGGGGACACTGTATATTATAATAAGAGAGGACATTATATAATGATATGGGGCACTGTATATTATAATAACAGAGGACATTATGTAATATAAGGGGCACTGTATATTATAATAACAGAGGACATTATGTAATGATAGGGGGCACTGTATATTATAATAAGAGAGGACATTATATAATGATAGGGGGCACTGTATATTATAATAACAGAGGACATTATGTAATATAAGGGGCACTGTATATTATAATAACAGAGGACATTATGTAATATAAGGGGCACTGTATATTATAATAACAGAGGACATTATGTAATATAAGGGGCACTGTATATTATAATAACAGAGGACATTATGTAATGATAGGGGGCACTGTATATTATAATAACAGAGGACATTATGTAATATAAGGGGCACTGTATATTATAATAACAGAGGATATTATGTAATGATAGGGGACACTGTATATTATAATAAGAGAGGACATTATATAATGATAGGGGGCACTGTATATTATAATAACAGAGGACATTATGTAATGATAGGGGGCACTGTATATTATAATAACAGAGGACATTATGTAATGATAGGGGGCACTGTATATTATAATAACAGAGGACATTATGAAATATAAGGGGCACTGTATATTATAATAACAGAGGACATTATGTAATGATAGGGGGCACTGTATATTATAATAACAGAGGACATTATGTAATATAAGGGGCACTGTATATTATAATAACAGAGGACATTATGTAATGATAGGGGGCACTGTATATTATAATAACAGAGGACATTATGTAATATAAGGGGCACTGTATATTATAATAACAGAGGATATTATGTAATGATAGGGGACACTGTATATTATAATAAGAGAGGACATTATATAATGATAGGGGGCACTGTATATTATAATAACAGAGGACATTATGTAATATAAGGGGCACTGTATATTATATTAACAGAGGACATTATGTAATGATAGGGGGCACTGTATATTATAATAACAGAGGACATTATGTAATATAAGGGGCACTGTATATTATAATAACAAAGGGCATTATGTAATGATAGGGTGCACTGTATATTATAATAACAGAGGACATTATGTAATGATAGGGGGCACTGTATATTATAATAACAGAGGACATTATGTAATATAAGTGGCACTGTATATTATAATAACAGAGGACATTATGTTATATAAGGGGCACTGTATATTATAATAACAGAGGACATTATGTAATATAAGGGGCACTGTATATTATAATAACAGAGGACATTATGTAATGATAGGGGGCACTGTATATTATAATAACAGAGGACATTATGTAATATAAGGGGCACTGTATATTATAATAACAGAGGACATTATATAATGATAGGGGGCACTGTATATTATAACATCAGAGGACATTATGTAATATAAGGGGCACTGTATATTATAATAACAGAGGACATTATGTAATATAAGGGGCACTGTATATTATAATATGAGAGGACATTATGTAATGATAGGGGGCACTGTATATTATAATAAGAGAAGACATTATATAATTATAGGGGGCACTGTATATTATAATAACAGAGGACATTATGTAATATAAGGGGCACTGTATATTATAATAACAGAGGACATTATGTAATGATAAGGGGCACTGTATATTATAATAACAGAGGACATTATGTATTAATTGGGGACACTGTATATTATAATAAGAGAGGACATTATATAATGATATGGGGCACTGTATATTATAATAACAGAGGACATTATGTAATATAAGGGGCACTGTATATTATAATAACAGAGGACATTATGTAATGATAGGGGGCACTGTATATTATAATAAGAGAGGACATTATATAATGATAGGGGGCACTGTATATTATAATAACAGAGGACATTATGTAATATAAGGGGCACTGTATATTATAATAACAGAGGACATTATGTAATATAAGGGGCACTGTATATTATAATAACAGAGGACATTATGTAATATAAGGGGCACTGTATATTATAATAACAGAGGACATTATGTAATGATAGGGGGCACTGTGTATTATAAGAGAGTACATTATATAATGATAGGGGGCACTGTATATTATAATAAGAGAGGACATTATATAATGATAGGGGGCACTGTATATTATAATAATAGAGGACATTATGTAATATAAGGGGCACTGTATATTATAATAACAGAGGACATTATGTAATGATAGGAGGCACTGTATATTATAATAACAGAGGACATTATGTAATAAAAGGGGCACTGTATATTATAATAACAGAGGATATTATGTAATGATAGGGGACACTGTATATTATAATAAGAGAGGACATTATATAATGATAGGGGGCACTGTATATTATAATAACAGAGGACATTATGTAATATAAGGGGCACTGTATATTATATTAACAGTGGACATTATGTAATGATAGGGGGCACTGTATATTATAATAACAGAGGACATTATGTAATGATAGGGGGCACTGTATATTATAATAACAGAGGACATTATGTAATGATAGGGGGCACTGTATATTATAATAACAGAGGACATTATGTAATGATAGGGGGCACTGTATATTATAATAACAGAGGAAATTATGTAATATAAGGGGCACTGTATATTATAATAACAGAGGACATTATGTAATGATAGGGGGCACTGTATATTATAATAACAGAGGACATTATGTAATATAAGGGGCACTGTATATTATAATAACAGAGGACATTATGTAATGATAGGGGGCACTGTATATTATAATAACAGGGGACATTATGTAATGATAGGGGCACTGTATATTATAATAACAGAGGACATTATGTAATATAAGGGGCACTGTATATTATAGTAACAGAGGACATTATGTAATCATAGGGGTCACTGTATATTATAATAACAGAGGACATTATGTAATATATGGGGCACTGTATATTATAACAGAAGACATTATGTAATATAAGGGGCACTGTATATTATAATAACAGAGGACATTATGTAATATAAGGGGCACTGTATATTATAATAACAGAGGACATTATGTAATGATAGGGGGCACTGTATATTATAATAAAAGAGGACATTATGTAATATAAGTGGCACTGTATATTATAATAACAGAGGACATTATGTAATATAAGGGGCACTGTATATTATAATAACAGAGGACATTATGTAATGATAGGGGGCACTGTATATTATAATAAGAGAGGACATTATATAATGATATGGGGCACTGTATATTATAATAACAGAGGACATTATGTAATGATAGGGGGCACTGTATATTATAATAAGAGAGGACATTATATAATGATAGGAGGCACTGTATATTATAATAACAGAGGACATTATGTAATGATAGGGGGCACTGTATATTATAATAACAGAGGACATTATGTATTAATTGGGGACACTGTATATTATAATAAGAGAGGACATTATATAATGATAGGGGGCACTGTATATTATAATAAGAGAGGACATTATGTAATATAAGGGGCACTGTATATTATAATAACAGAGGACATTATGTAATGATAGGGGGCACTGTATATTATAATAAGAGAGGACATTATATAATGATAGGGGGCACTGTATATTATAATAACAGAGGACATTATGTAATATAAGGGGCACTGTATATTATAATAACAGAGGACATTATGTAATATAAGGGGCACTGTATATTATAATAACAGAGGACATTATGTAATGATAGGGGGCACTGTATATTATAATAAGAGAGGACATTATATAATGATAGGGGGCACTGTATATTATAATAACAGAGGACATTATGTAATATAAGGGGCACTGTATATTATAATAACAGAGGACATTATGTAATATAAGGGGCACTGTATATTATAATAACAGAGGACATTATGTAATATAAGGGGCACTGTATATTATAATAACAGAGGACATTATGCAATGATAGGGGGCACTGTGTATTATAAGAGAGTATATTATATAATGATAGGGGGCACTGTATATTATAATAAGAGAGGACATTATATAATGATAGGGGGCACTGTATATTATAATAATAGAGGACATTATGTAATATAAGGGGCACTGTATATTATAATAACAGAGGACATTATGTAATGATAGGAGGCACTGTATATTATAATAACAGAGGACATTATGTAATAAAAGGGGCACTGTATATTATAATAACAGAGGATATTATGTAATGATAGGGGACACTGTATATTATAATAAGAGAGGACATTATATAATGATAGGGGGCACTGTATATTATAATAACAGAGGACATTATGTAATATAAGGGGCACTGTATATTATATTAACAGAGGACATTATGTAATGATAGGGGGCACTGTATATTATAATAACAGAGGACATTATGTAATGATAGGGGGCACTGTATATTATAATAACAGAGGACATTATGTAATGATAGGGGGCACTGTATATTATAATAACAGAGGAAATTATGTAATATAAGGGGCACTGTATATTATAATAACAGAGGACATTATGTAATGATAGGGGGCACTGTATATTATAATAACAGAGGACATTATGTAATATAAGGGGCACTGTATATTATAATAACAGGGGACATTATGTAATGATAGGGGCACTGTATATTATAATAACAGAGGACATTATGTAATATAAGGGGCACTGTATATTATAGTAACAGAGGACATTATGTAATCATAGGGGTCACTGTATATTATAATAACAGAGGACATTATGTAATATATGGGTCACTGTATATTATAACAGAAGACATTATGTAATATAAGGGGCACTGTATATTATAATAACAGAGGACATTATGTAATATAAGGGGCACTGTATATTATAATAACAGAGGACATTATGTAATGATAGGGGGCACTGTATATTATAATAAAAGAGGACATTATGTAATATAAGTGGCACTGTATATTATAATAACAGAGGACATTATGTAATATAAGGGGCACTGTATATTATAATAACAGAGGACATTATGTAATGATAGGGGGCACTGTATATTATAATAACAGAGGATATTATGTAATGATAGGGGGCACTGTATATTATAATAACAGAGGACATTATGTAATGATAGGGGGCACTGTATATTATAATTAGAGAGGACATTACATAATGATAGGGGGCACTGTATATTATAATATCAGAGGACATTATGTAGTATAAGGGGCACTGTATATTATAATAACAGAGGACATTATGTAATATAAGGGGCACTGTATATTATAATATCAGAGGACATTATGTAATATAAGGAGCACTGTATATTATAATAACAGAGGACATTATGTAATGATAGGGGGCACTGTATATTATAATAACAGAGGACATTATGTAATGATAGGGGCACTGTATATTATAATAACAGAGGACATTATGTAATATAAGGGGCACTGTATATTATAATAACAGAGGACATTATGTAATCATAGGGGTCACTGTATATTATAATAACAGAGGACATTATGTAATATATGGGGCACTGTATATTATAACAGAAGACATTATGTAATATAAGGGGCACTGTATATTATAATAACAGAGGACATTATGTAATATAAGGGGCACTGTATATTATAATAACAGAGGACATTATGTAATGATAGGGGGCACTGTATATTATAATAACAGAGGATATTATGTAATGATAGGGGGCACTGTATATTATAATAACAGAGGACATTATGTAATGATAGGGGGCACTGTATATTATAATTAGAGAGGACATTATATAATGATAGGGGGCACTGTATATTATAATATCAGAGGACATTATGTAGTATAAGGGGCACTGTATATTATAATAACAGAGGACATTATGTAATATAAGGGGCACTGTATATTATAATATCAGAGGACATTATGTAATATAAGGAGCACTGTATATTATAATAACAGAGGACATTATGTAATGATGGGGGGCACTGTATATTATAATAACAGAGGACATTATGTAATGATAGGGGCACTGTATATTATAATAACAGAGGACATTATGTAATATAAGGGGCACTGTATATTATAATAACAGAGGACATTATGTAATCATAGGGGTCACTGTATATTATAATAACAGAGGACATTATGTAATATATGGGGCACTGTATATTATAACAGAAGACATTATGTAATATAAGGGGCACTGTATATTAAAATAACAGAGGACATTATATAATATAAGGGACACTGTATATTATAATAACAGAGGACATTATGTAATATAAGGGGCACTGTATATTATAATAACAGAGGACATTATGTAATGATAGGGGGCACTGTATATTATAATAACAGAGGACATTATGTAATGATAGGGGGCACTGTATATTATAATAACAGAGGACATTATGTAATGATAGGGGGCACTGTATATTATAATAAAAGAGGACATTATGTAATATAAGTGGCACTGTATATTATAATAACAGAGGACATTATGTTATATAAGGGGCACGGTATATTATAAAAACAGAGGACATTATGTAATATAAGGGACACTGTATATTATAATAACAGAGGACATTATGTAATATAAGGGGCACTGTATATTATAATAACAGAAGACATTATGTAATATAAGGGGCACTGTATATTATAATAACAGAGGACATTATGTAATATAAAGGGCACTGTATTTTATAATAACAGAGGACATTATATAATGATAGGGGGCACTGTATATTATAATATCAGAGGACATTATGTAATATAAGGGGCACTGTATATTATAATAACAGAGGACATTATGTAATGATAGGGGGCACTGTATATTATATTAACAGAGGACATTATGTAATATAAGGGGCACTGTATATTATAATAACAGAGGACATTATGTAATGATAGGGGGCACTGTATATTATAATAACAGAGGACATTATGTACTATAAGGGGCACTGTATATTATAATAACAGAGGACATTATGTAATATAAAGGGCTCTGTATATTATAATAACAGAGGACATTATATAATGATAGGGGGCACTGTATATTATTATATCAGAGGACATTATGTAATGATAGGGGGCACTGTATATTATAATAACAGAGGACATTATGTATTGATAGGGGCACTGTATATTATAATAAGAGAGGACATTATATCATGATAGGGGCACTGTATATTATAATAACAGAGGATATTATGTAATGATAGGGGGCACTGTATATTATAATAAAAGAGGACATTATGCAATGATAGGGGGCAATGTATATTATAATAAGAGAGGACATTATATAATGATAGGGGGAACTGTATATTATAATAACAGAGGACATTATGTAATATAAGGGGCACTGTATATTATAATAACAGAGGACATTATGTAATGATAGGGGGCACTGTATATTATAATAACAGAGGACATTATGTAATATAAGGGGCACTGTATATTATAATAACAGAGGACATTATGTAATATAAGGGACACTGTATATTATAATAACAGAGGACATTATGTAATGATAGGGGGCACTGTATATTATAATAACAGAGGACATTATGTAATGATACGGAGCACTGTATATTATAATAACAGAGGACATTAAGTAATATAATGGGCACTGTATATTATAATAACAGAGGATATTATGTAATGATAGGGGGCACTGTATATTATAATAAGAGAGGACATTATATAATGATAGGGGGCACTGTATATTATAATAACAGAGGACATTATGTAATGATAGGGGGCACTGTATATTATAATAACAGAGGACATTATGTAATATAAGGGGCACTGTATATTGTAATAACAGAGGACATTATATAATGATAGGGGGCACTGTATATTATAATATCAGAGGACATTATGTAATATGAGGGGCACTGTATATTATAATAAAAGAGGACATTATGTAATATAAGGGGCACTGTATATTATAATAACAGAGGACATTATGTAATGATAGGGGGCACTGTATATTATAATAACAGAGGACATTATGTAATGATAGGGGGCACTTTATATTATAATAACAGAGGACATTATGTAATGATAGGGGGCACTGTATATTATAATAACAGAGGACATTATGTAATGATAGGGGGCACTGTATATTATAATAACAGAGGACATTATGTAATGATAGGGGGCACTTTATATTATAATAACAGAGGACATTATGTAATGATAGGGGGCACTGTATATTATAATAACAGAGGACATTATGTAATGATAGGGGGCACCGTATATTATAATAACAGAGGACATTATGTTATATAAGGGGCACTGTATATTATAATAACAGAGGACATTATGTAATATATGGGGCACTGTATATTATAATAACAGAAGACATTATGTAATATAAGGGGCACTGTATATTATAATAACAGAGGACATTATGTAATATAAGGGGCACTGTATATTATAATATGAGAGGACATTATGTAATGATAGGGGGCACTGTATATTATAATAAGAGAAGACATTATATAATTATAGGGGGCACTGTATATTATAATAACAGAGGACATTATGTAATATAAGGGGCACTGTATATTATAATAACAGAGGACATTATGTAATGATAGGGGGCACTGTATATTATAATAACAGAGGACATTATGTATTAATTGGGGACACTGTATATTATAATAAGAGAGGACATTATATAATGAAATGGGGCACTGTATATTATAATAACAGAGGACATTATGTAATATAAGGGGCACTGTATATTATAATAACAGAGGACATTATGTAATGATAGGGGGCACTGTATATTATAATAAGAGAGGACATTATATAATGATAGGGGGCACTGTATATTATAATAACAGAGGACATTATGTAATATAAGGGGCACTGTATATTATAATAACAGAGGACATTATGTAATGATAGGAGGCACTGTATATTATAATAACAGAGGACATTATGTAATAAAAGGGGCACTGTATATTATAATAACAGAGGATATTATGTAATGATAGGGGACACTGTATATTATAATAACAGAGGACATTATGTAATGATAGGGGGCACTGTATATTATAATAACAGAGGACATTATGTAATGATAGGGGGCACTGTATATTATAATAACAGAGGACATTATGTAATGATAGGGGGCACTGTATATTATAATAAAAGAGGACATTATGTAATATAAGTGGCACTGTATATTATAATAACAGAGGACATTATGTTATATAAGGGGCATGGTATATTATAAAAACAGAGGACATTATGTAATATAAGGGACACTGTATATTATAATAACAGAGGACATTATGTAATATAAGGCTCACTGTATATTATAATAACAGAAGACATTATGTAATATAAGGGGCACTGTATATTATAATAACAGAGGGCGTTATGTAATATAAAGGGCACTGTATTTTATAATACAGAGGACATTATATAATGATAGGGGGCACTGTATATTATAATATCAGAGGACATTATGTAATATAAGGGGCACTGTATATTATAATAACAGAGGACATTATGTAATGATAGGGGGCACTGTATATTATATTAACAGAGGACATTATGTAATGATAGGGGGCACTGTATTATTATAATAACAGAGGACATTATGTATTGATAGGGGCACTGTATATTATAATAAGAGAGGACATTATATCATGATAGGGGGCACTGTATATTATAATAACAGAGGATATTATGTAATGATAGGGGGCACTGTATATTATAATAAAAGAGGACATTATGCAATGATAGGGGGCAATGTATATTATAATAAGAGAGGACATTATATAATGATAGGGGGAACTGTATATTATAATAACAGAGGACATTATGTAATATAAGGGGCACTGTATATTATAATAACAGAGGACATTATGTAATGATAGGGGGCACTGTATATTATAATAACAGAGGACATTATGTAATATAAGGGGCACAGTATATTATAATAACAGAAGACATTATGTAATATAAGGGACACTGTATATTATAATAACAGAGGACATTATGTAATGATAGGGGGCACTGTATATTATAATAACAGAGGACATTATGTAATGATAGGGAGCACTGTATATTATAATAACAGAGGACATTAAGTAATATAATGGGCACTGTATATTATAATAACAGAGGATATTATGTAATGATAGGGGGCACTGTATATTATAATAAGAGAGGACATTATATAATGATAGGGGGCACTGTATATTATAATAACAGAGGACATTATGTAATATAAGAGGCACTGTATATTATAATAACAGAAGACATTATGTAATGATAGGGGGCACTGTATATTATAATAACAGAGGACATTATGTAATATAAGGGGCACTGTATATTATAATAACAGAGGACATTATATAATGATAGGGGGCACTGTATATTATAATAACAGAGGAAATTATGTAATATAAGGGGCACTGTATATTATAATAACAGAGGACATTATGTAATGATAGGGGGCACTGTATATTATAATAACAGAGGACATTATGTAATATAAGGGGCACTGTATATTGTAATAACAGAGGACATTATATAATGATAGGGGGCACTGTATATTATAATATCAGAGGACATTATGTAATATGAGGGGCACTGTATATTATAATAAAAGAGGACATTATGTAATATAAGGGGCACTGTATATTATAATAACAGAGGACATTATGTAATGATAGGGGGCACTGTATATTATAATAACAGAGGACATTATGTAATGATAGGGGGCACTTTATATTATAATAACAGAGGACATTATGTAATGATAGGGGGGCACTGTATATTATAATAACAGAGGACATTATGTAATGATAGGGGGCACTGTATATTATAATAACAGAGGACATTATGTAATGATAGGGGGCACTTTATATTATAATAACAGAGGACATTATGTAATGATAGGGGGCACTGTATATTATAATAACAGAGGACATTATGTAATGATAGGGGGCACCGTATATTATAATAACAGAGGACATTATGTTATATAAGGGCACTGTATATTATAATAACAGAGGACATTATGTAATATATGGGGCACTGTATATTATAATAACAGAAGACATTATGTAATATAAGGGGCACTGTATATTATAATAACAGAGGACATTATGTAATATAAAGGGCACTGTATATTATAATAACAGAGGACATTATATAATGATAGGGGGCACTGTATATTATAATATCAGAGGACATTATGTAATATAAGGGGCACTGTATATTATAATAACAGAGGACATTATGTAATGATAGGGGGCACTGTATATTATAATAACAGAGGATATTATGTATTGATAGGGGCACTGTATATTATAATAAGAGAGGACATTATATAATGATAGCGGGCACTGTATATTATAATAACAGAGGAAATTATGTATTATAAGGGGCACTGTATATTATAATAACAGAGGACATTATGTAATATAAGGGGCACTGTATATTATAATAACAGAGGACATTATGTAATGATAGGGGGCACTGTATATTATAATAACAGAGGACATTATGTAATATAAGGGGCACTGTATATTATAATAAGAGAGGACATTATATAATGATAGGGTGGCACTGTATATTATAATAATAGAGGACATTATGTAATATAAGGGGGCACTGTATATTATAATAACAGAGGACATTATGTAATGATAGGGGCACTGTATATTATAATAACAGAGGACATTATGTAATATAAGGGGCACTGTATATTATAATAACAGAGGACATTATGTAATGATAGGGGGCACTGTATATTATAATAACAGAGGACATTATGTAAAATAAGGGGCACTGTATATTATAATAACAGAGGATATTATGTAATGATAGGGGACACTGTATATTATAATAAGAGAGGACATTATATAATGATAGGGGGCACTGTATATTATAATAACAGAGGACATTATGTAATATAAGGGGCACTGTATATTATATTAACAGAGGACATTATGTAATGATAGGGTGCACTGTATATTATAATAACAGAGGACATTATGTAATGATAGGGGGCACTGTATATTATAATAACAGAGGACATTATGTAATATAAGTGGCACTGTATATTATAATAACAGAGGACATTATGTTATATAAGGGTGCACTGTATATATTAATAACAGAGGACCATTATGTAATATAAGGGGCACTGTATATTATAATAACAGAGGACATTATGTAATGATAGGGGCACTGTATATTATAATAACAGAGGACATTATGTAATATAAGGGGCACTGTATATTATAATAACAGAGGACATTATATAATGATAGGGGGCACTGTATATTATAACATCAGAGGACATTATGTAATATAAGGGGCACTGTATATTATAATAACAGAGGACATTATGTAATATAAGGGGCACTGTATATTATAATATGAGAGGACATTATGTAATGATAGGGGGCACTGTATATTATAATAAGAGAGGACATTATATAATTATAGGGGGCACTGTATATTATAATAACAGAGGACATTATGTAATATAAGGGGCACTGTATATTATAATAACAGAGGACATTATGTAATGATAGGGGGCACTGTATATTATAATAACAGAGGGACATTATGTATTAATTGGGGACACTGTATATTATAATAAGAGAGGACATTATATAATGATAGGGGGCACTGTATATTATAATAACAGAGGACATTATGTAATATAAGGGGCACTGTAATATTATAATAACAGAGGACATTATGTAATGATAGGGGGCACTGTATATTATAATAAGAGAGGACATTATATAATGATAGGGGGCACTGTATATTATAATAACAGAGGACATTATGTAATATAAGGGGCACTGTATATTATAATAACAGAGGACATTATGTAATATAAGGGGCACTGTATATTATAATAACAGAGGACATTATGTAATATAAGGGGCACTGTATATTATAATAACAGAGGACATTATGTAATGATAGGGGGCACTGTGTATTATAATAAGAGAGTACATTATATAATGATAGGGGGCACTGTATATTATAATAAGAGAGGACATTATATAATGATAGGGGGCACTGTATATTATAATAATAGAGGACATTATGTAATATAAGGGGCACTGTATATTATAATAACAGAGGACATTATGTAATGATAGGAGGCACTGTATATTATAATAACAGAGGACATTATGTAATAAAAGGGGCACTGTATATTATAATAACAGAGGATATTATGTAATGATAGGGGACACTGTATATTATAATAAGAGAGGACATTATATAATGATAGGGGGCACTGTATATTATAATAACAGAGGACATTATGTAATATAAGGGGCACTGTAGTTTATATTAACAGAGGACATTATGTAATGATAGGGGGCACTGTATATTATAATAACAGAGGACATTATGTAATGATAGGGGGCACTGTATATTATAATAACAGAGGACATTATGTAATGATAGGGGGCACTGTATATTATAATAACAGAGGACATTATGTAATATAAGGGCACTGTATATTATAATAACAGAGGACATTATGTAATGATAGGGGGCACTGTATATTATAATAACAGAGGACATTATGTAATATAAGGGCACTGTATATTATAATAACAGAGGACATTATGTAATGATAGGGGGCACTGTATATTATAATAACAGAGGACATTATGTAATATAAGGGGCACTGTATATTATAATAACAGAGGATATTATGTAATGATAGGGGACACTGTATATTATAATAAGAGAGGACATTATATAATGATAGGGGGCACTGTATATTATAATAACAGAGGACATTATGTAATGATAGGGGGCACTGTATATTATAATAACAGAGGACATATGTAATATAAGGGGCACTGTATATTGTAATAACAGAGGACATTATATAATGATAGGGGGCACTGTATATTATAATATCAGAGGACATTATGTAATATGAGGGGCACTGTATATTATAATAAAAGAGGACATTATGTAATATAAGGGGCACTGTATATTATAATAACAGAGGACATTATGTAATGATAGGGGGCACTGTATATTATAATAACAGAGGACATTATGTAATGATAGGGGGCACTTTATATTATAATAACAGAGGACATTATGTAATGATAGGGGGCACTGTATATTATAATAACAGAGGACATTATGTAATGATATGGGGCACTGTATATTATAATAACAGAGGACATTATGTAATGATAGGGGGCACTGTATATTATAATAACAGAGGACATTATGTAATGATAGGGGGCACTTTATATTATAATAACAGAGGACATTATGTAATGATAGGGGGCACTGTATATTATAATAACAGAGGACATTATGTAATGATAGGGGGCACCGTATATTATAATAACAGAGGACATTATGTTATATAAGGGCACTGTATATTATAATAACAGAGGACATATATGTAATATAAGGGGCACTGTGTATTATAATAACAGAGGACATTATGTAGTATACGGGGCACTGTATATTATAATAACAGAAGACATTATGTAATATAAGGGGCACTGTATATTATAATAACAGAGGACATTATGTAATATAAAGGGCACTGTATATTATAATAACAGAGGACATTATATAATGATATGGGGCACTGTATATTATAATATCAGAGGACATTATGTAATATAAGGGGGCACTGTATATTATAATAACAGAGGACATTATGTAATGATAGGGGGCACTGTATATTATAATAACAGAGGACATTATGTATTGATAGGGGCACTGTATATTATAATAACAGAGGACATTATGTAACATAAGGGGCACTGTATATTATAATAACAGAGGACATTATGTAATATAAGGGGCACTGTATATTATAATAACATAGGACATTATGTAATGATAGGGGGCACTGTATATTATAATAACAGAGGACATTATGTAATGATAGGGGGCACTGTATATTATAATAACAGAGGACATTATGTAATATAAGGGGCACTGTATATTATAATAACAGAGGGACATTATGTAAAGATAGGGGGCACTGTATATTATAATAACAGAGGACATTATGTAATGATAGGGGGCACTGTATATTATAATAACAGAGGACATTATGTAATGATAGGGTGCACTGTATATTATAATAACAGAGGACATTATGTAATGATAGGGGGCACTGTATATTATAATAACAGAGGACATTATGTAATATCAAGTGGCACTGTATATTATAATAACAGAGGACATTATGTTATATAAGGGGCACTGTATATTATAATAACAGAGGACATTATGTAATATAAGGGGCACTGTATATTATAATAACAGAGGACATTATGTAATGATAGGGGGCACTGTATATTATAATAACAGAGGACATTATGTAATATAAAGGGGCACTGTATATTATAATAACAGAGGACATTATATAATGATAGGGGTCACTGTATATTATAACATCAGAGGACATTATGTAATATAAGGGGCACTGTATATTATAATAACAGAGGACATTATGTAATATAAGGGGCACTGTATATTATAATATGAGGAGGACATTATGTAATGATAGGGGGCACTGTATATTATAATAAGAGAGGACATTATATAATTATAGGGGGCACTGTATATTATAATAACAGAGGACATTATGTAATATAAGGGGCACTGTATATTATAATAACAGAGGACATTATGTAATGATAGGGGGCACTGTATATTATAATAACAGAGGACATTATGTATTAATTGGGGACACTGTATATTATAATAAGAGAGGACATTATATAATGATATGGGGCACTGTATAATTATAATAACAGAGGACATTATGTAATATAAGGGGCACTGTATATTATAATAACAGAGGACATTATGTAATGATAGGGGGCACTGTATATTATAATAAGAGAGGACATTATATAATGATAGGGGGCACTGTATATTATAATAACAGAGGACATTATGTAATATAAGGGGCACTGTATATTATAATAACAGAGGACATTATGTAATATAAGGGGCACTGTATATTATAATAACAGAGGACATTATGTAATATAAGGGGCACTGTATATTATAATAACAGAGGACATTATGTAATGATAGGGGGCACTGTATATTATAATAACAGAGGACATTATGTATATATAAGGGGCACTGTATATTATAATAACAGAGGATATTATGTAATGATAGGGGACACTGTATATTATAATAAGAGAGGACATTATATAATGATAGGGGGCACTGTATATTATAATAACAGAGGACATTATGTAATGATAGGGGGCACTGTATATTATAATAACAGAGGACATTATGTAATGATAGGGGGCACTGTATATTATAATAACAGAGGACATTATGAAATATAAGGGGCACTGTATATTATAATAACAGAGGACATTATGTAATGATAGGGGGCACTGTATATTATTAATAACAGAGGACATTATGTAATATAAGGGGCACTGTATATTATAATAACAGAGGACATTATGTAATGATAGGGGGCACTGTATATTATAATAACAGAGGACATTATGTAATATAAGGGGCACTGTATATTATAATAACAGAGGATATTATGTAATGATAGGGGACACTGTATATTATAATAACAGAGGACATTATATAATGATAGGGGGCACTGTATATTATAATAACAGAGGACATATGTAATATAAGGGGCACTGTATATTATATTAACAGAGGACATTATGTAATGATAGGGGGCACTGTATATTATAATAACAGAGGACATTATGTAATATAAGGGGCACTGTATATTATAATAACAAAGGGCATTATGTAATGATAGGGTGCACTGTATATTATAATAACAGAGGACATTATGTAATGATAGGGGGCACTGTATATTATAATAACAGAGGACATTATGTAATATAAGTGGCACTGTATATTATAATAACAGAGGACATTATGTTATATAAGGGGCACTGTATATTATAATAACAGAGGACATTATGTAATATAAGGGGCACTGTATATTATAATAACAGAGGACATTATGTAATGATAGGGGGCACTGTATATTATAATAACAGAGGACATTATGTAATATAAGGGGCACTGTATATTATAATAACAGAGGACATTATATAATGATAGGGGGCACTGTATATTATAACATCAGAGGACATTATGTAATATAAGGGGCACTGTATATTATAATAACAGAGGACATTATGTAATATAAGGGGGCACTGTATATTATAATATGATGAGGACATTATGTAATGATAGGGGGCACTGTATATTATAATAAGAGAAGACATTATATAATTATAGGGGGCACTGTATATTATAATAACAGAGGACATTATGTAATATAAGGGGCACTGTATATTATAATAACAGAGGACATTATGTAATGATAAGGGGCACTGTATATTATAATAACAGAGGACATTATGTATTAATTGGGGACACTGTATATTATAATAAGAGAGGACATTATATAATGATATGGGGCACTGTATATTATAATAACAGAGGACATTATGTAATATAAGGGGCACTGTATATTTATAATAACAGAGGACATTATGTAATGATAGGGGGCCCTGTATATTATAATAAGAGAGGACATTATATAATGATAGGGGGCACTGTATATTATAATAACAGAGGACATTATGTAATATAAGGGGCACTGTATATTATAATAACAGAGGACATTATGTAATATAAGGGGCACTGTATATTATAATAACAGAGGACATTATGTAATATAAGGGGCACTGTATATTATAATAACAGAGGACATTATGTAATGATAGGGGGCACTGTGTATTATAAGAGAGTACATTATATAATGATAGGGGGCACTGTATATTATAATAAGAGAGGACATTATGTAATATAAGGGGCACTGTATATTATAATAACAGAGGACATTATGTAATGATAGGAGGCACTGTATATTATAATAACAGAGGACATTATGTAATAAAAGGGGCACTGTATATTAATAATAACAGAGGATATTATGTAATGATAGGGGACACTGTATATTATAATAAGAGAGGACATTATATAATGATAGGGGGCACTGTATATTATAATAACAGAGGACATTATGTAATATAAGGGGCACTGTATATTATATTAACAGTGGACATTATGTAATGATAGGGGGCACTGTATATTATAATAACAGAGGACATTATGTAATGATAGGGGGCACTGTATATTATAATAACAGAGGACATTATGTAATGATAGGGGGCACTGTATATTATAATAACAGAGGAAATTATGTAATATAAGGGGCACTGTATATTATAATAACAGAGGACATTATGTAATGATAGGGGGCACTGTATATTATAATAACAGAGGACATTATGTAATATAAGGGGCACTGTATATTATAATAACAGAGGACATTATGTAATGATAGGGGGCACTGTATATTATAATAACAGGGGACATTATGTAATGATAGGGGCACTGTATATTATAATAACAGAGGACATTATGTAATATAAGGGGCACTGTATATTATAGTAACAGAGGACATTATGTAATCATAGGGGTCACTGTATATTATAATAACAGAGGACATTATGTAATATATGGGGCACTGTATATTATAACAGAAGACATTATGTAATATAAGGGGCACTGTATATTATAATAACAGAGGACATTATGTAATATAAGGGGCACTGTATATTATAATAACAGAGGACATTATGTAATGATAGGGGGCACTGTATATTATAATAAAAGAGGACATTATGTAATATAAGTGGACACTGTATATTATAATAACAGAGGACATTATGTAATATAAGGGGCACTGTATATTATAATAACAGAGGACATTATGTAATGATAGGGGGCACTGTATATTATAATAAGAGAGGACATTATATAATGATATGGGGCACTGTATATTATAATAACAGAGGACATTATGTAATATAAGGGGCACTGTATATTATAATAACAGAGGACATTATGTAATGATAGGGGGCACTGTATATTATAATAAGAGAGGACATTATATAATGATAGGGGGCACTGTATATTATAATAACAGAGGACATTATGTAATATAAGGGCACCTGTATATTATAATAACAGAGGACATTATGTAATATAAGGGGCACTGTATATTATAATAACAGAGGACATTATGTAATATAAGGGGCACTGTATATTATAATAACAGAGGACATTATGCAATGATAGGGGGCACTGTGTATTATAAGAGAGTACATTATATAATGATAGGGGGCACTGTATATTATAATAAGAGAGGACATTATATAATGATAGGGGGCACTGTATATTATAATAATAGAGGACATTATGTAATATAAGGGGCACTGTATATTATAATAACAGAGGACATTATGTAATGATAGGAGGCACTGTATATTATAATAACAGAGGACATTATGTAATAAAAGGGGCACTGTATATTATAATAACAGAGGATATTATGTAATGATAGGGGAACACTGTATATTATAATAAGAGAGGACATTATATAATGATAGGGGGCACTGTATATTATAATAACAGAGGACATTATGTAATATAAGGGGCACTGTATATTATATTAACAGAGGACATTATGTAATGATAGGGGGCACTGTATATTATAATAACAGAGGACATTATGTAATGATAGGGGGCACTGTATATTATAATAACAGAGGACATTATGTAATGATAGGGGGCACTGTATATTATAATAACAGAGGAAATTATGTAATATAAGGGGCACTGTATATTATAATAACAGAGGACATTATGTAATGATAGGGGCACTGTATATTATAATAACAGAGGACATTATGTAATATAAGGGGCACTGTATATTATAATAACAGGGGACATTATGTAATGATAGGGGCACTGTATATTATAATAACAGTGGACTTATGTAATATAAGGGCACTGTATATTATAGTAACAGAGGACCATTATTGTAATCATAGGGGTCACTGTATATTATAATAACAGAGGACATTATGTAATATATGGGTCACTGTATATTATAACAGAAGACATTATGTAATATAAGGGGCACTGTATATTATAATAACAGAGGACATTATGTAATATAAGGGGCACTGTATATTATAATAACAGAGGACATTATGTAATGATAGGGGGCACTGTATATTATAATAAAAGAGGACATTATGTAATATAAGTGGCACTGAATATTATAATAACAGAGGACATTATGTAATATAAGGGGCACTGTATATTATAATAACAGAGGACATTATGTAATGATAGGGGGCACTGTATATTATAATAACAGAGGATATTATGTAATGATAGGGGGCACTGTATATTATAATAACAGAGGACATTATGTAATGATAGGGGGCACTGTATATTATAATTAGAGAGGACATTATATAATGATAGGGGGCACTGTATATTATAATATCAGAGGACATTATGTAGTATAAGGGGCACTGTATATTATAATAACAGAGGACATTATGTAATATAAGGGGCACTGTATATTATAATATCAGAGGACATTATGTAATATAAGGAGCACTGTATATTATAATAACAGAGGACATTATGTAATGATAGGGGGCACTGTATATTATAATAACAGAGGACATTATGTAATATAAGTGGCACTGTATATTATAATAACAGAGGACATTATGTTATATAAGGGGCACTGTATATTATAATAACAGAGGACATTATGTAATATAAGGGGCACTGTATATTATAATAACAGAGGACATTATGTAATGATAGGGGGCACTGTATATTATAATAACAGAGGACATTATGTAATATAAGGGGCACTGTATATTATAATAACAGAGGACATTATATAATGATAGGGGGCACTGTATATTATAACATCAGAGGACATTATGTAATATAAGGGGCACTGTATATTATAATAACAGAGGACATTATGTAATATAAGGGGCACTGTATATTATAATATGAGAGGACATTATGTAATGATAGGGGGCACTGTATATTATAATAAGAGAAGACATTATATAATTATAGGGGGCACTGTATATTATAATAACAGAGGACATTATGTAATATAAGGGGCACTGTATATTATAATAACAGAGGACATTATGTAATGATAAGGGGCACTGTATATTATAATAACAGAGGACATTATGTATTAATTGGGGACACTGTATATTATAATAAGAGAGGACATTATATAATGATATGGGGCACTGTATATTATAATAACAGAGGACATTATGTAATATAAGGGGCACTGTATATTATAATAACAGAGGACATTATGTAATGATAGGGGGCACTGTATATTATAATAAGAGAGGACATTATATAATGATAGGGGGCACTGTATATTATAATAACAGAGGACATTATGTAATATAAGGGGCACTGTATATTATAATAACAGAGGACATTATGTAATATAAGGGGCACTGTATATTATAATAACAGAGGACATTATGTAATATAAGGGGCACTGTATATTATAATAACAGAGGACATTATGTAATGATAGGGGGCACTGTGTATTATAAGAGAGTACATTATATAATGATAGGGGGCACTGTATATTATAATAAGAGAGGACATTATGTAATATAAGGGGCACTGTATATTATAATAACAGAGGACATTATGTAATGATAGGAGGCACTGTATATTATAATAACAGAGGACATTATGTAATAAAAGGGGCACTGTATATTATAATAACAGAGGATATTATGTAATGATAGGGGACACTGTATATTATAATAAGAGAGGACATTATATAATGATAGGGGGCACTGTATATTATAATAACAGAGGACATTATGTAATATAAGGGGCACTGTATATTATATTAACAGTGGACATTATGTAATGATAGGGGGCACTGTATATTATAATAACAGAGGACATTATGTAATGATAGGGGGCACTGTATATTATAATAACAGAGGACATTATGTAATGATAGGGGGCACTGTATATTATAATAACAGAGGAAATTATGTAATATAAGGGGCACTGTATATTATAATAACAGAGGACATTATGTAATGATAGGGGGCACTGTATATTATAATAACAGAGGACATTATGTAATATAAGGGGCACTGTATATTATAATAACAGAGGACATTATGTAATGATAGGGGGCACTGTATATTATAATAACAGGGGACATTATGTAATGATAGGGGCACTGTATATTATAATAACAGAGGACATTATGTAATATAAGGGGCACTGTATATTATAGTAACAGAGGACATTATGTAATCATAGGGGTCACTGTATATTATAATAACAGAGGACATTATGTAATATATGGGGCACTGTATATTATAACAGAAGACATTATGTAATATAAGGGGCACTGTATATTATAATAACAGAGGACATTATGTAATATAAGGGGCACTGTATATTATAATAACAGAGGACATTATGTAATGATAGGGGGCACTGTATATTATAATAAAAGAGGACATTATGTAATATAAGTGGCACTGTATATTATAATAACAGAGGACATTATGTAATATAAGGGGCACTGTATATTATAATAACAGAGGACATTATGTAATGATAGGGGGCACTGTATATTATAATAAGAGAGGACATTATATAATGATATGGGGCACTGTATATTATAATAACAGAGGACATTATGTAATATAAGGGGCACTGTATATTATAATAACAGAGGACATTATGTAATGATAGGGGGCACTGTATATTATAATAAGAGAGGACATTATATAATGATAGGGGGCACTGTATATTATAATAACAGAGGACATTATGTAATATAAGGGGCACTGTATATTATAATAACAGAGGACATTATGTAATATAAGGGGCACTGTATATTATAATAACAGAGGACATTATGTAATATAAGGGGCACTGTATATTATAATAACAGAGGACATTATGCAATGATAGGGGGCACTGTGTATTATAAGAGAGTACATTATATAATGATAGGGGGCACTGTATATTATAATAAGAGAGGACATTATATAATGATAGGGGGCACTGTATATTATAATAATAGAGGACATTATGTAATATAAGGGGCACTGTATATTATAATAACAGAGGACATTATGTAATGATAGGAGGCACTGTATATTATAATAACAGAGGACATTATGTAATAAAAGGGGCACTGTATATTATAATAACAGAGGATATTATGTAATGATAGGGGACACTGTATATTATAATAAGAGAGGACATTATATAATGATAGGGGGCACTGTATATTATAATAACAGAGGACATTATGTAATATAAGGGGCACTGTATATTATATTAAAAGAGGACATTATGTAATGATAGGGGGCACTGTATATTATAATAACAGAGGACATTATGTAATGATAGGGGGCACTGTATATTATAATAACAGAGGACATTATGTAATGATAGGGGGCACTGTATATTATAATAACAGAGGAAATTATGTAATATAAGGGGCACTGTATATTATAATAACAGAGGACATTATGTAATGATAGGGGGCACTGTATATTATAATAACAGAGGACATTATGTAATATAAGGGGCACTGTATATTATAATAACAGGGGACATTATGTAATGATAGGGGCACTGTATATTATAATAACAGAGGACATTATGTAATATAAGGGGCACTGTATATTATAGTAACAGAGGACATTATGTAATCATAGGGGTCACTGTATATTATAATAACAGAGGACATTATGTAATATATGGGTCACTGTATATTATAACAGAAGACATTATGTAATATAAGGGGCACTGTATATTATAATAACAGAGGACATTATGTAATATAAGGGGCACTGTATATTATAATAACAGAGGACATTATGTAATGATAGGGGGCACTGTATATTATAATAAAAGAGGACATTATGTAATATAAGTGGCACTGTATATTATAATAACAGAGGACATTATGTAATATAAGGGGCACTGTATATTATAATAACAGAGGACATTATGTAATGATAGGGGGCACTGTATATTATAATAACAGAGGATATTATGTAATGATAGGGGGCACTGTATATTATAATAACAGAGGACATTATGTAATGATAGGGGGCACTGTATATTATAATTAGAGAGGACATTATATAATGATAGGGGGCACTGTATATTATAATATCAGAGGACATTATGTAGTATAAGGGGCACTGTATATTATAATAACAGAGGACATTATGTAATATAAGGGGCACTGTATATTATAATATCAGAGGACATTATGTAATATAAGGAGCACTGTATATTATAATAACAGAGGACATTATGTAATGATAGGGGGCACTGTATATTATAATAACAGAGGACATTATGTAATGATAGGGGCACTGTATATTATAATAACAGAGGACATTATGTAATATAAGGGGCACTGTATATTATAATAACAGAGGACATTATGTAATCATAGGGGTCACTGTATATTATAATAACAGAGGACATTATGTAATATATGGGGCACTGTATATTATAACAGAAGACATTATGTAATATAAGGGGCACTGTATATTATAATAACAGAGGACATTATGTAATATAAGGGGCACTGTATATTATAATAACAGAGGACATTATGTAATGATAGGGGGCACTGTATATTATAATAACAGAGGATATTATGTAATGATAGGGGGCACTGTATATTATAATAACAGAGGACATTATGTAATGATAGGGGGCACTGTATATTATAATTAGAGAGGACATTATATAATGATAGGGGGCACTGTATATTATAATATCAGAGGACATTATGTAGTATAAGGGGCACTGTATATTATAATAACAGAGGACATTATGTAATATAAGGGGCACTGTATATTATAATATCAGAGGACATTATGTAATATAAGGAGCACTGTATATTATAATAACAGAGGACATTATGTAATGATAGGGGGCACTGTATATTATAATAACAGAGGACATTATGTAATGATAGGGGCACTGTATATTATAATAACAGAGGACATTATGTAATATAAGGGGCACTGTATATTATAATAACAGAGGACATTATGTAATCATAGGGGTCACTGTATATTATAATAACAGAGGACATTATGTAATATATGGGGCACTGTATATTATAACAGAAGACATTATGTAATATAAGGGGCACTGTATATTAAAATAACAGAGGACATTATATAATATAAGGGACACTGTATATTATAATAACAGAGGACATTATGTAATATAAGGGGCACTGTATATTATAATAACAGAGGACATTATGTAATGATAGGGGGCACTGTATATTATAATAACAGAGGACATTATGTAATGATAGGGGGCACTGTATATTATAATAACAGAGGACATTATGTAATGATAGGGGGCACTGTATATTATAATAAAAGAGGACATTATGTAATATAAGTGGCACTGTATATTATAATAACAGAGGACATTATGTTATATAAGGGGCACGGTATATTATAAAAACAGAGGACATTATGTAATATAAGGGACACTGTATATTATAATAACAGAGGACATTATGTAATATAAGGGGCACTGTATATTATAATAACAGAAGACATTATGTAATATAAGGGGCACTGTATATTATAATAACAGAGGACATTATGTAATATAAAGGGCACTGTATTTTATAATAACAGAGGACATTATATAATGATAGGGGGCACTGTATATTATAATATCAGAGGACATTATGTAATATAAGGGGCACTGTATATTATAATAACAGAGGACATTATGTAATGATAGGGGGCACTGTATATTATATTAACAGAGGACATTATGTAATATAAGGGGCACTGTATATTATAATAACAGAGGACATTATGTAATGATAGGGGGCACTGTATATTATAATAACAGAGGACATTATGTACTATAAGGGGCACTGTATATTATAATAACAGAGGACATTATGTAATATAAAGGGCTCTGTATATTATAATAACAGAGGACATTATATAATGATAGGGGGCACTGTATATTATTATATCAGAGGACATTATGTAATGATAGGGGGCACTGTATATTATAATAACAGAGGACATTATGTATTGATAGGGGCACTGTATATTATAATAAGAGAGGACATTATATCATGATAGGGGCACTGTATATTATAATAACAGAGGATATTATGTAATGATAGGGGGCACTGTATATTATAATAAAAGAGGACATTATGCAATGATAGGGGGCAATGTATATTATAATAAGAGAGGACATTATATAATGATAGGGGGAACTGTATATTATAATAACAGAGGACATTATGTAATATAAGGGGCACTGTATATTATAATAACAGAGGACATTATGTAATGATAGGGGGCACTGTATATTATAATAACAGAGGACATTATGTAATATAAGGGGCACTGTATATTATAATAACAGAGGACATTATGTAATATAAGGGACACTGTATATTATAATAACAGAGGACATTATGTAATGATAGGGGGCACTGTATATTATAATAACAGAGGACATTATGTAATGATACGGAGCACTGTATATTATAATAACAGAGGACATTAAGTAATATAATGGGCACTGTATATTATAATAACAGAGGATATTATGTAATGATAGGGGGCACTGTATATTATAATAAGAGAGGACATTATATAATGATAGGGGGCACTGTATATTATAATAACAGAGGACATTATGTAATATAAGGGGCACTGTATATTATAATAACAGAAGACATTATGTAATGATAGGGGGCACTGTATATTATAATAACAGAGGACATTATGTAATATAAGGGTCACTGTATATTATAATAACAGAGGACATTATATAATGATAGGGGGCACTGTATATTATAATAACAGACGAAATTATGTATTATAAGGGGCACTGTATATTATAATAACAGAGGACATTATGTAATGATAGGGGGCACTGTATATTATAATAACAGAGGACATTATGTAATATAAGGGGCACTGTATATTGTAATAACAGAGGACATTATATAATGATAGGGGGCACTGTATATTATAATATCAGAGGACATTATGTAATATGAGGGGCACTGTATATTATAATAAAAGAGGACATTATGTAATATAAGGGGCACTGTATATTATAATAACAGAGGACATTATGTAATGATAGGGGGCACTGTATATTATAATAACAGAGGACAATATGTAATGATAGGGGGCACTTTATATTATAATAACAGAGGACATTATGTAATGATAGGGGGCACTGTATATTATAATAACAGAGGACATTATGTAATGATATGGGGCACTGTATATTATAATAACAGAGGACATTATGTAATGATAGGGGGCACTGTATATTATAATAACAGAGGACATTATGTAATGATAGGGGGCACTTTATATTATAATAACAGAGGACATTATGTAATGATAGGGGGCACTGTATATTATAATAACAGAGGACATTATGTAATGATAGGGGGCACCGTATATTATAATAACAGAGGACATTATGTTATATAAGGGGCACTGTATATTATAATAACAGAGGACATTATGTAATATAAGGGGCACTGTGTATTATAATAACAGAGGACATTATGTAATATACGGGGCACTGTATATTATAATAACAGAAGACATTATGTAATATAAGGGGCACTGTATATTATAATAACAGAGGACATTATGTAATATAAAGGGCACTGTATATTATAATAACAGAGGACATTATATAATGATAGGGGGCACTGTATATTATAATATCAGAGGACATTATGTAATATAAGGGGCACTGTATATTATAATAACAGAGGACATTATGTAATGATAGGGGGCACTGTATATTATAATAAGAGAGGACATTATATAATGATAGGGGGCACTGTATATTATAATAACAGAGGAAATTATGTATTATAAGGGGCACTGTATATTATAATAACAGAGGACATTATGTAATATAAGGGGCACTGTATATTATAATAACAGAGGACATTATGTAATATAAGGGGCACTGTATATTATAATAACATAGGACATTATGTAATGATAGGGGGCACTGTATATTATAATAACAGAGGACATTATGTAATGATAGGGGGCACTGTATATTATAATAACAGAGGACATTATGTAATATAAGGGGCACTGTATATTATAATAACAGAGGACATTATGTAATGATAGGGGGCACTGTATATTATAATAACAGAGGACATTATGTAATGATAGGGGGCACTGTATATTATAATAACAGAGGACATTATGTAATATAAGTGGCACTGTATATTATAATAACAGAGGACATTATGTTATATAAGGGGCACTGTATATTATAATAACAGAGGACATTATGTAATATAAGGGGCACTGTATATTATAATAACAGAGGACATTATGTAATGATAGGGGGCACTGTATATTATAATAACAGAGGACATTATGTAATATAAGGGGCACTGTATATTATAATAACAGAGGACATTATATAATGATAGGGGGCACTGTATATTATAACATCAGAGGACATTATGTAATATAAGGGGCACTGTATATTATAATAACAGAGGACATTATGTAATATAAGGGGCACTGTATATTATAATATGAGAGGACATTATGTAATGATAGGGGGCACTGTATATTATAATAAGAGAGGACATTATATAATTATAGGGGGCACTGTATATTATAATAACAGAGGACATTATGTAATATAAGGGGCACTGTATATTATAATAACAGAGGACATTATGTAATGATAGGGGGCACTGTATATTATAATAACAGAGGACATTATGTATTAATTGGGGACACTGTATATTATAATAAGAGAGGACATTATATAATGATAGGGGGCACTGTATATTATAATAACAGAGGACATTATGTAATATAAGGGGCACTGTATATTATAATAACAGAGGACATTATGTAATGATAGGGGGCACTGTATATTATAATAAGAGAGGACATTATATAATGATAGGGGGCACTGTATATTATAATAACAGAGGACATTATGTAATATAAGGGGCACTGTATATTATAATAACAGAGGACATTATGTAATATAAGGGGCACTGTATATTATAATAACAGAGGACATTATGTAATATAAGGGGCACTGTATATTATAATAACAGAGGACATTATGTAATGATAGGGGGCACTGTGTATTATAATAAGAGAGAACATTATATAATGATAGGGGGCACTGTATATTATAATAAGAGAGGACATTATATAATGATAGGGGGCACTGTATATTATAATAATAGAGGACATTATGTAATATAAGGGGCACTGTATATTATAATAACAGAGGACATTATGTAATGATAGGAGGCACTGTATATTATAATAACAGAGGACATTATGTAATAAAAGGGGCACTGTATATTATAATAACAGAGGATATTATGTAATGATAGGGGACACTGTATATTATAATAAGAGAGGACATTATATAATGATAGGGGGCACTGTATATTATAATAACAGAGGACATTATGTAATATAAGGGGCACTGTATATTATATTAACAGAGGACATTATGTAATGATAGGGGGCACTGTATATTATAATAACAGAGGACATTATGTAATGATAGGGGGCACTGCATATTATAATAACAGAGGACATTATGTAATGATAGGGGGCACTGTATATTATAATAACAGAGGACATTATGTAATATAAGGGGCACTGTATATTATAATAACAGAGGACATTATGTAATGATAGGGGGCACTGTATATTATAATAACAGAGGACATTATGTAATATAAGGGGCACTGTATATTATAATAACAGAGGACATAATGTAATGATAGGTGGCACTGTATATTATAATAACAGAGGACATTATGTAATATAAGGGGCACTGTATATTATAATAACAGAGGATATTATGTAATGATAGGGGACACTGTATATTATAATAAGAGAGGACATTATATAATGATAGGGGGCACTGTATATTATAATAACAGAGGACATTATGTAATATAAGGGGCACTGTATATTATATTAACAGAGGACATTATGTAATGATAGGGGGCACTGTATATTATAATAACAGAGGACATTATGTAATATAAGGGGCACTGTATATTATAATAACAAAGGACATTATGTAATGATAGGGTGCACTGTATATTATAATAACAGAGGACATTATGTAATGATAGGGGGCACTGTATATTATAATAACAGAGGACATTATGTAATATAAGTGGCACTGTATATTATAATAACAGAGGACATTATGTTATATAAGGGGCACTGTATATTATAATAACAGAGGACATTATGTAATATAAGGGGCACTGTATATTATAATAACAGAGGACATTATGTAATGATAGGGGGCACTGTATATTATAATAACAGAGGACATTATGTAATATAAGGGGCACTGTATATTATAATAACAGAGGACATTATATAATGATAGGGGGCACTGTATATTATAACATCAGAGGACATTATGTAATATAAGGGGCACTGTATATTATAATAACAGAGGACATTATGTAATATAAGGGGCACTGTATATTATAATATGAGAGGACATTATGTAATGATAGGGGGCACTGTATATTATAATAAGAGAGGACATTATATAATTATAGGGGGCACTGTATATTATAATAACAGAGGACATTATGTAATATAAGGGGCACTGTATATTATAATAACAGAGGACATTATGTAATGATAGGGGGCACTGTATATTATAATAACAGAGGACATTATGTATTAATTGGGGACACTGTATATTATAATAAGAGAGGACATTATATAATGATAGGGGGCACTGTATATTATAATAACAGAGGACATTATGTAATATAAGGGGCACTGTATATTATAATAACAGAGGACATTATGTAATGATAGGGGGCACTGTATATTATAATAAGAGAGGACATTATATAATGATAGGGGGCACTGTATATTATAATAACAGAGGACATTATGTAATATAAGGGGCACTGTATATTATAATAACAGAGGACATTATGTAATATAAGGGGCACTGTATATTATAATAACAGAGGACATTATGTAATATAAGGGGCACTGTATATTATAATAACAGAGGACATTATGTAATGATAGGGGGCACTGTGTATTATAATAAGAGAGTACATTATATAATGATAGGGGGCACTGTATATTATAATAAGAGAGGACATTATATAATGATAGGGGGCACTGTATATTATAATAATAGAGGACATTATGTAATATAAGGGGCACTGTATATTATAATAACAGAGGACATTATGTAATGATAGGAGGCACTGTATATTATAATAACAGAGGACATTATGTAATAAAAGGGGCACTGTATATTATAATAACAGAGGATATTATGTAATGATAGGGGACACTGTATATTATAATAAGAGAGGACATTATATAATGATAGGGGGCACTGTATATTATAATAACAGAGGACATTATGTAATATAAGGGGCACTGTATATTATATTAACAGAGGACATTATGTAATGATAGGGGGCACTGTATATTATAATAACAGAGGACATTATGTAATGATAGGGGGCACTGTATATTATAATAACAGAGGACATTATGTAATGATAGGGGGCACTGTATATTATAATAACAGAGGATATTATGTAATGATAGGGGGCACTGTATATTATAATAAGAGAGGACATTATGTAATGATAGGGGGCACTGTATATTATAATAACAGAGGACATTATGTAATATAAGGGGCACTGTATATTATAATAACAGAGGACATTATGTAATGATAGGGGGCACTGTATATTATAATAACAGAGGACATTATGTAATATAAGGGGCACTGTATATTATAATAACAGGGGACATTATGTAATGATAGGGGCACTGTATATTATAATAACAGAGGACATTATGTAATATAAGGGGCACTGTATATTATAGTAACAGAGGACATTATGTAATCATAGGGGTCACTGTATATTATAATAACAGAGGACATTATGTAATATATGGGTCACTGTATATTATAACAGAAGACATTATGTAATATAAGGGACACTGTATATTATAATAACAGAGGACATTATGTAATATAAGGGGCACTGTATATTATAATAACAGAGGACATTATGTAATGATAGGGGGCACTGTATATTATAATAAAAGAGGACATTATGTAATATAAGTGGCACTGTATATTATAATAACAGAGGACATTATGTAATATAAGGGGCACTGTATATTATAATAACAGAGGACATTATGTAATGATAGGGGGCACTGTATATTATAATAACAGAGGATATTATGTAATGATAGGGGGCACTGTATATTATAATAACAGAGGACATTATGTAATGATAGGGGGCACTGTATATTATAATTAGAGAGGACATTATATAATGATAGGGGGCACTGTATATTATAATATCAGAGGACATTATGTAGTATAAGGGGCACTGTATATTATAATAACAGAGGACATTATGTAATATAAGGGGCACTGTATATTATAATAACAGAGGACATTATGTAATGATAGGGGGCACTGTATATTATAATTAGAGAGGACATTATATAATGATAGGGGGCACTGTATATTATAATATCAGAGGACATTATGTAGTATAAGGGGCACTGTATATTATAATAACAGAGGACATTATGTAATGATAGGGGGCACTGTATATTATAATAACAGAGGACATTATGTACTATAAGGGACACTGTATATTATAATAACAGAGGACATTATGTAATATAAAGGGCTCTGTATATTATAATAACAGAGGACATTATATAATGATAGGGGGCACTGTATATTATTATATCAGAGGACATTATGTAATGATAGGGGGCACTGTATATTATAATAACAGAGGACATTATGTATTGATAGGGGCACTGTATATTATAATAAGAGAGGACATTATATCATGATAGGGGCACTGTATATTATAATAACAGAGGATATTATGTAATGATAGGGGGCACTGTATATTATAATAAAAGAGGACATTATGCAATGATAGGGGGCAATGTATATTATAATAAGAGAGGACATTATATAATGATAGGGGGAACTGTATATTATAATAACAGAGGACATTATGTAATATAAGGGGCACTGTATATTATAATAACAGAGGACATTATGTAATGATAGGGGGCACTGTATATTATAATAACAGAGGACATTATGTAATATAAGGGGCACTGTATATTATAATATCAGAGGACATTATGTAATATAAGGAGCACTGTATATTATAATAACAGAGGACATTATGTAATGATAGGGGGCACTGTATATTATAATAACAGAGGACATTATGTAATGATAGGGGCACTGTATATTATAATAACAGAGGACATTATGTAATATAAGGGGCACTGTATATTATAATAACAGAGGACATTATGTAATCATAGGGGTCACTGTATATTATAATAACAGAGGACATTATGTAATATATGGGGCACTGTATATTATAACAGAAGACATTATGTAATATAAGGGGCACTGTATATTAAAATAACAGAGGACATTATATAATATAAGGGACACTGTATATTATAATAACAGAGGACATTATGTAATATAAGGGGCACTGTATATTATAATAACAGAGGACATTATGTAATGATAGGGGGCACTGTATATTATAATAACAGAGGACATTATGTAATGATAGGGGGCACTGTATATTATAATAACAGAGGACATTATGTAATGATAGGGGGCACTGTATATTATAATAAAAGAGGACATTATGTAATATAAGTGGCACTGTATATTATAATAACAGAGGACATTATGTTATATAAGGGGCACGGTATATTATAAAAACAGAGGACATTATGTAATATAAGGGACACTGTATATTATAATAACAGAGGACATTATGTAATATAAGGGGCACTGTATATTATAATAACAGAAGACATTATGTAATATAAGGGGCACTGTATATTATAATAACAGAGGACATTATGTAATATAAAGGGCACTGTATTTTATAATAACAGAGGACATTATATAATGATAGGGGGCACTGTATATTATAATATCAGAGGACATTATGTAATATAAGGGGCACTGTATATTATAATAACAGAGGACATTATGTAATGATAGGGGGCACTGTATATTATATTAACAGAGGACATTATGTAATATAAGGGGCACTGTATATTATAATAACAGAGGACATTATGTAATGATAGGGGGCACTGTATATTATAATAACAGAGGACATTATGTACTATAAGGGGCACTGTATATTATAATAACAGAGGACATTATGTAATATAAAGGGCTCTGTATATTATAATAACAGAGGACATTATATAATGATAGGGGGCACTGTATATTATTATATCAGAGGACATTATGTAATGATAGGGGGCACTGTATATTATAATAACAGAGGACATTATGTATTGATAGGGGCACTGTATATTATAATAAGAGAGGACATTATATCATGATAGGGGCACTGTATATTATAATAACAGAGGATATTATGTAATGATAGGGGGCACTGTATATTATAATAAAAGAGGACATTATGCAATGATAGGGGGCAATGTATATTATAATAAGAGAGGACATTATATAATGATAGGGGGAACTGTATATTATAATAACAGAGGACATTATGTAATATAAGGGGCACTGTATATTATAATAACAGAGGACATTATGTAATGATAGGGGGCACTGTATATTATAATAACAGAGGACATTATGTAATATAAGGGGCACTGTATATTATAATAACAGAGGACATTATGTAATATAAGGGACACTGTATATTATAATAACAGAGGACATTATGTAATGATAGGGGGCACTGTATATTATAATAACAGAGGACATTATGTAATGATACGGAGCACTGTATATTATAATAACAGAGGACATTAAGTAATATAATGGGCACTGTATATTATAATAACAGAGGATATTATGTAATGATAGGGGGCACTGTATATTATAATAAGAGAGGACATTATATAATGATAGGGGGCACTGTATATTATAATAACAGAGGACATTATGTAATATAAGGGGCACTGTATATTATAATAACAGAAGACATTATGTAATGATAGGGGGCACTGTATATTATAATAACAGAGGACATTATGTAATATAAGGGTCACTGTATATTATAATAACAGAGGACATTATATAATGATAGGGGGCACTGTATATTATAATAACAGACGAAATTATGTATTATAAGGGGCACTGTATATTATAATAACAGAGGACATTATGTAATGATAGGGGGCACTGTATATTATAATAACAGAGGACATTATGTAATATAAGGGGCACTGTATATTGTAATAACAGAGGACATTATATAATGATAGGGGGCACTGTATATTATAATATCAGAGGACATTATGTAATATGAGGGGCACTGTATATTATAATAAAAGAGGACATTATGTAATATAAGGGGCACTGTATATTATAATAACAGAGGACATTATGTAATGATAGGGGGCACTGTATATTATAATAACAGAGGACAATATGTAATGATAGGGGGCACTTTATATTATAATAACAGAGGACATTATGTAATGATAGGGGGCACTGTATATTATAATAACAGAGGACATTATGTAATGATATGGGGCACTGTATATTATAATAACAGAGGACATTATGTAATGATAGGGGGCACTGTATATTATAATAACAGAGGACATTATGTAATGATAGGGGGCACTTTATATTATAATAACAGAGGACATTATGTAATGATAGGGGGCACTGTATATTATAATAACAGAGGACATTATGTAATGATAGGGGGCACCGTATATTATAATAACAGAGGACATTATGTTATATAAGGGGCACTGTATATTATAATAACAGAGGACATTATGTAATATAAGGGGCACTGTGTATTATAATAACAGAGGACATTATGTAATATACGGGGCACTGTATATTATAATAACAGAAGACATTATGTAATATAAGGGGCACTGTATATTATAATAACAGAGGACATTATGTAATATAAAGGGCACTGTATATTATAATAACAGAGGACATTATATAATGATAGGGGGCACTGTATATTATAATATCAGAGGACATTATGTAATATAAGGGGCACTGTATATTATAATAACAGAGGACATTATGTAATGATAGGGGGCACTGTATATTATAATAAGAGAGGACATTATATAATGATAGGGGGCACTGTATATTATAATAACAGAGGAAATTATGTATTATAAGGGGCACTGTATATTATAATAACAGAGGACATTATGTAATATAAGGGGCACTGTATATTATAATAACAGAGGACATTATGTAATATAAGGGGCACTGTATATTATAATAACATAGGACATTATGTAATGATAGGGGGCACTGTATATTATAATAACAGAGGACATTATGTAATGATAGGGGGCACTGTATATTATAATAACAGAGGACATTATGTAATATAAGGGGCACTGTATATTATAATAACAGAGGACATTATGTAATGATAGGGGGCACTGTATATTATAATAACAGAGGACATTATGTAATGATAGGGGGCACTGTATATTATAATAACAGAGGACATTATGTAATGATAGGGTGCACTGTATATTATAATAACAGAGGACATTATGTAATGATAGGGGGCACTGTATATTATAATAACAGAGGACATTATGTAATATAAGTGGCACTGTATATTATAATAACAGAGGACATTATGTTATATAAGGGGCACTGTATATTATAATAACAGAGGACATTATGTAATATAAGGGGCACTGTATATTATAATAACAGAGGACATTATGTAATGATAGGGGGCACTGTATATTATAATAACAGAGGACATTATGTAATATAAGGGGCACTGTATATTATAATAACAGAGGACATTATATAATGATAGGGGGCACTGTATATTATAACATCAGAGGACATTATGTAATATAAGGGGCACTGTATATTATAATAACAGAGGACATTATGTAATATAAGGGGCACTGTATATTATAATATGAGAGGACATTATGTAATGATAGGGGGCACTGTATATTATAATAAGAGAGGACATTATATAATTATAGGGGGCACTGTATATTATAATAACAGAGGACATTATGTAATATAAGGGGCACTGTATATTATAATAACAGAGGACATTATGTAATGATAGGGGGCACTGTATATTATAATAACAGAGGACATTATGTATTAATTGGGGACACTGTATATTATAATAAGAGAGGACATTATATAATGATAGGGGGCACTGTATATTATAATAACAGAGGACATTATGTAATATAAGGGGCACTGTATATTATAATAACAGAGGACATTATGTAATGATAGGGGGCACTGTATATTATAATAAGAGAGGACATTATATAATGATAGGGGGCACTGTATATTATAATAACAGAGGACATTATGTAATATAAGGGGCACTGTATATTATAATAACAGAGGACATTATGTAATATAAGGGGCACTGTATATTATAATAACAGAGGACATTATGTAATATAAGGGGCACTGTATATTATAATAACAGAGGACATTATGTAATGATAGGGGGCACTGTGTATTATAATAAGAGAGTACATTATATAATGATAGGGGGCACTGTATATTATAATAAGAGAGGACATTATATAATGATAGGGGGCACTGTATATTATAATAATAGAGGACATTATGTAATATAAGGGGCACTGTATATTATAATAACAGAGGACATTATGTAATGATAGGAGGCACTGTATATTATAATAACAGAGGACATTATGTAATAAAAGGGGCACTGTATATTATAATAACAGAGGATATTATGTAATGATAGGGGACACTGTATATTATAATAAGAGAGGACATTATATAATGATAGGGGGCACTGTATATTATAATAACAGAGGACATTATGTAATATAAGGGGCACTGTATATTATATTAACAGAGGACATTATGTAATGATAGGGGGCACTGTATATTATAATAACAGAGGACATTATGTAATGATAGGGGGCACTGTATATTATAATAACAGAGGACATTATGTAATGATAGGGGGCACTGTATATTATAATAACAGAGGACATTATGTAATATAAGGGGCACTGTATATTATAATAACAGAGGACATTATGTAATGATAGGGGGCACTGTATATTATAATAACAGAGGACATTATGTAATATAAGGGGCACTGTATATTATAATAACAGAGGACATAATGTAATGATAGGTGGCACTGTATATTATAATAACAGAGGACATTATGTAATATAAGGGGCACTGTATATTATAATAACAGAGGATATTATGTAATGATAGGGGACACTGTATATTATAATAAGAGAGGACATTATATAATGATAGGGGGCACTGTATATTATAATAACAGAGGACATTATGTAATATAAGGGGCACTGTATATTATATTAACAGAGGACATTATGTAATGATAGGGGGCACTGTATATTATAATAACAGAGGACATTATGTAATATAAGGGGCACTGTATATTATAATAACAAAGGACATTATGTAATGATAGGGTGCACTGTATATTATAATAACAGAGGACATTATGTAATGATAGGGGGCACTGTATATTATAATAACAGAGGACATTATGTAATATAAGTGGCACTGTATATTATAATAACAGAGGACATTATGTTATATAAGGGGCACTGTATATTATAATAACAGAGGACATTATGTAATATAAGGGGCACTGTATATTATAATAACAGAGGACATTATGTAATGATAGGGGGCACTGTATATTATAATAACAGAGGACATTATGTAATATAAGGGGCACTGTATATTATAATAACAGAGGACATTATATAATGATAGGGGGCACTGTATATTATAACATCAGAGGACATTATGTAATATAAGGGGCACTGTATATTATAATAACAGAGGACATTATGTAATATAAGGGGCACTGTATATTATAATATGAGAGGACATTATGTAATGATAGGGGGCACTGTATATTATAATAAGAGAGGACATTATATAATTATAGGGGGCACTTTATATTATAATAACAGAGGACATTATGTAATATAAGGGGCACTGTATATTATAATAACAGAGGACATTATGTAATGATAGGGGGCACTGTATATTATAATAACAGAGGACATTATGTATTAATTGGGGACACTGTATATTATAATAAGAGAGGACATTATATAATGATAGGGGGCACTGTATATTATAATAACAGAGGACATTATGTAATATAAGGGGCACTGTATATTATAATAACAGAGGACATTATGTAATGATAGGGGGCACTGTATATTATAATAAGAGAGGACATTATATAATGATAGGGGGCACTGTATATTATAATAACAGAGGACATTATGTAATATAAGGGGCACTGTATATTATAATAACAGAGGACATTATGTAATATAAGGGGCACTGTATATTATAATAACAGAGGACATTATGTAATATAAGGGGCACTGTATATTATAATAACAGAGGACATTATGTAATGATAGGGGGCACTGTGTATTATAATAAGAGAGTACATTATATAATGATAGGGGGCACTGTATATTATAATAAGAGAGGACATTATATAATGATAGGGGGCACTGTATATTATAATAATAGAGGACATTATGTAATATAAGGGGCACTGTATATTATAATAACAGAGGACATTATGTAATGATAGGAGGCACTGTATATTATAATAACAGAGGACATTATGTAATAAAAGGGGCACTGTATATTATAATAACAGAGGATATTATGTAATGATAGGGGACACTGTATATTATAATAAGAGAGGACATTATATAATGATAGGGGGCACTGTATATTATAATAACAGAGGACATTATGTAATATAAGGGGCACTGTATATTATATTAACAGAGGACATTATGTAATGATAGGGGGCACTGTATATTATAATAACAGAGGACATTATGTAATGATAGGGGGCACTGTATATTATAATAACAGAGGACATTATGTAATGATAGGGGGCACTGTATATTATAATAACAGAGGATATTATGTAATGATAGGGGGCACTGTATATTATAATAAGAGAGGACATTATGTAATGATAGGGGGCACTGTATATTATAATAACAGAGGACATTATGTAATATAAGGGGCACTGTATATTATAATAACAGAGGACATTATGTAATGATAGGGGGCACTGTATATTATAATAACAGAGGACATTATGTAATATAAGGGGCACTGTATATTATAATAACAGAGGATATTATGTAATGATAGGGGACACTGTATATTATAATAAGAGAGGACATTATATAATGATAGGGGGCACTGTATATTATAATAACAGAGGACATTATGTAATATAAGGGGCACTGTATATTATAATAACAGAGGACATTATGTAATATAAGGGGCACTGTATATTATAATAAAAGAGGACATTATGTAATATAAGTGGCACTGTATATTATAATAACAGAGGACATTATGTAATATAAGGGGCACTGTATATTATAATAACAGAGGATATTATGTAATGATAGGGGACACTGTATATTATAATAAGAGAGGACATTATATAATGATAGGGGGCACTGTATATTATAATAACAGAGGATATTATGTAATGATAGGGGACACTGTATATTATAATAAGAGAGGACATTATATAATGATAGGGGGCACTGTATATTATAATAACAGAGGACATTATGTAATATAAGGGGCACTGTATATTATATTAACAGAGGACATTATGTAATGATAGGGGGCACTGTATATTATAATAACAGAGGACATTATGTAATGATAGGGGGCACTGTATATTATAATAACAGAGGACATTATGTAATGATAGGGGGCACTGTATATTATAATAACAGAGGACATTATGTAATATAAGGGGCACTGTATATTATAATAACAGAGGACATTATGTAATGATAGGGGGCACTGTATATTATAATAACAGAGGACATTATGTAATATAAGGGGCACTGTATATTATAATAACAGAGGACATAATGTAATGATAGGGGGCACTGTATATTATAATAACAGAGGACATTATGTAATATAAGGGGCACTGTATATTATAATAACAGAGGATATTATGTAATGATAGGGGACAATGTATATTATAATAAGAGAGGACATTATATAATGATAGGGGGCACTGTATATTATAATAACAGAGGACATTATGTAATATAAGGGGCACTGTATATTATATTAACAGAGGACATTATGTAATGATAGGGGGCACTGTATATTATAATAACAGAGGACATTATGTAATATAAGGGGCACTGTATATTATAATAACAAAGGACATTATGTAATGATAGGGTGCACTGTATATTATAATAACAGAGGACATTATGTAATGATAGGGGGCACTGTATATTATAATAACAGAGGACATTATGTAATATAAGTGGCACTGTATATTATAATAACAGAGGACATTATGTTATATAAGGGGCACTGTATATTATAATAACAGAGGACATTATGTAATATAAGGGGCACTGTATATTATAATAACAGAGGACATTATGTAATGATAGGGGGCACTGTATATTATAATAACAGAGGACATTATGTAATATAAGGGGCACTGTATATTATAATAACAGAGGACATTATATAATGATAGGGGGCACTGTATATTATAACATCAGAGGACATTATGTAATATAAGGGGCACTGTATATTATAATAACAGAGGACATTATGTAATATAAGGGGCACTGTATATTATAATATGAGAGGACATTATGTAATGATAGGGGGCACTGTATATTATAATAAGAGAGGACATTATATAATTATAGGGGGCACTGTATATTATAATAACAGAGGACATTATGTAATATAAGGGGCACTGTATATTATAATAACAGAGGACATTATGTAATGATAGGGGGCACTGTATATTATAATAACAGAGGACATTATGTATTAATTGGGGACACTGTATATTATAATAAGAGAGGACATTATATAATGATAGGGGGCACTGTATATTATAATAACAGAGGACATTATGTAATATAAGGGGCACTGTATATTATAATAACAGAGGACATTATGTAATGATAGGGGGCACTGTATATTATAATAAGAGAGGACATTATATAATGATAGGGGGCACTGTATATTATAATAACAGAGGACATTATGTAATATAAGGGGCACTGTATATTATAATAACAGAGGACATTATGTAATATAAGGGGCACTGTATATTATAATAACAGAGGACATTATGTAATATAAGGGGCACTGTATATTATAATAACAGAGGACATTATGTAATGATAGGGGGCACTGTGTATTATAATAAGAGAGTACATTATATAATGATAGGGGGCACTGTATATTATAATAAGAGAGGACATTATATAATGATAGGGGGCACTGTATATTATAATAATAGAGGACATTATGTAATATAAGGGGCACTGTATATTATAATAACAGAGGACATTATGTAATGATAGGAGGCACTGTATATTATAATAACAGAGGACATTATGTAATAAAAGGGGCACTGTATATTATAATAACAGAGGATATTATGTAATGATAGGGGACACTGTATATTATAATAAGAGAGGACATTATATAATGATAGGGGGCACTGTATATTATAATAACAGAGGACATTATGTAATATAAGGGGCACTGTATATTATATTAACAGAGGACATTATGTAATGATAGGGGGCACTGTATATTATAATAACAGAGGACATTATGTAATGATAGGGGGCACTGTATATTATAATAACAGAGGACATTATGTAATGATAGGGGGCACTGTATATTATAATAACAGAGGATATTATGTAATGATAGGGGGCACTGTATATTATAATAAGAGAGGACATTATGTAATGATAGGGGGCACTGTATATTATAATAACAGAGGACATTATGTAATATAAGGGGCACTGTATATTATAATAACAGAGGACATTATGTAATGATAGGGGGCACTGTATATTATAATAACAGAGGACATTATGTAATATAAGGGGCACTGTATATTATAATAACAGAGGATATTATGTAATGATAGGGGACACTGTATATTATAATAAGAGAGGACATTATATAATGATAGGGGGCACTGTATATTATAATAACAGAGGACATTATGTAATATAAGGGGCACTGTATATTATAATAACAGAGGACATTATGTAATATAAGGGGCACTGTATATTATAATAAAAGAGGACATTATGTAATATAAGTGGCACTGTATATTATAATAACAGAGGACATTATGTAATATAAGGGGCACTGTATATTATAATAACAGAGGACATTATGTAATGATAGGGGGCACTGTATATTATAATAACAGAGGACATTATGTAATATAAGGGGCACTGTATATTATAATAACAGAGGATATTATGTAATGATAGGGGACACTGTATATTATAATAAGAGAGGACATTATATAATGATAGGGGGCACTGTATATTATAATAACAGAGGACATTATGTAATATAAGGGGCACTGTATATTATATTAACAGAGGACATTATGTAATGATAGGTTGCACTGTATATTATAATAACAGAGGACATTATGTAATATAAGGGGCACTGTATATTATAATAACAAAGGACATTATGTAATGATAGGGGGCACTGTATATTATAATAACAGAGGACATTATGTAATATAAGGGGCACTGTATATTATAATAACAGAGGACATTATGTAATATAAGGGGCACTGTATATTATAATAACAGAGGACATTATGTAATGTTAGGGGGCACTGTATATTATAATAACAGAGGACATTATGTAATGATAGGGGGCACTGTATATTATAATAACAGAGGACATTATGTAATATAAGGGGCACTGTATATTATAATAACAGAGGACATTATGTAATGATAGGGGGCACTGTATATTATAATAACAGAGGATATTATGTAATGATAGGGGGCACTGTATATTATAATAACAGAGGACATTATGTAATGATAGGGGGCACTGTATATTATAATAAGAGAGGACATTATATAATGATAGGGGGCACTGTATATTATAATATCAGAGGACATTATGTAGTATAAGGGGCACTGTATATTATAATAACAGAGGACATTATGTAATATAAGGGGCACTGTATATTATAATATCAGAAGACATTATGTAATATAAGGGGCACTGTATATTATAATAACAGAGGACATTATGTTATGATAGGGGACACTGTATATTATAATAACAGAGGACATTATGTAATGATAGGGGCACTGTATATTATAATAACAGAGGACATTATGTAATATAAGGGGCACTGTATATTATAATAACAGAGGACATTATGTAATCATAGGGGTCACTGTATATTATAATAACAGAGGACATTATGTAATATATGGGGCACTGTATATTATAACAGAAGACATTATGTAATATAAGGGGCACTGTATATTATAATAACAGAGGACATTATATAATATAAGGGGCACTGTATATTATAATAACAGAGGACATTATGTAATATAAGGGGCACTGTATATTATAATAACAGAGGACATTATGTAATGATAGGGGGCACTGTATATTATAATAACAGGGGACATTATGTAATGATAGGGGCACTGTATATTATAATAACAGAGGACATTATGTAATATAAGGGGCACTGTATATTATAATAACAGAGGACATTATGTAATCATAGGGGTCACTGTATATTATAATAACAGAGGACATTATGTAATATATGGGGCACTGTATATTATAACAGAAGACATTATGTAATATAAGGGGCACTGTATATTATAATAACAGAGGACATTATGTAATATAAGGGGCACTGTATATTATAATAACAGAGGACATTATGTAATGATAGGGGGCACTGTATATTATAATAAAAGAGGACATTATGTAATATAAGTGGCACTGTATATTATAATAACAGAGGACATTATGTAATATAAGGGGCACTGTATATTATAATAACAGAGGACATTATGTAATGATAGGGGGCACTGTATATTATAATAACAGAGGACATTATGTAATGATAGGGGGCACTGTATATTATAATAACAGAGGACATTATGTAATGATAGGGGGCACTGTATATTATAATAAGAGAGGACATTATATAATGATAGGGGGCACTGTATATTATAATATCAGAGGACATTATGTAGTATAAGGTGCACTGTATATTATAATAACAGAGGACATTATGTAATATAAGGGGCACTGTATATTATAATATCAGAGGACATTATGTAATATAAGGAGCACTGTATATTATAATAACAGAGGACATTATGTAATGATAGGGGGCACTGTATATTATAATAACAGAGGACATTATGTAATGATAGGGGCACTGTATATTATAATAACAGAGGACATTATGTAATATAAGGGGCACTGTATATTATAATAACAGAGGACATTATGTAATATATGGGGCACTGTATATTATAACAGAAGACATTATGTAATATAAGGGGCACTGTATATTATAATAACAGAGGACATTATATAATATAAGGGGCACTGTATATTATAATAACAGAGGACATTATGTAATATAAGGGGCACTGTATATTATAATAACAGAGGACATTATGTAATGATAGGGGGCACTGTATATTATAATAACAGAGGACATTATGTAATGATAGGGGGCACTGTATATTATAATAACAGAGGACATTATGTAATGATAGGGGGCACTGTATATTATAATAAAAGAGGACATTATGTAATATAAGTGGCACTGTATATTATAATAACAGAGGACATTATGTTATATAAGGGGCACGGTATATTATAAAAACAGAGGACATTATGTAATATAAGGGACACTGTATATTATAATAACAGAGGACATTATGTAATATAAGGGGCACTGTATATTATAATAACAGAAGACATTATGTAATATAAGGGGCACTGTATATTATAATAACAGAGGGCATTATGTAATATAAAGGGCACTGTATTTTATAATAACAGAGGACATTATATAATGATAGGGGGCACTGTATATTATAATATCAGAGGACATTATGTAATATAAGGGGCACTGTATATTATAATAACAGAGGACATTATGTAATGATAGGGGGCACTGTATATTATATTAACAGAGGACATTATGTAATGATAGGGGGCACTGTATATTATAATAACAGAGGACATTATGTATTGATAGGGGCACTGTATATTATAATAAGAGAGGACATTATATCATGATAGGGGGCACTGTATATTATAATAACAGAGGATATTATGTAATGATAGGGGGCACTGTATATTATAATAAAAGAGGACATTATGCAATGATAGGGGGCAATGTATATTATATTAAGAGAGGACATTATATAATGATAGGGGGAACTGTATATTATAATAACAGAGGACATTATGTAATATAAGGGGCACTGTATATTATAATAACAGAGGACATTATGTAATATAAGGGACACTGTATATTATAATAACAGAGGACATTATGTAATGATAGGGGGCACTGTATATTATAATAACAGAGGACATTATGTAATGATAGGGAGCACTGTATATTATAATAACAGAGGACATTAAGTAATATAATGGGCACTGTATATTATAATAACAGAGGATATTATGTAATGATAGGGGGCACTGTATATTATAATAAGAGAGGACATTATATAATGATAGGGGGCACTGTATATTATAATAACAGAGGACATTATGTAATATAAGGGGCACTGTATATTATAATAACAGAAGACATTATGTAATGATAGGGGGCACTGTATATTATAATAACAGAGGACATTATGTAATGATAGGGGGCACTGTATATTATAATAACAGAGGACATTATGTAATGATAGGGGGCACTGTATATTATAATAACAGAGGACATTATGTAATGATATGGGGCACTGTATATTATAATAACAGAGGACATTATGTAATATAAGGGGCACTGTATATTATAATAACAGAGGACATAATGTAATGATAGGGGGCACTGTATATTATAATAACAGAGGACATAATGTAATGATAGGGGGCACTTTATATTATAATAACAGAGGACATTATGTAATGATAGGGGGCACTGTATATTATAATAACAGAGGACATTATGTAATGATAGGGGGCACCGTATATTATAATAACAGAGGACATTATGTTATATAAGGGGCACTGTATATTATAATAACAGAGGACATTATGTAATATACGGGGCACTGCATATTATAATAACAGAAGACATTATGTAATATAAGGGGCACTGTATATTATAATAACAGAGGACATTATGTAATATAAAGGGCACTGTATATTATAATAACAGAGGACATTATGTAATATAAGGGGCACTGTATATTATAATAACAGAGGACATTATGTAATGATAGGGGGCACTGTATATTATAATAACAGAGGACATTATGTAATATAAGGGGCACTGTATATTATAATAAGAGAGGACATTATATAATGATAGGGGGCACTGTATATTATAATAATAGAGGACATTATGTAATATAAGGGGCACTGTATATTATAATAACAGAGGACATTATGTAATGATAGGGGGCACTGTATATTATAATAACAGAGGACATTATGTAATATAAGGGGCACTGTATATTATAATAACAGAGGACATTATGTAATGATAGGGGGCACTGTATATTATAATAACAGAGGACATTATGTAATATAAGGGGCACTGTATATTATAATAACAGAGGATATTATGTAATGATAGGGGACACTGTATATTATAATAAGAGAGGACATTATATAATGATAGGGGGCACTGTATATTATAATAACAGAGGACATTATGTAATATAAGGGGCACTGTATATTATATTAACAGAGGACATTATGTAATGATAGGGTGCACTGTATATTATAATAACAGAGGACATTATGTAATGATAGGGGGCACTGTATATTATAATAACAGAGGACATTATGTAATATAAGTGGCACTGTATATTATAATAACAGAGGACATTATGTTATATAAGGGGCACTGTATATTATAATAACAGAGGACATTATGTAATATAAGGGGCACTGTATATTATAATAACAGAGGACATTATGTAATGATAGGGGGCACTGTATATTATAATAACAGAGGACATTATGTAATATAAGGGGCACTGTATATTATAATAACAGAGGACATTATATAATGATAGGGGGCACTGTATATTATAACATCAGAGGACATTATGTAATATAAGGGGCACTGTATATTATAATAACAGAGGACATTATGTAATATAAGGGGCACTGTATATTATAATATGAGAGGACATTATGTAATGATAGGGGGCACTGTATATTATAATAAGAGAGGACATTATATAATTATAGGGGGCACTGTATATTATAATAACAGAGGACATTATGTAATATAAGGGGCACTGTATATTATAATAACAGAGGACATTATGTAATGATAGGGGGCACTGTATATTATAATAACAGAGGACATTATGTATTAATTGGGGACACTGTATATTATAATAAGAGAGGACATTATATAATGATAGGGGGCACTGTATATTATAATAACAGAGGACATTATGTAATATAAGGGGCACTGTATATTATAATAACAGAGGACATTATGTAATGATAGGGGGCACTGTATATTATAATAAGAGAGGACATTATATAATGATAGGGGGCACTGTATATTATAATAACAGAGGACATTATGTAATATAAGGGGCACTGTATATTATAATAACAGAGGACATTATGTAATATAAGGGGCACTGTATATTATAATAACAGAGGACATTATGTAATATAAGGGGCACTGTATATTATAATAATAGAGGACATTATGTAATATAAGGGGCACTGTATATTATAATAACAGAGGACATTATGTAATGATAGGAGGCACTGTATATTATAATAACAGAGGACATTATGTAATAAAAGGGGCACTGTATATTATAATAACAGAGGATATTATGTAATGATAGGGGACACTGTATATTATAATAAGAGAGGACATTATATAATGATAGGGGGCACTGTATATTATAATAACAGAGGACATTATGTAATATAAGGCGCACTGTATATTATATTAACAGAGGACATTATGTAATGATAGGGGGCACTGTATATTATAATAACAGAGGACATTATGTAATGATAGGGGGCACTGTATATTATAATAACAGAGGACATTATGTAATGATAGGGGGCACTGTATATTATAATAACAGAGGACATTATGTAATATAAGGGGCACTGTATATTATAATAACAGAGGACATTATGTAATGATAGGGGGCACTGTATATTATAATAACAGAGGACATTATGTAATATAAGGGGCACTGTATATTATAATAACAGAGGACATTATGTAATGATAGGGGGCACTGTATATTATAATAACAGAGGACATTATGTAATATAAGGGGCACTGTATATTATAATAACAGAGGATATTATGTAATGATAGGGGACACTGTATATTATAATAAGAGAGGACATTATATAATGATAGGGGGCACTGTATATTATAATAACAGAGGACATTATGTAATATAAGGGGCACTGTATATTATATTAACAGAGGACATTATGTAATGATAGGGGGCACTGTATATTATAATAACAGAGGACATTATGTAATATAAGGGGCACTGTATGTTATAATAACAAAGGACATTATGTAATGATAGGGGGCACTGTATATTATAATAACAGAGGACATTATGTAATGATAGGGGGCACTGTATATTATAATAACAGAGGACATTATGTAATATAAGGGGCACTGTATATTATAATAACAGAGGACATTATGTAATATAAGGGGCACTGTATATTATAATAACAGAGGACATTATGTAATGATAGGGGGCACTGTATATTATAATAACAGAGTACATTATGTAATGATAGGGGGCACTGTATATTATAATAACAGAGGACATTATGTAATATAAGGGGCACTGTATATTATAATAACAGAGGACATTATGTAATGATAGGGGGCACTGTATATTATAATAACAGAGGATATTATGTAATGATAGGGGGCACTGTATATTATAATAACAGAGGACATTATGTAATGATAGGTGGCACTGTATATTATAATAAGAGAGGACATTATATAATGATAGGGGGCACTGTATATTATAATATCAGAGGACATTATGTAGTATAAGGGGCACTGTATATTATAATAACAGAGGACATTATGTAATATAAGGGGCACTGTATATTATAATATCAGAAGACATTATGTAATATAAGGGGCACTGTATATTATAATAACAGAGGACATTATGTAATGATAGGGGGCACTGTATATTATAATAACAGAGGACATTATGTAATGATAGGGGCACTGTATATTATAATAACAGAGGACATTATGTAATATAAGGGGCACTGTATATTATAATAACAGAGGACATTATGTAATCATAGGGGTCACTGTATATTATAATAACAGAGGACATTATGTAATATATGGGGCACTGTATATTATAACAGAAGACATTATGTAATATAAGGGGCACTGTATATTATAATAACAGAGGACATTATATAATAAAAGGGGCACTGTATATTATAATAACAGAGGACATTATGTAATATAAGGGGCACTGTATATTATAATAACAGAGGACATTATGTAATGATAGGGGGCACTGTATATTATAATAACAGGGGACATTATGTAATGATAGGGGCACTGTATATTATAATAACAGAGGACATTATGTAATATAAGGGGCACTGTATATTATAATAACAGAGGACATTATGTAATCATAGGGGTCACTGTATATTATAATAACAGAGGACATTATGTAATATATGGGGCACTGTATATTATAACAGAAGACATTATGTAATATAAGGGGCACTGTATATTATAATAACAGAGGACATTATGTAATATAAGGGGCACTGTATATTATAATAACAGAGGACATTATGTAATGATAGGGGGCACTGTATATTATAATAAAAGAGGACATTATGTAATATAAGTGGCACTGTATATTATAATAACAGAGGACATTATGTAATATAAGGGGCACTGTATATTATAATAACAGAGGACATTATGTAATGATAGGGGGCACTGTATATTATAATAACAGAGGATATTATGTAATGATAGGGGGCACTGTATATTATAATAACAGAGGACATTATGTAATGATAGGGGGCACTGTATATTATAATAAGAGAAGACATTATATAATGATAGGGGGCACTGTATATTATAATATCAGAGGACATTATGTAGTATAAGGGGCACTGTATATTATAATAACAGAGGACATTATGTAATATAAGGGGCACTGTATATTATAATATCAGAGGACATTATGTAATATAAGGAGCACTGTATATTATAATAACAGAGGACATTATGTAATGATAGGGGGCACTGTATATTATAATAACAGAGGACATTATGTAATGATAGGGGCACTGTATATTATAATAACAGAGGACATTATGTAATATAAGGGGCACTGTATATTATAATAACAGAGGACATTATGTAATGATAGGGGTCACTGTATATTATAATAACAGAGGACATTATGTAATATATGGGGCACTGTATATTATAACAGAAGACATTATGTAATATAAGGGGCACTGTATATTATAATAACAGAGGACATTATATAATATAAGGGGCACTGTATATTATAATAACAGAGGACATTATGTAATATAAGGGGCACTGTATATTATAATAACAGAGGACATTATGTAATGATAGGGGGCACTGTATATTATAATAACAGAGGACATTATGTAATGATAGGGGGCACTGTATATTATAATAACAGAGGACATTATGTAATGATAGGGGGCACTGTATATTATAATAAAAGAGGACATTATGTAATATAAGTGGCACTGTATATTATAATAACAGAGGACATTATGTAATATAAGGGGCACTGTATATTATAATAACAGAGGACATTATGTAATGATAGGGGGCACTGTATATTATAATAACAGAGGACATTATGTAATGATAGGGGGCACTGTATATTATAATAACAGAGGACATTATGTAATGATAGGGGGCACTGTATATTATAATAACAGAGGACATTATGTAATGATAGGGGGCACTGTATATTATAATAAGAGAGGACATTATATAATGATAGGGGGCACTGTATATTATAATATCAGAGGACATTATGTAGTATAAGGTGCACTGTATATTATAATAACAGAGGACATTATGTAATATAAGGGGCACTGTATATTATAATATCAGAGGACATTATGTAATATAAGGAGCACTGTATATTATAATAACAGAGGACATTATGTAATGATAGGGGGCACTGTATATTATAATAACAGAGGACATTATGTAATGATAGGGGCACTGTATATTATAATAACAGAGGACATTATGTAATATAAGGGGCACTGTATATTATAATAACAGAGGACATTATGTAATATATGGGGCACTGTATATTATAACAGAAGACATTATGTAATATAAGGGGCACTGTATATTATAATAACAGAGGACATTATATAATATAAGGGGCACTGTATATTATAATAACAGAGGACATTATGTAATATAAGGGGCACTGTATATTATAATAACAGAGGACATTATGTAATGATAGGGGGCACTGTATATTATAATAACAGAGGACATTATGTAATGATAGGGGGCACTGTATATTATAATAACAGAGGACATTATGTAATGATAGGGGGCACTGTATATTATAATAAAAGAGGACATTATGTAATATAAGTGGCACTGTATATTATAATAACAGAGGACATTATGTTATATAAGGGGCACGGTATATTATAAAAACAGAGGACATTATGTAATATAAGGGACACTGTATATTATAATAACAGAGGACATTATGTAATATAAGGGGCACTGTATATTATAATAACAGAAGACATTATGTAATATAAGGGGCACTGTATATTATAATAACAGAGGGCATTATGTAATATAAAGGGCACTGTATTTTATAATAACAGAGGACATTATATAATGATAGGGGGCACTGTATATTATAATATCAGAGGACATTATGTAATATAAGGGGCACTGTATATTATAATAACAGAGGACATTATGTAATGATAGGGGGCACTGTATATTATATTAACAGAGGACATTATGTAATGATAGGGGGCACTGTATATTATAATAACAGAGGACATTATGTATTGATAGGGGCACTGTATATTATAATAAGAGAGGACATTATATCATGATAGGGGGCACTGTATATTATAATAACAGAGGATATTATGTAATGATAGGGGGCACTGTATATTATAATAAAAGAGGACATTATGCAATGATAGGGGGCAATGTATATTATATTAAGAGAGGACATTATATAATGATAGGGGGAACTGTATATTATAATAACAGAGGACATTATGTAATATAAGGGGCACTGTATATTATAATAACAGAGGACATTATGTAATATAAGGGACACTGTATATTATAATAACAGAGGACATTATGTAATGATAGGGGGCACTGTATATTATAATAACAGAGGACATTATGTAATGATAGGGAGCACTGTATATTATAATAACAGAGGACATTAAGTAATATAATGGGCACTGTATATTATAATAACAGAGGATATTATGTAATGATAGGGGGCACTGTATATTATAATAAGAGAGGACATTATATAATGATAGGGGGCACTGTATATTATAATAACAGAGGACATTATGTAATATAAGGGGCACTGTATATTATAATAACAGAAGACATTATGTAATGATAGGGGGCACTGTATATTATAATAACAGAGGACATTATGTAATGATAGGGGGCACTGTATATTATAATAACAGAGGACATTATGTAATGATAGGGGGCACTGTATATTATAATAACAGAGGACATTATGTAATGATATGGGGCACTGTATATTATAATAACAGAGGACATTATGTAATATAAGGGGCACTGTATATTATAATAACAGAGGACATAATGTAATGATAGGGGGCACTGTATATTATAATAACAGAGGACATAATGTAATGATAGGGGGCACTTTATATTATAATAACAGAGGACATTATGTAATGATAGGGGGCACTGTATATTATAATAACAGAGGACATTATGTAATGATAGGGGGCACCGTATATTATAATAACAGAGGACATTATGTTATATAAGGGGCACTGTATATTATAATAACAGAGGACATTATGTAATATACGGGGCACTGCATATTATAATAACAGAAGACATTATGTAATATAAGGGGCACTGTATATTATAATAACAGAGGACATTATGTAATATAAAGGGCACTGTATATTATAATAACAGAGGACATTATGTAATATAAGGGGCACTGTATATTATAATAACAGAGGACATTATGTAATGATAGGGGGCACTGTATATTATAATAACAGAGGACATTATGTAATATAAGGGGCACTGTATATTATAATAAGAGAGGACATTATATAATGATAGGGGGCACTGTATATTATAATAATAGAGGACATTATGTAATATAAGGGGCACTGTATATTATAATAACAGAGGACATTATGTAATGATAGGGGGCACTGTATATTATAATAACAGAGGACATTATGTAATATAAGGGGCACTGTATATTATAATAACAGAGGACATTATGTAATGATAGGGGGCACTGTATATTATAATAACAGAGGACATTATGTAATATAAGGGGCACTGTATATTATAATAACAGAGGATATTATGTAATGATAGGGGACACTGTATATTATAATAAGAGAGGACATTATATAATGATAGGGGGCACTGTATATTATAATAACAGAGGACATTATGTAATATAAGGGGCACTGTATATTATATTAACAGAGGACATTATGTAATGATAGGGTGCACTGTATATTATAATAACAGAGGACATTATGTAATGATAGGGGGCACTGTATATTATAATAACAGAGGACATTATGTAATATAAGTGGCACTGTATATTATAATAACAGAGGACATTATGTTATATAAGGGGCACTGTATATTATAATAACAGAGGACATTATGTAATATAAGGGGCACTGTATATTATAATAACAGAGGACATTATGTAATGATAGGGGGCACTGTATATTATAATAACAGAGGACATTATGTAATATAAGGGGCACTGTATATTATAATAACAGAGGACATTATATAATGATAGGGGGCACTGTATATTATAACATCAGAGGACATTATGTAATATAAGGGGCACTGTATATTATAATAACAGAGGACATTATGTAATATAAGGGGCACTGTATATTATAATATGAGAGGACATTATGTAATGATAGGGGGCACTGTATATTATAATAAGAGAGGACATTATATAATTATAGGGGGCACTGTATATTATAATAACAGAGGACATTATGTAATATAAGGGGCACTGTATATTATAATAACAGAGGACATTATGTAATGATAGGGGGCACTGTATATTATAATAACAGAGGACATTATGTATTAATTGGGGACACTGTATATTATAATAAGAGAGGACATTATATAATGATAGGGGGCACTGTATATTATAATAACAGAGGACATTATGTAATATAAGGGGCACTGTATATTATAATAACAGAGGACATTATGTAATGATAGGGGGCACTGTATATTATAATAAGAGAGGACATTATATAATGATAGGGGGCACTGTATATTATAATAACAGAGGACATTATGTAATATAAGGGGCACTGTATATTATAATAACAGAGGACATTATGTAATATAAGGGGCACTGTATATTATAATAACAGAGGACATTATGTAATATAAGGGGCACTGTATATTATAATAATAGAGGACATTATGTAATATAAGGGGCACTGTATATTATAATAACAGAGGACATTATGTAATGATAGGAGGCACTGTATATTATAATAACAGAGGACATTATGTAATAAAAGGGGCACTGTATATTATAATAACAGAGGATATTATGTAATGATAGGGGACACTGTATATTATAATAAGAGAGGACATTATATAATGATAGGGGGCACTGTATATTATAATAACAGAGGACATTATGTAATATAAGGCGCACTGTATATTATATTAACAGAGGACATTATGTAATGATAGGGGGCACTGTATATTATAATAACAGAGGACATTATGTAATGATAGGGGGCACTGTATATTATAATAACAGAGGACATTATGTAATGATAGGGGGCACTGTATATTATAATAACAGAGGACATTATGTAATATAAGGGGCACTGTATATTATAATAACAGAGGACATTATGTAATGATAGGGGGCACTGTATATTATAATAACAGAGGACATTATGTAATATAAGGGGCACTGTATATTATAATAACAGAGGACATTATGTAATGATAGGGGGCACTGTATATTATAATAACAGAGGACATTATGTAATATAAGGGGCACTGTATATTATAATAACAGAGGATATTATGTAATGATAGGGGACACTGTATATTATAATAAGAGAGGACATTATATAATGATAGGGGGCACTGTATATTATAATAACAGAGGACATTATGTAATATAAGGGGCACTGTATATTATATTAACAGAGGACATTATGTAATGATAGGGGGCACTGTATATTATAATAACAGAGGACATTATGTAATATAAGGGGCACTGTATGTTATAATAACAAAGGACATTATGTAATGATAGGGGGCACTGTATATTATAATAACAGAGGACATTATGTAATGATAGGGGGCACTGTATATTATAATAACAGAGGACATTATGTAATATAAGGGGCACTGTATATTATAATAACAGAGGACATTATGTAATATAAGGGGCACTGTATATTATAATAACAGAGGACATTATGTAATGATAGGGGGCACTGTATATTATAATAACAGAGTACATTATGTAATGATAGGGGGCACTGTATATTATAATAACAGAGGACATTATGTAATATAAGGGGCACTGTATATTATAATAACAGAGGACATTATGTAATGATAGGGGGCACTGTATATTATAATAACAGAGGATATTATGTAATGATAGGGGGCACTGTATATTATAATAACAGAGGACATTATGTAATGATAGGTGGCACTGTATATTATAATAAGAGAGGACATTATATAATGATAGGGGGCACTGTATATTATAATATCAGAGGACATTATGTAGTATAAGGGGCACTGTATATTATAATAACAGAGGACATTATGTAATATAAGGGGCACTGTATATTATAATATCAGAAGACATTATGTAATATAAGGGGCACTGTATATTATAATAACAGAGGACATTATGTAATGATAGGGGGCACTGTATATTATAATAACAGAGGACATTATGTAATGATAGGGGCACTGTATATTATAATAACAGAGGACATTATGTAATATAAGGGGCACTGTATATTATAATAACAGAGGACATTATGTAATCATAGGGGTCACTGTATATTATAATAACAGAGGACATTATGTAATATATGGGGCACTGTATATTATAACAGAAGACATTATGTAATATAAGGGGCACTGTATATTATAATAACAGAGGACATTATATAATAAAAGGGGCACTGTATATTATAATAACAGAGGACATTATGTAATATAAGGGGCACTGTATATTATAATAACAGAGGACATTATGTAATGATAGGGGGCACTGTATATTATAATAACAGGGGACATTATGTAATGATAGGGGCACTGTATATTATAATAACAGAGGACATTATGTAATATAAGGGGCACTGTATATTATAATAACAGAGGACATTATGTAATCATAGGGGTCACTGTATATTATAATAACAGAGGACATTATGTAATATATGGGGCACTGTATATTATAACAGAAGACATTATGTAATATAAGGGGCACTGTATATTATAATAACAGAGGACATTATGTAATATAAGGGGCACTGTATATTATAATAACAGAGGACATTATGTAATGATAGGGGGCACTGTATATTATAATAAAAGAGGACATTATGTAATATAAGTGGCACTGTATATTATAATAACAGAGGACATTATGTAATATAAGGGGCACTGTATATTATAATAACAGAGGACATTATGTAATGATAGGGGGCACTGTATATTATAATAACAGAGGATATTATGTAATGATAGGGGGCACTGTATATTATAATAACAGAGGACATTATGTAATGATAGGGGGCACTGTATATTATAATAAGAGAAGACATTATATAATGATAGGGGGCACTGTATATTATAATATCAGAGGACATTATGTAGTATAAGGGGCACTGTATATTATAATAACAGAGGACATTATGTAATATAAGGGGCACTGTATATTATAATATCAGAGGACATTATGTAATATAAGGAGCACTGTATATTATAATAACAGAGGACATTATGTAATGATAGGGGGCACTGTATATTATAATAACAGAGGACATTATGTAATGATAGGGGCACTGTATATTATAATAACAGAGGACATTATGTAATATAAGGGGCACTGTATATTATAATAACAGAGGACATTATGTAATGATAGGGGTCACTGTATATTATAATAACAGAGGACATTATGTAATATATGGGGCACTGTATATTATAACAGAAGACATTATGTAATATAAGGGGCACTGTATATTATAATAACAGAGGACATTATATAATATAAGGGGCACTGTATATTATAATAACAGAGGACATTATGTAATATAAGGGGCACTGTATATTATAATAACAGAGGACATTATGTAATGATAGGGGGCACTGTATATTATAATAACAGAGGACATTATGTAATGATAGGGGGCACTGTATATTATAATAACAGAGGACATTATGTAATGATAGGGGGCACTGTATATTATAATAAAAGAGGACATTATGTAATATAAGTGGCACTGTATATTATAATAACAGAGGACATTATGTTATATAAGGGGCACGGTATATTATAAAAACAGAGGACATTATGTAATATAAGGGACACTGTATATTATAATAACAGAGGACATTATGTAATATAAGGGGCACTGTATATTATAATAACAGAAGACATTATGTAATATAAGGGGCACTGGATATTATAATAACAGAGGGCATTATGTAATATAAAGGGCACTGTATTTTATAATAACAGAGGACATTATATAATGATAGGGGGCACTGTATATTATAATATCAGAGGACATTATGTAATATAAGGGGCACTGTATATTATAATAACAGAGGACATTATGTAATGATAGGGGGCACTGTATATTATATTAACAGAGGACATTATGTAATGATAGGGGGCACTGTATATTATAATAACAGAGGACATTATGTATTGATAGGGGCACTGTATATTATAATAAGAGAGGACATTATATCATGATAGGGGGCACTGTATATTATAATAACAGAGGATATTATGTAATGATAGGGGGCACTGTATATTATAATAAAAGAGGACATTATGCAATGATAGGGGGCAATGTATATTATAATAAGAGAGGACATTATATAATGATAGGGGGAACTGTATATTATAATAACAGAGGACATTATGTAATATAAGGGGCACTGTATATTATAATAACAGAGGACATTATGTAATGATAGGGGGCACTGTATATTATAATAACAGAGGACATTATGTAATATAAGGGGCACAGTATATTATAATAACAGAGGACATTATGTAATATAAGGGACACTGTATATTATAATAACAGAGGACATTGTGTAATGATAGGGAGCACTGTATATTATAATAACAGAGGACATTAAGTAATATAATGGGCACTGTATATTATAATAACAGAGGATATTATGTAATGATAGGGGGCACTGTATATTATAATAAGAGAGGACATTATATAATGATAGGGGGCACTGTATATTATAATAACAGAGGACATTATGTAATATAAGGGGCACTGTATATTATAATAACAGAAGACATTATGTAATGATAGGGGGCACTGTATATTATAATAACAGAGGACATTATGTAATGATAGGGAGCACTGTATATTATAATAACAGAGGACATTAAGTAATATAATGGGCACTGTATATTATAATAACAGAGGATATTATGTAATGATAGGGGGCACTGTATATTATAATAAGAGAGGACATTATGTAATGATAGGGGGCACTGTATATTATAATAACAGAGGACATTATGTAATATAAGTGGCACCGTATATTATAATAACAGAGGACATTATGTAATATAAGGGGCACTGTATATTACAATAAGAGAGGACATTATATAATGATAGGGGGCACTGTATATTAAAATAATAGATGACATTATGTAATATAAGGGGCACTGTATATTATAATAACAGAGGACATTATGTAATGATAGGGGGCACTGTATATTATAATATCAGAGGACATTATGTAATATAAGGGGCACTGTATATTATAATAACAGAGGACATTATGTAATGATAGGGGGCACTGTATATTATAATAACAGAGGACATTATGTATTGATAGGGGCACTGTATATTATAATAAGAGAGGACATTATATAATGATAGGGGGCACTGTATATTATAATAACAGAGGAAATTATGTATTATAAGGGGCACTGTATATTATAATAACAGAGGACATTATGTAATATAAGGGGCACTGTATATTATAATAACAGAGGACATTATGTAATGATAGGGGGCACTGTATATTATAATAACAGAGGACATTATGTAATATAAGGGGCACTGTATATTATAATAACAGAGGACATTATGTAATGATAGGGGGCACTGTATATTATAATAACAGAGGACATTATGTAATGATAGGGGGCACTTTATATTATAATAACAGAGGACATTATGTAATGATAGGGGGCACTGTATATTATAATAACAGAGGACATTATGTAATGATAGGGGGCACCGTATATTATAATAACAGAGGACATTATGTTATATAAGGGGCACTGTATATTATAATAACAGAGGACATTATGTAATATACGGGGCACTGTATATTATAATAACAGAAGACATTATGTAATATAAGGGGCACTGTATATTATAATAACAGAGGACATTATGTAATATAAAGGGCACTGTATATTATAATAACAGAGGACATTATATAATGATAGGGGGCACTGTATATTATAATATCAGAGGACATTATGTAATATAAGGGGCACTGTATATTATAATAACAGAGGACATTATGTAATGATAGGGGGCACTGTATATTATAATAACAGAGGACATTATGTATTGATAGGGGCACTGTATATTATAATAAGAGAGGACATTATATAATGATAGGGGGCACTGTATATTATAATAACAGAGGAAATTATGTATTATAAGGGGCACTGTATATTATAATAACAGAGGACATTATGTAATATAAGGGGCACTGTATATTATAATAACAGAGGACATTATGTAATGATAGGGGGCACTGTATATTATAATAACAGAGGACATTATGTAATATAAGGGGCACTGTATATTATAATAAGAGAGGACATTATATAATGATAGGGGGCACTGTATATTATAATAACAGAGGACATTATGTAATATAAGGGGCACTGTATATTATAATAACAGAGGACATTATGTTATATAAGGGGCACTGTATATTATAATAACAGAGGACATTATGTAATATAAAGGGCTCTGTATATTATAATAACAGAGGACATTATGTAATATAAAGGGCTCTGTATATTATAATAACAGAGGACATTATGTAATATATGGGGCAATGTATATTATAATAACAGAGGACATTATGTAATCATAGGGGTCACTGTATATTATAATAACAGAGGACATTATGTAATGATAGGGGGCACTGTATATTATAATAACAGAGGACATTATGTAATGATAGGGGGCAGTGTATATTATAATAACAGAGGACATTATGTAATGATAGGGGGGCACTGTATATTATAATAACAGAGGACATTATGTATTGATAGGGGCACTGTATATTATAATAAGAGAGGACATTATGTAATGATAGGGGGCACTGTATATTATAATAACAGAGGATATTATGTAATGATAGGGGGCACTGTATATTATAATAAGAGAAGACATTATATAATGATAGGGGGCACTGTATATTATAATATCAGAGGACATTATGTAGTATAAGGGGCACTGTATATTATAATAACAGAGGACATTATGTAATATAAGGGGCACTGTATATTATAATATCAGAGGACATTATGTAGTATAAGGGGCACTGTATATTATAATAACAGAGGACATTATGTAATATAAGGGGCACTGTATATTATAATATCAGAGGACATTATGTAATATAAGGAGCACTGTATATTATAATAACAGAGGACATTATGTAATGATAGGGGGCACTGTATATTATAATAACAGAGGACATTATGTAATGATAGGGGCACTGTATATTATAATAACAGAGGACATTATGTAATATAAGGGGCACTGTATATTATAATAACAGAGGACATTATGTAATGATAGGGGTCACTGTATATTATAATAACAGAGGACATTATGTAATATATGGGGCACTGTATATTATAACAGAAGACATTATGTAATATAAGGGGCACTGTATATTATAATAACAGAGGACATTATATAATATAAGGGGCACTGTATATTATAATAACAGAGGACATTATGTAATATAAGGGGCACTGTATATTATAATAACAGAGGACATTATGTAATGATAGGGGGCACTGTATATTATAATAACAGAGGACATTATGTAATGATAGGGGGCACTGTATATTATAATAACAGAGGACATTATGTAATGATAGGGGGCACTGTATATTATAATAAAAGAGGACATTATGTAATATAAGTGGCACTGTATATTATAATAACAGAGGACATTATGTTATATAAGGGGCACGGTATATTATAAAAACAGAGGACATTATGTAATATAAGGGACACTGTATATTATAATAACAGAGGACATTATGTAATATAAGGGGCACTGTATATTATAATAACAGAAGACATTATGTAATATAAGGGGCACTGGATATTATAATAACAGAGGGCATTATGTAATATAAAGGGCACTGTATTTTATAATAACAGAGGACATTATATAATGATAGGGGGCACTGTATATTATAATATCAGAGGACATTATGTAATATAAGGGGCACTGTATATTATAATAACAGAGGACATTATGTAATGATAGGGGGCACTGTATATTATATTAACAGAGGACATTATGTAATGATAGGGGGCACTGTATATTATAATAACAGAGGACATTATGTATTGATAGGGGCACTGTATATTATAATAAGAGAGGACATTATATCATGATAGGGGGCACTGTATATTATAATAACAGAGGATATTATGTAATGATAGGGGGCACTGTATATTATAATAAAAGAGGACATTATGCAATGATAGGGGGCAATGTATATTATAATAAGAGAGGACATTATATAATGATAGGGGGAACTGTATATTATAATAACAGAGGACATTATGTAATATAAGGGGCACTGTATATTATAATAACAGAGGACATTATGTAATGATAGGGGGCACTGTATATTATAATAACAGAGGACATTATGTAATATAAGGGGCACAGTATATTATAATAACAGAGGACATTATGTAATATAAGGGACACTGTATATTATAATAACAGAGGACATTGTGTAATGATAGGGAGCACTGTATATTATAATAACAGAGGACATTAAGTAATATAATGGGCACTGTATATTATAATAACAGAGGATATTATGTAATGATAGGGGGCACTGTATATTATAATAAGAGAGGACATTATATAATGATAGGGGGCACTGTATATTATAATAACAGAGGACATTATGTAATATAAGGGGCACTGTATATTATAATAACAGAAGACATTATGTAATGATAGGGGGCACTGTATATTATAATAACAGAGGACATTATGTAATGATAGGGAGCACTGTATATTATAATAACAGAGGACATTAAGTAATATAATGGGCACTGTATATTATAATAACAGAGGATATTATGTAATGATAGGGGGCACTGTATATTATAATAAGAGAGGACATTATATAATGATAGGGGGCACTGTATATTATAATAACAGAGGACATTATGTAATATAAGGGGCACTGTATATTATAATAACAGAAGACATTATGTAATGATAGGGGGCACTGTATATTATAATAACAGAGGACATTATGTAATATAAGGGGCACTGTATATTATAATAACAGAGGACATTATATAATGATAGGGGGCACTGTATATTATAATAACAGAGGAAATTATGTAATATAAGGGGCACTGTATATTATAATAACAGAGGACATTATGTAATGATAGGGGGCACTGTATATTATAATAACAGAGGACATTATGTAATATAAGGGGCACTGTATATTGTAATAACAGAGGACATTATATAATGATAGGGGGCACTGTATATTATAATATCAGAGGACATTATGTAATATGAGGGGCACTGTATATTATAATAAAAGAGGACATTATGTAATATAAGGGGCACTGTATATTATAATAACCAAGGACATTATGTAATGATAGGGGGCACTGTATATTATAATAACAGAGGACATTATGTAATGATAGGGGGCACTTTATATTATAATAACAGAGGACATTATGTAATGATAGGGGGAACTGTATATTATAATAACAGAGGACATTATGTAATGATATGGGGCACTGTATATTATAATAACAGAGGACATTATGTAATATAAGGGGCACTGTATATTATAATAACAGAGGACATTATGTAATGATAGGGGGCACTGTATATTATAATAACAGAGGACATTATGTAATGATAGGGGGCACTTTATATTATAATAACAGAGGACATTATGTAATGATAGGGGGCACCGTATATTATAATAACAGAGGACATTATGTTATATAAGGGGCACTGTATATTATAATAACAGAGGACATTATGTAATATACGGGGCACTGTATATTATAATAACAGAAGACATTATGTAATATAAGGGGCACTGTATATTATAATAACAGAGGACATTATGTAATATAAAGGGCACTGTATATTATAATAACAGAGGACATTATATAATGATAGGGGGCACTGTATATTATAATATCAGAGGACATTATGTAATATAAGGGGCACTGTATATTATAATAACAGAGGACATTATGTAATGATAGGGGGCACTGTATATTATAATAACAGAGGACATTATGTATTGATAGGGGCACTGTATATTATAATAAGAGAGGACATTATATAATGATAGGGGGCACTGTATATTATAATAACAGAGGAAATTATGTATTATAAGGGGCACTGTATATTATAATAACAGAGGACATTATGTAATATAAGGGGCACTGTATATTATAATAACAGAGGACATTATGTAATGATAGGGGGCACTGTATATTATAATAACAGAGGACATTATGTAATATAAGGGGCACTGTATATTATAATAAGAGAGGACATTATATAATGATAGGGGGCACTGTATATTATAATAATAGAGGACATTATGTAATATAAGGGGCACTGTATATTATAATAACAGAGGACATTATGTAATGATAGAGGGCACTGTATATTATAATAACAGAGGACATTATGTAATATAAGGGGCACTGTATATTATAATAACAGAGGATATTATGTAATGATAGGGGACACTGTATATTATAATAAGAGAGGACATTATATAATGATAGGGGGCACTGTATATTATAATAACAGAGGACATTATGTAATATATGGGGCACTGTATATTATAATAACAGAGGACATTATGTAATATAAAGGGCACTGTATATTATAATAACAGAGGACATTATGTAATATAAAGGGCTCTGTATATTATAATAACAGAGGACATTATGTAATATAAAGGGCTCTGTATATTATAATAACAGAGGACATTATGTAATATATGGGGCAATGTATATTATAATAACAGAGGACATTATGTAATCATAGGGGTCACTGTATATTATAATAACAGAGGACATTATGTAATGATAGGGGGCACTGTATATTATAATAACAGAGGACATTATGTAATGATAGGGGGCAGTGTATATTATAATAACAGAGGACATTATGTAATGATAGGGGGCACTGTATATTATAATAACAGAGGAAATTATGTATTGATAGGGGCACTGTATATTATAATAAGAGACGACATTATGTAATGATAGGGGGCACTGTATATTATAATAACAGAGGATATTATGTATTGATAGGGGCACTGTATATTATAATAACAGAGGACATTATGTAATGATAGGGGGCACTGTATATTATAATAACAGAGGATATTATGTAATGATAGGGGGCACTGTATATTATAATAACAGAGGACATTATGTAATGATAGGGGGCACTGTATATTATAATAAGAGAGGACATTATATAATGATAGGGGGCACTGTATATTATAATATCAGAGGACATTATGTAATGATAGGGGGCACTGTATATTATAATAACAGAGGATATTATGTAATGATAGGGGGCACTGTATATTATAATAACAGAGGACATTATGTAATGATAGGGGGCACTGTATATTATAATAACAGAGGACATTATATAATGATAGGGGGCACTGTATATTATAATAACAGAGGACATTATGTTATATAAGGGGCACTGTATATTATAATAACAGAGGACATTATGTAATATAAAGGGCTCTGTATATTATAATAACAGAGGACATTATGTAATATAAAGGGCTCTGTATATTATAATAACAGAGGACATTATGTAATATATGGGGCAATGTATATTATAATAACAGAGGACATTATGTAATCATAGGGGGCAGTGTATATTATAATAACAGAGGACATTATGTAATGATAGGGGCACTGTATATTATAATAACAGAGGACATTATGTAATGATAGGGGGCAGTGTATATTATAATAGCAGAGGACATTATGTAATGATAGGGGGCACTGTATATTATAATAACAGAGGACATTATGTAATATAAGTGGCACCGTATATTATAATAACAGAGGACATTATGTAATATAAGGGGCACTGTATATTACAATAAGAGAGGACATTATATAATGATAGGGGGCACTGTATATTAAAATAATAGATGACATTATGTAATATAAGGGGCACTGTATATTATAATAACAGAGGACATTATGTAATGATAGGGGGCACTGTATATTATAATATCAGAGGACATTATGTAATATAAGGGGCACTGTATATTATAATAACAGAGGACATTATGTAATATATGGGGCAATGTATATTATAATAACAGAGGACATTATGTAATCATAGGGGGCAGTGTATATTATAATAACAGAGGACATTATGTAATGATAGGGGCACTGTATATTATAATAACAGAGGACATTATGTAATGATAGGGGGCAGTGTATATTATAATAGCAGAGGACATTATGTAATGATAGGGGGCACTGTATATTATAATAACAGAGGACATTATGTAATATAAGTGGCACCGTATATTATAATAACAGAGGACATTATGTAATATACGGGGCACTGTATATTATAATAACAGAAGACATTATGTAATATAAGGGGCACTGTATATTATAATAACAGAGGACATTATGTAATATAAAGGGCACTGTATATTATAATAACAGAGGACATTATATAATGATAGGGGGCACTGTATATTATAATATCAGAGGACATTATGTAATATAAGGGGCACTGTATATTATAATAACAGAGGACATTATGTAATGATAGGGGGCACTGTATATTATAATAACAGAGGACATTATGTATTGATAGGGGCACTGTATATTATAATAAGAGAGGACATTATATAATGATAGGGGGCACTGTATATTATAATAACAGAGGAAATTATGTATTATAAGGGGCACTGTATATTATAATAACAGAGGACATTATGTAATATAAGGGGCACTGTATATTATAATAACAGAGGACATTATGTAATGATAGGGGGCACTGTATATTATAATAACAGAGGACATTATGTAATATAAGGGGCACTGTATATTATAATAAGAGAGGACATTATATAATGATAGGGGGCACTGTATATTATAATAATAGAGGACATTATGTAATATAAGGGGCACTGTATATTATAATAACAGAGGACATTATGTAATGATAGAGGGCACTGTATATTATAATAACAGAGGACATTATGTAATATAAGGGGCACTGTATATTATAATAACAGAGGATATTATGTAATGATAGGGGACACTGTATATTATAATAAGAGAGGACATTATATAATGATAGGGGGCACTGTATATTATAATAACAGAGGACATTATGTAATATATGGGGCACTGTATATTATAATAACAGAGGACATTATGTAATATAAAGGGCACTGTATATTATAATAACAGAGGACATTATGTAATATAAAGGGCTCTGTATATTATAATAACAGAGGACATTATGTAATATAAAGGGCTCTGTATATTATAATAACAGAGGACATTATGTAATATATGGGGCAATGTATATTATAATAACAGAGGACATTATGTAATCATAGGGGTCACTGTATATTATAATAACAGAGGACATTATGTAATGATAGGGGGCACTGTATATTATAATAACAGAGGACATTATGTAATGATAGGGGGCAGTGTATATTATAATAACAGAGGACATTATGTAATGATAGGGGGCACTGTATATTATAATAACAGAGGAAATTATGTATTGATAGGGGCACTGTATATTATAATAAGAGACGACATTATGTAATGATAGGGGGCACTGTATATTATAATAACAGAGGATATTATGTATTGATAGGGGCACTGTATATTATAATAACAGAGGACATTATGTAATGATAGGGGGCACTGTATATTATAATAACAGAGGATATTATGTAATGATAGGGGGCACTGTATATTATAATAACAGAGGACATTATGTAATGATAGGGGGCACTGTATATTATAATAAGAGAGGACATTATATAATGATAGGGGGCACTGTATATTATAATATCAGAGGACATTATGTAATGATAGGGGGCACTGTATATTATAATAACAGAGGATATTATGTAATGATAGGGGGCACTGTATATTATAATAACAGAGGACATTATGTAATGATAGGGGGCACTGTATATTATAATAACAGAGGACATTATATAATGATAGGGGGCACTGTATATTATAATAACAGAGGACATTATGTTATATAAGGGGCACTGTATATTATAATAACAGAGGACATTATGTAATATAAAGGGCTCTGTATATTATAATAACAGAGGACATTATGTAATATAAAGGGCTCTGTATATTATAATAACAGAGGACATTATGTAATATATGGGGCAATGTATATTATAATAACAGAGGACATTATGTAATCATAGGGGGCAGTGTATATTATAATAACAGAGGACATTATGTAATGATAGGGGCACTGTATATTATAATAACAGAGGACATTATGTAATGATAGGGGGCAGTGTATATTATAATAGCAGAGGACATTATGTAATGATAGGGGGCACTGTATATTATAATAACAGAGGACATTATGTAATATAAGTGGCACCGTATATTATAATAACAGAGGACATTATGTAATATAAGGGGCACTGTATATTACAATAAGAGAGGACATTATATAATGATAGGGGGCACTGTATATTAAAATAATAGATGACATTATGTAATATAAGGGGCACTGTATATTATAATAACAGAGGACATTATGTAATGATAGGGGGCACTGCATATTATAATATCAGAGGACATTATGTAATATAAGGGGCACTGTATATTATAATAACAGAGGACATTATGTAATGATAGGGGGCACTGTATATTATAATAACAGAGGACATTATGTATTGATAGGGGCACTGTATATTATAATAAGAGAGGACATTATATAATGATAGGGGGCACTGTATATTATAATAACAGAGGAAATTATGTATTATAAGGGGCACTGTATATTATAATAACAGAGGACATTATGTAATATAAGGGGCACTGTATATTATAATAACAGAGGACATTATGTAATGATAGGGGGCACTGTATATTATAATAACAGAGGACATTATGTAATATAAGGGGCACTGTATATTATAATAAGAGAGGACATTATATAATGATAGGGGGCACTGTATATTATAATAATAGAGGACATTATGTAATATAAGGGGCACTGTATATTATAATAACAGAGGACATTATATAATGATAGGGGGCACTGTATATTATAATAACAGAGGACATTATGTAATGATAGGGGGCAGTGTATATTATAATAGCAGAGGACATTATGTAATGATAGGGGGCACTGTATATTATAATAACAGAGGACATTATGTAATGATAGGGGGCACTGTATATTATAATAACAGAGGACATTATGTAATGATAGGGGGCACTGTATATTATAATAACAGAGGACATTATGTAATGATAGGGGGCACTGTATATTATAATAAAAGAGGACATTATGTAATATAAGTGGCACTGTATATTATAATAACAGAGGACATTATGTTATATAAGGGGCACGGTATATTATAAAAACAGAGGACATTATGTAATATAAGGGACACTGTATATTATAATAACAGAGGACATTATGTAATATAAGGGGCACTGTATATTATAATAACAGAAGACATTATGTAATATAAGGGGCACTGGATATTATAATAACAGAGGGCATTATGTAATATAAAGGGCACTGTATTTTATAATAACAGAGGACATTATATAATGATAGGGGGCACTGTATATTATAATATCAGAGGACATTATGTAATATAAGGGGCACTGTATATTATAATAACAGAGGACATTATGTAATGATAGGGGGCACTGTATATTATATTAACAGAGGACATTATGTAATGATAGGGGGCACTGTATATTATAATAACAGAGGACATTATGTATTGATAGGGGCACTGTATATTACAATAAGAGAGGACATTATATAATGATAGGGGGCACTGTATATTAAAATAATAGATGACATTATGTAATATAAGGGGCACTGTATATTATAATAACAGAGGACATTATGTAATGATAGGGGGCACTGTATATTATAATATCAGAGGACATTATGTAATATAAGGGGCACTGTATATTATAATAACAGAGGACATTATGTAATGATAGGGGGCACTGTATATTATAATAACAGAGGACATTATGTATTGATAGGGGCACTGTATATTATAATAAGAGAGGACATTATATAATGATAGGGGGCACTGTATATTATAATAACAGAGGAAATTATGTATTATAAGGGGCACTGTATATTATAATAACAGAGGACATTATGTAATATAAGGGGCACTGTATATTATAATGACAGAGGACATTATGTAATGATAGGGGGCACTGTATATTATAATAACAGAGGACATTATGTAATATAAGGGGCACTGTATATTATAATAAGAGAGGACATTATATAATGATAGGGGGCACTGTATATTATAATAATAGAGGACATTATGTAATATAAGGGGCACTGTATATTATAATAACAGAGGACATTATATAATGATAGGGGGCACTGTATATTATAATAACAGAGGAAATTATGTAATATAAGGGGCACTGTATATTATAATAACAGAGGACATTATGTAATGATAGGGGGCACTGTATATTATAATAACAGAGGACATTATGTAATATAAGGGGCACTGTATATTGTAATAACAGAGGACATTATATAATGATAGGGGGCACTGTATATTATAATATCAGAGGACATTATGTAATATGAGGGGCACTGTATATTATAATAAAAGAGGACATTATGTAATATAAGGGGCACTGTATATTATAATAACAGAGGACATTATGTAATGATAGGGGGCACTGTATATTATAATAACAGAGGACATTATGTAATGATAGGGGGCACTTTATATTATAATAACAGAGGACATTATGTAATGATAGGGGGAACTGTATATTATAATAACAGAGGACATTATGTAATGATATGGGGCACTGTATATTATAATAACAGAGGACATTATGTAATATAAGGGGCACTGTATATTATAATAACAGAGGACATTATGTAATGATATGGGGCACTGTATATTATAATAACAGAGGACATTATGTAATATAAGGGGCACTGTATATTATAATAACAGAGGACATTATGTAATGATAGGGGGCACTGTATATTATAATAACAGAGGACATTATGTATTGATAGGGGCACTGTATATTATAATAAGAGAGGACATTATATAATGATAGGGGGCACTGTATATTATAATAACAGAGGAAATTATGTATTATAAGGGGCACTGTATATTATAATAACAGAGGACATTATGTAATATAAGGGGCACTGTATATTATAATAACAGAGGACATTATGTAATGATAGGGGGCACTGTATATTATAATAACAGAGGACATTATTTAATATAAGGGGCACTGTATATTATAATAAGAGAGGACATTATATAATGATAGGGGGCACTGTATATTATAATAACAGAGGACATTATGTAATATAAGGGGCACTGTATATTATAATAACAGAGGACATTATGTTATATAAGGGGCACTGTATATTATAATAACAGAGGACATTATGTAATATAAAGGGCTCTGTATATTATAATAACAGAGGACATTATGTAATATAAAGGGCTCTGTATATTATAATAACAGAGGACATTATGTAATATATGGGGCAATGTATATTATAATAACAGAGGACATTATGTAATCATAGGGGGCAGTGTATATTATAATAACAGAGGACATTATGTAATGATAGGGGCACTGTATATTATAATAACAGAGGACATTATGTAATGATAGGGGGCAGTGTATATTATAATAGCAGAGGACATTATGTAATGATAGGGGGCACTGTATATTATAATAACAGAGGACATTATGTAATGATAGGGGGCACTGTATATTATAATAACAGAGGACATTATGTAATGATAGGGGGCACTGTATATTATAATAACAGAGGACATTATGTAATGATAGGGGGCACTGTATATTATAATAAAAGAGGACATTATGTAATATAAGTGGCACTGTATATTATAATAACAGAGGACATTATGTTATATAAGGGGCACGGTATATTATAAAAACAGAGGACATTATGTAATATAAGGGACACTGTATATTATAATAACAGAGGACATTATGTAATATAAGGGGCACTGTATATTATAATAACAGAAGACATTATGTAATATAAGGGGCACTGGATATTATAATAACAGAGGGCATTATGTAATATAAGGGGCACTGTATATTATAATAACAGAGGACATTATGTAATATAAAGGGCTCTGTATATTATAATAACAGAGGACATTATGTAATATATGGGGCAATGTATATTATAATAACAGAGGACATTATGTAATCATAGGGGGCAGTGTATATTATAATAACAGAGGACATTATGTAATGATAGGGGCACTGTATATTATAATAACAGAGGACATTATGTAATGATAGGGGGCAGTGTATATTATAATAGCAGAGGACATTATGTAATGATAGGGGGCACTGTATATTATAATAACAGAGGACATTATGTAATGATAGGGGGCACTGTATATTATAATAACAGAGGACATTATATAATGATAGGGGGCACTGTATATTATAATAACAGAGGACATTATGTAATATAAGGGGCACTGTATATTATAATAACAGAAGACATTATGTAATGATAGGGGGCACTGTATATTATAATAACAGAGGACATTATGTAATATAAGGGGCACTGTATATTATAATAACAGAGGACATTATATAATGATAGGGGGCACTGTATATTATAATAACAGAGGAAATTATGTAATATAAGGGGCACTGTATATTATAATAACAGAGGACATTATGTAATGATAGGGGGCACTGTATATTATAATAACAGAGGACATTATGTAATATAAGGGGCACTGTATATTGTAATAACAGAGGACATTATATAATGATAGGGGACACTGTATATTATAATATCAGAGGACATTATGTAATATGAGGGGCACTGTATATTATAATAAAAGAGGACATTATGTAATATAAGGGGCACTGTATATTATAATAACCAAGGACATTATGTAATGATAGGGGGCACTGTATATTATAATAACAGAGGACATTATGTAATGATAGGGGGCACTTTATATTATAATAACAGAGGACATTATGTAATGATAGGGGGCACTGTATATTATAATAACAGAGGATATTATGTAATGATAGGGGGCACTGTATATTATAATAACAGAGGACATTATGTAATGATAGGGGGCACTGTATATTATAATAAGAGAGGACATTATATAATGATAGGGGGCACTGTATATTATAATATCAGAGGACATTATGTAATGATAGGGGGCACTGTATATTATAATAAGAGACGACATTATGTAATGATAGGGGGCACTGTATATTATAATAACAGAGGATATTATGTATTGATAGGGGCACTGTATATTATAATAACAGAAGACATTATGTAATATAAGGGGCACTGTATATTATAATAACAGAGGACATTATGTAATATAAAGGGCACTGTATATTATAATAACAGAGGACATTATATAATGATAGGGGGCACTGTATATTATAATATCAGAGGACATTATGTAATATAAGGGGCACTGTATATTATAATAACAGAGGACATTATGTAATGATAGGGGGCACTGTATATTATAATAACAGAGGACATTATGTATTGATAGGGGCACTGTATATTATAATAAGAGAGGACATTATATAATGATAGGGGGCACTGTATATTATAATAACAGAGGAAATTATGTATTATAAGGGGCACTGTATATTATAATAACAGAGGACATTATGTAATATAAGGGGCACTGTATATTATAATAACAGAGGACATTATGTAATGATAGGGGGCACTGTATATTATAATAACAGAGGACATTATGTAATATAAGGGGCACTGTATATTATAATAAGAGAGGACATTATATAATGATAGGGGGCACTGTATATTATAATAACAGAGGACATTATGTAATATAAGGGGCACTGTATATTATAATAACAGAGGACATTATGTTATATGAGGGGCACTGTATATTATAATAACAGAGGACATTATGTAATATAAAGGGCTCTGTATATTATAATAACAGAGGACATTATGTAATATAAAGGGCTCTGTATATTATAATAACAGAGGACATTATGTAATATATGGGGCAATGTATATTATAATAACAGAGGACATTATGTAATCATAGGGGGCAGTGTATATTATAATAACAGAGGACATTATGTAATGATAGGGGCACTGTATATTATAATAACAGAGGACATTATGTAATGATAGGGGGCAGTGTATATTATAATAGCAGAGGACATTATGTAATGATAGGGGGCACTGTATATTATAATAACAGAGGACATTATGTAATGATAGGGGGCACTGTATATTATAATAACAGAGGACATTATGTAATGATAGGGGGCACTGTATATTATAATAACAGAGGACATTATGTAATGATAGGGGGCACTGTATATTATAATAAAAGAGGACATTATGTAATATAAGTGGCACTGTATATTATAATAACAGAGGACATTATGTTATATAAGGGGCACGGTATATTATAAAAACAGAGGACATTATGTAATATAAGGGACACTGTATATTATAATAACAGAGGACATTATGTAATATAAGGGGCACTGTATATTATAATAACAGAAGACATTATGTAATATAAGGGGCACTGGATATTATAATAACAGAGGGCATTATGTAATATAAAGGGCACTGTATTTTATAATAACAGAGGACATTATATAATGATAGGGGGCACTGTATATTATAATATCAGAGGACATTATGTAATATAAGGGGCACTGTATATTATAATAACAGAGGACATTATGTAATGATAGGGGGCACTGTATATTATATTAACAGAGGACATTATGTAATGATAGGGGGCACTGTATATTATAATAACAGAGGACATTATGTATTGATAGGGGCACTGTATATTATAATAAGAGAGGACATTATATCATGATAGGGGGCACTGTATATTATAATAACAGAGGATATTATGTAATGATAGGGGGCACTGTATATTATAATAAAAGAGGACATTATGCAATGATAGGGGGCACTGTATATTATAATATCAGAGGACATTATGTAATGATAGGGGGCACTGTATATTATAATAACAGAGGATATTATGTAATGATAGGGGGCACTGTATATTATAATAACAGAGGAAATTATGTATTGATAGGGGCACTGTATATTATAATAAGAGACGACATTATGTAATGATAGGGGGCACTGTATATTATAATAACAGAGGATATTATGTATTGATAGGGGCACTGTATATTATAATAACAGAGGACATTATGTAATGATAGGGGGCACTGTATATTATAATAACAGAGGATATTATGTAATGATAGGGGGCACTGTATATTATAATAACAGAGGAAATTATGTAATGATAGGGGGCACTGTATATTATAATAAGAGAGGACATTATATAATGATAGGGGGCACTGTATATTATAATATCAGAGGACATTATGTAATGATAGGGGGCACTGTATATTATAATAACAGAGGATATTATGTAATGATAGGGGGCACTGTATATTATAATAACAGAGGACATTATGTAATGATAGGGGGCACTGTATATTATAATAAGAGAGGACATTATATAATGATAGGGGGCACTGTATATTATAATAACAGAGGACATTATGTTATATAAGGGGCACTGTATATTATAATAACAGAGGACATTATGTAATATAAAGGGCTCTGTATATTATAATAACAGAGGACATTATGTAATATAAAGGGCTCTGTATATTATAATAACAGAGGACATTATGTAATATATGGGGCAATGTATATTATAATAACAGAGGACATTATGTAATCATAGGGGGCAGTGTATATTATAATAACAGAGGACATTATGTAATGATAGGGGCACTGTATATTATAATAACAGAGGACATTATGTAATGATAGGGGGCAGTGTATATTATAATAGCAGAGGACATTATGTAATGATAGGGGGCACTGTATATTATAATAACAGAGGACATTATGTAATATAAGAGGCACCGTATATTATAATAACAGAGGACATTATGTAATATAAGGGGCACTGTATATTACAATAAGAGAGGACATTATATAATGATAGGGGGCACTGTATATTAAAATAATAGATGACATTATGTAATATAAGGGGCACTGTATATTATAATAACAGAGGACATTATGTAATGATAGGGGGCACTGTATATTATAATATCAGAGGACATTATGTAATATAAGGGGCACTGTATATTATAATAACAGAGGACATTATGTAATGATAGGGGGCACTGTATATTATAATAACAGAGGACATTATGTATTGATAGGGGCACTGTATATTATAATAAGAGAGGACATTATATAATGATAGGGGGCACTGTATATTATAATAACAGAGGAAATTATGTATTATAAGGGGCACTGTATATTATAATAACAGAGGACATTATGTAATATAAGGGGCACTGTATATTATAATAACAGAGGACATTATGTAATGATAGGGGGCACTGTATATTATAATAACAGAGGACATTATGTAATATAAGGGGCACTGTATATTATAATAAGAGAGGACATTATATAATGATAGGGGGCACTGTATATTATAATAATAGAGGACATTATGTAATATAAGGGGCACTGTATATTATAATAACAGAGGACATTATATAATGATAGGGGGCACTGTATATTATAATAACAGAGGAAATTATGTAATATAAGGGGCACTGTATATTATAATAACAGAGGACATTATGTAATGATAGGGGGCACTGTATATTATAATAACAGAGGACATTATGTAATATAAGGGGCACTGTATATTGTAATAACAGAGGACATTATATAATGATAGGGGGCACTGTATATTATAATATCAGAGGACATTATGTAATATGAGGGGCACTGTATATTATAATAAAAGAGGACATTATGTAATATAAGGGGCACTGTATATTATAATAACAGAGGACATTATGTAATGATAGGGGGCACTGTATATTATAATAACAGAGGACATTATGTAATGATAGGGGGCACTTTATATTATAATAACAGAGGACATTATGTAATGATAGGGGGAACTGTATATTATAATAACAGAGGACATTATGTAATGATATGGGGCACTGTATATTATAATAACAGAGGACATTATGTAATATAAGGGGCACTGTATATTATAATAACAGAGGACATTATGTAATGATAGGGGGCACTGTATATTATAATAACAGAGGACATTATGTAATGATAGGGGGCACTTTATATTATAATAACAGAGGACATTATGTAATGATAGGGGGCACTGTATATTATAATAACAGAGGACATTATGTAATGATAGGGGGCACCGTATATTATAATAACAGAGGACATTATGTTATATAAGGGGCACTGTATATTATAATAACAGAGGACATTATGTAATATACGGGGCACTGTATATTATAATAACAGAAGACATTATGTAATATAAGGGGCACTGTATATTATAATAACAGAGGACATTATGTAATATAAAGGGCACTGTATATTATAATAACAGAGGACATTATATAATGATAGGGGGCACTGTATATTATAATATCAGAGGACATTATGTAATATAAGGGGCACTGTATATTATAATAACAGAGGACATTATGTAATGATAGGGGGCACTGTATATTATAATAACAGAGGACATTATGTATTGATAGGGGCACTGTATATTATAATAAGAGAGGACATTATATAATGATAGGGGGCACTGTATATTATAATAACAGAGGAAATTATGTATTATAAGGGGCACTGTATATTATAATAACAGAGGACATTATGTAATATAAGGGGCACTGTATATTATAATAACAGAGGACATTATGTAATGATAGGGGGCACTGTATATTATAATAACAGAGGACATTATGTAATATAAGGGGCACTGTATATTATAATAAGAGAGGACATTATATAATGATAGGGGGCACTGTATATTATAATAACAGAGGACATTATGTAATATAAGGGGCACTGTATATTATAATAACAGAGGACATTATGTTATATAAGGGGCACTGTATATTATAATAACAGAGGACATTATGTAATATAAAGGGCTCTGTATATTATAATAACAGAGGACATTATGTAATATAAAGGGCTCTGTATATTATAATAACAGAGGACATTATGTAATATATGGGGCAATGTATATTATAATAACAGAGGACATTATGTAATCATAGGGGGCAGTGTATATTATAATAACAGAGGACATTATGTAATGATAGGGGCACTGTATATTATAATAACAGAGGACATTATGTAATGATAGGGGGCAGTGTATATTATAATAGCAGAGGACATTATGTAATGATAGGGGGCACTGTATATTATAATATCAGAGGACATTATGTAATATAAGGGGCACTGTATATTATAATAACAGAGGACATTATGTAATGATAGGGGGCACTGTATATTATATTAACAGAGGACATTATGTAATGATAGGGGGCACTGTATATTATAATAACAGAGGACATTATGTATTGATAGGGGCACTGTATATTATAATAAGAGAGGACATTATATCATGATAGGGGGCACTGTATATTATAATAACAGAGGATATTATGTAATGATAGGGGGCACTGTATATTATAATAAAAGAGGACATTATGCAATGATAGGGGGCAATGTATATTATAATAAGAGAGGACATTATATAATGATAGGGGGAACTGTATATTATAATAACAGAGGACATTATGTAATATAAGGGGCACTGTATATTATAATAACAGAGGACATTATGTAATGATAGGGGGCACTGTATATTATAATAACAGAGGACATTATGTAATATAAGGGGCACAGTATATTATAATAACAGAGGACATTATGTAATATAAGGGACACTGTATATTATAATAACAGAGGACATTGTGTAATGATAGGGAGCACTGTATATTATAATAACAGAGGACATTAAGTAATATAATGGGCACTGTATATTATAATAACAGAGGATATTATGTAATGATAGGGGGCACTGTATATTATAATAAGAGAGGACATTATATAATGATAGGGGGCACTGTATATTATAATAACAGAGGACATTATGTAATATAAGGGGCACTGTATATTATAATAACAGAAGACATTATGTAATGATAGGGGGCACTGTATATTATAATAACAGAGGACATTATGTAATGATAGGGAGCACTGTATATTATAATAACAGAGGACATTAAGTAATATAATGGGCACTGTATATTATAATAACAGAGGATATTATGTAATGATAGGGGGCACTGTATATTATAATAAGAGAGGACATTATATAATGATAGGGGGCACTGTATATTATAATAACAGAGGACATTATGTAATATAAGGGGCACTGTATATTATAATAACAGAAGACATTATGTAATGATAGGGGGCACTGTATATTATAATAACAGAGGACATTATGTAATATAAGGGGCACTGTATATTATAATAACAGAGGACATTATATAATGATAGGGGGCACTGTATATTATAATAACAGAGGAAATTATGTAATATAAGGGGCACTGTATATTATAATAACAGAGGACATTATGTAATGATAGGGGGCACTGTATATTATAATAACAGAGGACATTATGTAATATAAGGGGCACTGTATATTGTAATAACAGAGGACATTATATAATGATAGGGGGCACTGTATATTATAATATCAGAGGACATTATGTAATATGAGGGGCACTGTATATTATAATAAAAGAGGACATTATGTAATATAAGGGGCACTGTATATTATAATAACCAAGGACATTATGTAATGATAGGGGGCACTGTATATTATAATAACAGAGGACATTATGTAATGATAGGGGGCACTTTATATTATAATAACAGAGGACATTATGTAATGATAGGGGGCACTGTATATTATAATAACAGAGGATATTATGTAATGATAGGGGGCACTGTATATTATAATAACAGAGGACATTATGTAATGATAGGGGGCACTGTATATTATAATAAGAGAGGACATTATATAATGATAGGGGGCACTGTATATTATAATATCAGAGGACATTATGTAATGATAGGGGGCACTGTATATTATAATAAGAGACGACATTATGTAATGATAGGGGGCACTGTATAATATAATAACAGAGGATATTATGTATTGATAGGGGCACTGTATATTATAATAACAGAAGACATTATGTAATATAAGGGGCACTGTATATTATAATAACAGAGGACATTATGTAATATAAAGGGCACTGTATATTATAATAACAGAGGACATTATATAATGATAGGGGGCACTGTATATTATAATATCAGAGGACATTATGTAATATAAGGGGCACTGTATATTATAATAACAGAGGACATTATGTAATGATAGGGGGCACTGTATATTATAATAACAGAGGACATTATGTATTGATAGGGGCACTGTATATTATAATAAGAGAGGACATTATATAATGATAGGGGGCACTGTATATTATAATAACAGAGGAAATTATGTATTATAAGGGGCACTGTATATTATAATAACAGAGGACATTATGTAATATAAGGGGCACTGTATATTATAATAACAGAGGACATTATGTAATGATAGGGGGCACTGTATATTATAATAACAGAGGACATTATGTAATATAAGGGGCACTGTATATTATAATAAGAGAGGACATTATATAATGATAGGGGGCACTGTATATTATAATAACAGAGGACATTATGTAATATAAGGGGCACTGTATATTATAATAACAGAGGACATTATGTTATATAAGGGGCACTGTATATTATAATAACAGAGGACATTATGTAATATAAAGGGGCTCTGTATATTATAATAACAGAGGACATTATGTAATATAAAGGGCTCTGTATATTATAATAACAGAGGACATTATGTAATATATGGGGCAATGTATATTATAATAACAGAGGACATTATGTAATCATAGGGGGCAGTGTATATTATAATAACAGAGGACATTATGTAATGATAGGGGCACTGTATATTATAATAACAGAGGACATTATGTAATGATAGGGGGCAGTGTATATTATAATAGCAGAGGACATTATGTAATGATAGGGGGCACTGTATATTATAATAACAGAGGACATTATGTAATGATAGGGGGCACTGTATATTATAATAACAGAGGACATTATGTAATGATAGGGGGCACTGTATATTATAATAACAGAGGACATTATGTAATGATAGGGGGCACTGTATATTATAATAAAAGAGGACATTATGTAATATAAGTGGCACTGTATATTATAATAACAGAGGACATTATGTTATATAAGGGGCACGGTATATTATAATAACAGAGGACATTATGTAATGATAGGGGGCACTGTATATTATAATATCAGAGGACATTATGTAATATAAGGGGCACTGTATATTATAATAATAGAGGACATTATGTAATATAAGGGGCACTGTATATTATAATAACAGAGGACATTATGTAATGATAGGGGGCACTGTATATTATAATAACAGAGGACATTATGTATTAATTGGGGGCACTGTATATTATAATAACAGAGGACATTATGTAATGATAGAGGGCACTGTATATTATAATAACAGAGGACATTATGTAATATAAGGGGCACTGTATATTATAATAACAGAGGATATTATGTAATGATAGGGGACACTGTATATTATAATAAGAGAGGACATTATATAATGATAGGGGGCACTGTATATTATAATAACAGAGGACATTATGTAATATATGGGGCACTGTATATTATAATAACAGAGGACATTATGTAATGATAGGGGGCACTGTATATTATAATAACAGAGGACATTATGTAATATAAGGGGCACTGTATATTATAATAACAGAGGACATTATGTTATATAAGGGGCACTGTATATTATAATAACAGAGGACATTATGTAATATAAAGGGCTCTGTATATTATAATAACAGAGGACATTATGTAATATAAAGGGCTCTGTATATTATAATAACAGAGGACATTATGTAATATATGGGGCAATGTATATTATAATAACAGAGGACATTATGTAATCATAGGGGTCACTGTATATTATAATAACAGAGGACATTATGTAATGATAGGGGGCACTGTATATTATAATAACAGAGGACATTATGTAATGATAGGGGGCAGTGTATATTATAATAACAGAGGACATTATGTAATGATAGGGGGCACTGTATATTATAATAACAGAGGAAATTATGTATTGATAGGGGCACTGTATATTATAATAAGAGACGACATTATGTAATGATAGGGGGCACTGTATATTATAATAACAGAGGATATTATGTATTGATAGGGGCACTGTATATTATAATAACAGAGGACATTATGTAATGATAGGGGGCACTGTATATTATAATAACAGAGGATATTATGTAATGATAGGGGGCACTGTATATTATAATAACAGAGGACATTATGTAATGATAGGGGGCACTGTATATTATAATAAGAGAGGACATTATATAATGATAGGGGGCACTGTATATTATAATATCAGAGGACATTATGTAATGATAGGGGGCACTGTATATTATAATAACAGAGGATATTATGTAATGATAGGGGGCACTGTATATTATAATAACAGAGGACATTATGTAATGATAGGGGGCACTGTATATTATAATAAGAGAGGACATTATATAATGATAGGGGGCACTGTATATTATAATAACAGAGGACATTATGTTATATAAGGGGCACTGTATATTATAATAACAGAGGACATTATGTAATATAAAGGGCTCTGTATATTATAATAACAGAGGACATTATGTAATATAAAGGGCTCTGTATATTATAATAACAGAGGACATTATGTAATATATGGGGCAATGTATATTATAATAACAGAGGACATTATGTAATCATAGGGGGCAGTGTATATTATAATAACAGAGGACATTATGTAATGATAGGGGCACTGTATATTATAATAACAGAGGACATTATGTAATGATAGGGGGCAGTGTATATTATAATAGCAGAGGACATTATGTAATGATAGGGGGCACTGTATATTATAATAACAGAGGACATTATGTAATATAAGTGGCACCGTATATTATAATAACAGAGGACATTATGTAATATAAGGGGCACTGTATATTACAATAAGAGAGGACATTATATAATGATAGGGGGCACTGTATATTAAAATAATAGATGACATTATGTAATATAAGGGGCACTGTATATTATAATAACAGAGGACATTATGTAATGATAGGGGGCACTGTATATTATAATATCAGAGGACATTATGTAATATAAGGGGCACTGTATATTATAATAACAGAGGACATTATGTAATGATAGGGGGCACTGTATATTATAATAACAGAGGACATTATGTATTGATAGGGGCACTGTATATTATAATAAGAGAGGACATTATATAATGATAGGGGGCACTGTATATTATAATAACAGAGGAAATTATGTATTATAATGGGCACTGTATATTATAATAACAGAGGACATTATGTAATATAAGGGGCACTGTATATTATAATAACAGAGGACATTATGTAATGATAGGGGGCACTGTATATTATAATAACAGAGGACATTATGTAATATAAGGGGCACTGTATATTATAATAAGAGAGGACATTATATAATGATAGGGGGCACTGTATATTATAATAATAGAGGACATTATGTAATATAAGGGGCACTGTATATTATAATAACAGAGGACATTATATAATGATAGGGGGCACTGTATATTATAATAACAGAGGAAATTATGTAATATAAGGGGCACTGTATATTATAATAACAGAGGACATTATGTAATGATAGGGGGCACTGTATATTATAATAACAGAGGACATTATGTAATATAAGGGGCACTGTATATTGTAATAACAGAGGACATTATATAATGATAGGGGGCACTGTATATTATAATATCAGAGGACATTATGTAATATGAGGGGCACTGTATATTATAATAAAAGAGGACATTATGTAATATAAGGGGCACTGTATATTATAATAACAGAGGACATTATGTAATGATAGGGGGCACTGTATATTATAATAACAGAGGACATTATGTAATGATAGGGGGCACTTTATATTATAATAACAGAGGACATTATGTAATGATAGGGGGAACTGTATATTATAATAACAGAGGACATTATGTAATGATATGGGGCACTGTATATTATAATAACAGAGGACATTATGTAATATAAGGGGCACTGTATATTATAATAACAGAGGACATTATGTAATGATAGGGGGCACTGTATATTATAATAACAGAGGACATTATGTAATATAAGGGGCACTGTATATTGTAATAACAGAGGACATTATATAATGATAGGGGGCACTGTATATTATAATATCAGAGGACATTATGTAATATGAGGGGCACTGTATATTATAATAAAAGAGGACATTATGTAATATAAAGGGCTCTGTATATTATAATAACAGAGGACATTATGTAATATAAAGGGCTCTGTATATTATAATAACAGAGGACATTATGTAATATATGGGGCAATGTATATTATAATAACAGAGGACATTATGTAATCATAGGGGGCAGTGTATATTATAATAACAGAGGACATTATGTAATGATAGGGGCACTGTATATTATAATAAGAGAGGACATTATATAATGATAGGGGGCACTGTATATTATAATAACAGAGGACATTATGTTATATAAGGGGCACTGTATATTATAATAACAGAGGATATTATGTAATGATAGGGGGCACTGTATATTATAATAACAGAGGACATTATGTAATCATAGGGGGCAGTGTATATTATAATAACAGAGGACATTATGTAATGATAGGGGGCACTGTATATTATAATAAGAGAGGACATTATATAATGATAGGGGGCACTGTATATTATAATAACAGAGGACATTATGTTATATAAGGGGCACTGTATATTATAATAACAGAGGATATTATGTAATGATAGGGGGCACTGTATATTATAATAACAGAGGACATTATGTAATGATAGGGGGCACTGTATATTATAATAAGAGAGGACATTATATAATGATAGGGGGCACTGTATATTATAATAACAGAGGACATTATGTTATATAAGGGGCACTGTATATTATAATAACAGAGGACATTATGTAATATAAAGGGCTCTGTATATTATAATAACAGAGGACATTATGTAATATAAAGGGCTCTGTATATTATAATAACAGAGGACATTATGTAATATATGGGGCAATGTATATTATAATAACAGAGGACATTATGTAATCATAGGGGGCAGTGTATATTATAATAACAGAGGACATTATGTAATGATAGGGGCACTGTATATTATAATAACAGAGGACATTATGTAATGATAGGGGGCAGTGTATATTATAATAGCAGAGGACATTATGTAATGATAGGGGGCACTGTATATTATAATAACAGAAGACATTATGTAATATAAGGGGCACTGTATATTATAATAACAGAGGACATTATATAATATAAGGGGCACTGTATATTATAATAACAGAGGACATTATGTAATATAAGGGGCACTGTATATTATAATAACAGAGGACATTATGTAATGATAGGGGGCACTGTATATTATAATAACAGAGGACATTATGTAATGATAGGGGGCACTGTATATTATAATAACAGAGGACATTATGTAATGATAGGGGGCACTGTATATTATAATAAAAGAGGACATTATGTAATATAAGTGGCACTGTATATTATAATAATAGAGGACATTATGTTATATAAGGGGCACGGTATATTATAAAAACAGAGGACATTATGTAATATAAGGGACACTGTATATTATAATAACAGAGGACATTATGTAATATAAGGGGCACTGTATATTATAATAACAGAAGACATTATGTAATATAAGGGGCACTGGATATTATAATAACAGAGGGCATTATGTAATATAAAGGGCACTGTATTTTATAATAACAGAGGACATTATATAATGATAGGGGGCACTGTATATTATAATATCAGAGGACATTATGTAATATAAGGGGCACTGTATATTATAATAACAGAGGACATTATGTAATGATAGGGGGCACTGTATATTATATTAACAGAGGACATTATGTAATGATAGGGGGCACTGTATATTATAATAACAGAGGACATTATGTATTGATAGGGGCACTGTATATTATAATAAGAGAGGACATTATATCATGATAGGGGGCACTGTATATTATAATAACAGAGGATATTATGTAATGATAGGGGGCACTGTATATTATAATAAAAGAGGACATTATGCAATGATAGGGGGCAATGTATATTATAATAAGAGAGGACATTATATAATGATAGGGGGAACTGTATATTATAATAACAGAGGACATTATGTAATATAAGGGGCACTGTATATTATAATAACAGAGGACATTATGTAATGATAGGGGGCACTGTATATTATAATAACAGAGGACATTATGTAATATAAGGGGCACAGTATATTATAATAACAGAGGACATTATGTAATATAAGGGACACTGTATATTATAATAACAGAGGACATTGTGTAATGATAGGGAGCACTGTATATTATAATAACAGAGGACATTAAGTAATATAATGGGCACTGTATATTATAATAACAGAGGATATTATGTAATGATAGGGGGCACTGTATATTATAATAAGAGAGGACATTATATAATGATAGGGGGCACTGTATATTATAATAACAGAGGACATTATGTAATATAAGGGGCACTGTATATTATAATAACAGAAGACATTATGTAATGATAGGGGGCACTGTATATTATAATAACAGAGGACATTATGTAATGATAGGGAGCACTGTATATTATAATAACAGAGGACATTAAGTAATATAATGGGCACTGTATATTATAATAACAGAGGATATTATGTAATGATAGGGGGCACTGTATATTATAATAAGAGAGGACATTATATAATGATAGGGGGCACTGTATATTATAATAACAGAGGACATTATGTAATATAAGGGGCACTGTATATTATAATAACAGAAGACATTATGTAATGATAGGGGGCACTGTATATTATAATAACAGAGGACATTATGTAATATAAGGGGCACTGTATATTATAATAACAGAGGACATTATATAATGATAGGGGGCACTGTATATTATAATAACAGAGGAAATTATGTAATATAAGGGGCACTGTATATTATAATAACAGAGGACATTATGTAATGATAGGGGGCACTGTATATTATAATAACAGAGGACATTATGTAATATAAGGGGCACTGTATATTGTAATAACAGAGGACATTATATAATGATAGGGGGCACTGTATATTATAATATCAGAGGACATTATGTAATATGAGGGGCACTGTATATTATAATAAAAGAGGACATTATGTAATATAAGGGGCACTGTATATTATAATAACCAAGGACATTATGTAATGATAGGGGGCACTGTATATTATAATAACAGAGGACATTATGTAATGATAGGGGGCACTTTATATTATAATAACAGAGGACATTATGTAATGATAGGGGGAACTGTATATTATAATAACAGAGGACATTATGTAATGATATGGGGCACTGTATATTATAATAACAGAGGACATTATGTAATATAAGGGGCACTGTATATTATAATAACAGAGGACATTATGTAATGATAGGGGGCACTGTATATTATAATAACAGAGGACATTATGTAATGATAGGGGGCACTTTATATTATAATAACAGAGGACATTATGTAATGATAGGGGGCACTGTATATTATAATAACAGAGGACATTATGTAATGATAGGGGGCACCGTATATTATAATAACAGAGGACATTATGTTATATAAGGGGCACTGTATATTATAATAACAGAGGACATTATGTAATATACGGGGCACTGTATATTATAATAACAGAGGACATTATGTAATATAAAGGGCACTGTATATTATAATAACAGAGGACATTATATAATGATAGGGGGCACTGTATATTATAATATCAGAGGACATTATGTAATATAAGGGGCACTGTATATTATAATAACAGAGGACATTATGTAATGATAGGGGGCACTGTATATTATAATAACAGAGGACATTATGTATTGATAGGGGCACTGTATATTATAATAAGAGAGGACATTATATAATGATAGGGGGCACTGTATATTATAATAACAGAGGAAATTATGTATTATAAGGGGCACTGTATATTATAATAACAGAGGACATTATGTAATATAAGGGGCACTGTATATTATAATAACAGAGGACATTATGTAATGATAGGGGGCACTGTATATTATAATAACAGAGGACATTATGTAATATAAGGGGCACTGTATATTATAATAAGAGAGGACATTATATAATGATAGGGGGCACTGTATATTATAATAATAGAGGACATTATGTAATATAAGGGGCACTGTATATTATAATAACAGAGGACATTATGTAATGATAGAGGGCACTGTATATTATAATAACAGAGGACATTATGTAATATAAGGGGCACTGTATATTATAATAACAGAGGATATTATGTAATGATAGGGGACACTGTATATTATAATAAGAGAGGACATTATATAATGATAGGGGGCACTGTATATTATAATAACAGAGGACATTATGTAATATATGGGGCACTGTATATTATAATAACAGAGGACATTATGTAATGATAGGGGGCACTGTATATTATAATAACAGAGGACATTATGTAATATAAGGGGCACTGTATATTATAATAACAGAGGACATTATGTTATATAAGGGGCACTGTATATTATAATAACAGAGGACATTATGTAATATAAAGGGCTCTGTATATTATAATAACAGAGGACATTATGTAATATAAAGGGCTCTGTATATTATAATAACAGAGGACATTATGTAATATATGGGGCAATGTATATTATAATAACAGAGGACATTATGTAATCATAGGGGTCACTGTATATTATAATAACAGAGGACATTATGTAATGATAGGGGGCACTGTATATTATAATAACAGAGGACATTATGTAATGATAGGGGGCAGTGTATATTATAATAACAGAGGACATTATGTAATGATAGGGGGCACTGTATATTATAATAACAGAGGAAATTATGTATTGATAGGGGCACTGTATATTATAATAAGAAACGACATTATGTAATGATAGGGGGCACTGTATATTATAATAACAGAGGATATTATGTATTGATAGGGGCACTGTATATTATAATAACAGAGGACATTATGTAATGATAGGGGGCACTGTATATTATAATAACAGAGGATATTATGTAATGATAGGGGGCACTGTATATTATAATAACAGAGGACATTATGTAATGATAGGGGGCACTGTATATTATAATAAGAGAGGACATTATATAATGATAGGGGGCACTGTATATTATAATATCAGAGGACATTATGTAATGATAGGGGGCACTGTATATTATAATAACAGAGGATATTATGTAATGATAGGGGGCACTGTATATTATAATAACAGAGGACATTATGTAATGATAGGGGGCACTGTATATTATAATAAGAGAGGACATTATATAATGATAGGGGGCACTGTATATTATAATAACAGAGGACATTATGTTATATAAGGGGCACTGTATATTATAATAACAGAGGACATTATGTAATATAAAGGGCTCTGTATATTATAATAACAGAGGACATTATGTAATATAAAGGGCTCTGTATATTATAATAACAGAGGACATTATGTAATATATGGGGCAATGTATATTATAATAACAGAGGACATTATGTAATCATAGGGGGCAGTGTATATTATAATAACAGAGGACATTATGTAATGATAGGGGCACTGTATATTATAATAACAGAGGACATTATGTAATGATAGGGGGCAGTGTATATTATAATAGCAGAGGACATTATGTAATGATAGGGGGCACTGTATATTATAATAACAGAGGACATTATGTAATATAAGTGGCACCGTATATTATAATAACAGAGGACATTATTTAATATAAGGGGCACTGTATATTACAATAAGAGAGGACATTATATAATGATAGGGGGCACTGTATATTAAAATAATAGATGACATTATGTAATATAAGGGGCACTGTATATTATAATAACAGAGGACATTATGTAATGATAGGGGGCACTGTATATTATAATATCAGAGGACATTATGTAATATAAGGGGCACTGTATATTATAATAACAGAGGACATTATGTAATGATAGGGGGCACTGTATATTATAATAACAGAGGACATTATGTATTGATAGGGGCACTGTATATTATAATAAGAGAGGACATTATATAATGATAGGGGGCACTGTATATTATAATAACAGAGGAAATTATGTATTATAAGGGGCACTGTATATTATAATAACAGAGGACATTATGTAATATAAGGGGCACTGTATATTATAATAACAGAGGACATTATGTAATGATAGGGGGCACTGTATATTATAATAACAGAGGACATTATGTAATATAAGGGGCACTGTATATTATAATAAGAGAGGACATTATATAATGATAGGGGGCACTGTATATTATAATAATAGAGGACATTATGTAATATAAGGGGCACTGTATATTATAATAACAGAGGACATTATATAATGATAGGGGGCACTGTATATTATAATAACAGAGGAAATTATGTAATATAAGGGGCACTGTATATTATAATAACAGAGGACATTATGTAATGATAGGGGGCACTGTATATTATAATAACAGAGGACATTATGTAATATAAGGGGCACTGTATATTGTAATAACAGAGGACATTATATAATGATAGGGGGCACTGTATATTATAATATCAGAGGACATTATGTAATATGAGGGGCACTGTATATTATAATAAAAGAGGACATTATGTAATATAAGGGGCACTGTATATTATAATAACAGAGGACATTATGTAATGATAGGGGGCACTGTATATTATAATAACAGAGGACATTATGTAATGATAGGGGGCACTTTATATTATAATAACAGAGGACATTATGTAATGATAGGGGGAACTGTATATTATAATAACAGAGGACATTATGTAATGATAGGGGGAACTGTATATTATAATAACATAGGACATTATGTAATGATAGGGGGCACTGTATATTATAATAACAGAGGACATTATGTAATGATAGGGGGCACTGTATATTATAATAACAGAGGACATTATGTAATATAAGGGGCACTGTATATTATAATAACAGAGGACATTATGTAATGATAGGGGGCACTGTATATTATAATAACAGAGGACATTATGTAATGATAGGGGGCACTTTATATTATAATAACAGAGGACATTATGTAATGATAGGGGGCACTGTATATTATAATAACAGAGGACATTATGTAATGATAGGGGGCACCGTATATTATAATAACAGAGGACATTATGTTATATAAGGGGCACTGTATATTATAATAACAGAGGACATTATGTAATATACGGGGCACTGTATATTATAATAACAGAAGACATTATGTAATATAAGGGGCACTGTATATTATAATAACAGAGGACATTATGTAATATAAAGGGCACTGTATATTATAATAACAGAGGACATTATATAATGATAGGGGGCACTGTATATTATAATATCAGAGGACATTATGTAATATAAGGGGCACTGTATATTATAATAACAGAGGACATTATGTAATGATAGGGGGCACTGTATATTATAATAACAGAGGACATTATGTATTGATAGGGGCACTGTATATTATAATAAGAGAGGACATTATATAATGATAGGGGGCACTGTATATTATAATAACAGAGGAAATTATGTATTATAAGGGGCACTGTATATTATAATAACAGAGGACATTATGTAATATAAGGGGCACTGTATATTATAATAACAGAGGACATTATGTAATGATAGGGGGCACTGTATATTATAATAACAGAGGACATTATGTAATATAAGGGGCACTGTATATTATAATAAGAGAGGACATTATATAATGATAGGGGGCACTGTATATTATAATAACAGAGGACATTATGTAATATAAGGGGCACTGTATATTATAATAACAGAGGACATTATGTTATATAAGGGGCACTGTATATTATAATAACAGAGGACATTATGTAATATAAAGGGCTCTGTATATTATAATAACAGAGGACATTATGTAATATAAAGGGCTCTGTATATTATAATAACAGAGGACATTATGTAATATATGGGGCAATGTATATTATAATAACAGAGGACATTATGTAATCATAGGGGTCACTGTATATTATAATAACAGAGGACATTATGTAATGATAGGGGGCACTGTATATTATAATAACAGAGGACATTATGTAATGATAGGGGGCAGTGTATATTATAATAACAGAGGACATTATGTAATGATAGGGGGCACTGTATATTATAATAACAGAGGACATTATGTATTGATAGGGGCACTGTATATTATAATAAGAGAGGACATTATGTAATGATAGGGGGCACTGTATATTATAATAACAGAGGATATTATGTATTGATAGGGGCACTGTATATTATAATAACAGAGGACATTATGTAATGATAGGGGGCACTGTATATTATAATAACAGAGGATATTATGTAATGATAGGGGGCACTGTATATTATAATAACAGAGGACATTATGTAATGATAGGGGGCACTGTATATTATAATAAGAGAGGGCATTATATAATGATAGGGGGCACTGTATATTATAATATCAGAGGACATTATGTAATGATAGGGGGCACTGTATATTATAATAACAGAGGATATTATGTAATGATAGGGGGCACTGTATATTATAATAACAGAGGACATTATGTAATGATAGGGGGCACTGTATATTATAATAAGAGAGGACATTATATAATGATAGGGGGCACTGTATATTATAATAACAGAGGACATTATGTTATATAAGGGGCACTGTATATTATAATAACAGAGGACATTATGTAATATAAAGGGCTCTGTATATTATAATAACAGAGGACATTATGTAATATAAAGGGCTCTGTATATTATAATAACAGAGGACATTATGTAATATATGGGGCAATGTATATTATAATAACAGAGGACATTATGTAATCATAGGGGGCAGTGTATATTATAATAACAGAGGACATTATGTAATGATAGGGGGCAGTGTATATTATAATAACAGAGGACATTATGTAATGATAGGGGGCAGTGTATATTATAATAACAGAGGACATTATGTAATGATAGGGGGCACTGTATATTATAATAACAGAGGACATTATGTAATATAAGTGGCACCGTATATTATAATAACAGAGGACATTATGTAATATAAGGGGCACTGTATATTACAATAAGAGAGGACATTATATAATGATAGGGGGCACTGTATATTAAAATAATAGATGACATTATGTAATATAAGGGGCACTGTATATTATAATAACAGAGGACATTATGTAATGATAGGGGGCACTGTATATTATAATATCAGAGGACATTATGTAATATAAGGGGCACTGTATATTATAATAACAGAGGACATTATGTAATGATAGGGGGCACTGTATATTATAATAACAGAGGACATTATGTATTGATAGGGGCACTGTATATTATAATAAGAGAGGACATTATATAATGATAGGGGGCACTGTATATTATAATAACAGAGGAAATTATGTATTATAAGGGGCACTGTATATTATAATAACAGAGGACATTATGTAATATAAGGGGCACTGTATATTATAATAACAGAGGACATTATGTAATGATAGGGGGCACTGTATATTATAATAACAGAGGACATTATGTAATATAAGGGGCACTGTATATTATAATAAGAGAGGACATTATATAATGATAGGGGGCACTGTATATTATAATAATAGAGGACATTATGTAATATAAGGGGCACTGTATATTATAATAACAGAGGACATTATGTAATGATAGGGGGCACTGTATATTATAATAACAGAGGACATTATGTAATATAAGGGGCACTGTATATTATAATAACAGAGGACATTATGTAATGATAGGGGGCACTGTATATTATAATAACAGAGGACATTATGTAATGATAGGGGGCACTTTATATTATAATAACAGAGGACATTATGTAATGATAGGGGGCACTGTATATTATAATAACAGAGGACATTATGTAATGATAGGGGGCACCGTATATTATAATAACAGAGGACATTATGTTATATAAGGGGCACTGTATATTATAATAACAGAGGACATTATGTAATATACGGGGCACTGTATATTATAATAACAGAAGACATTATGTAATATAAGGGGCACTGTATATTATAATAACAGAGGACATTATGTAATATAAAGGGCACTGTATATTATAATAACAGAGGACATTATATAATGATAGGGGGCACTGTATATTATAATATCAGAGGACATTATGTAATATAAGGGGCACTGTATATTATAATAACAGAGGACATTATGTAATGATAGGGGGCACTGTATATTATAATAACAGAGGACATTATGTATTGATAGGGGCACTGTATATTATAATAAGAGAGGACATTATATAATGATAGGGGGCACTGTATATTATAATAACAGAGGAAATTATGTATTATAAGGGGCACTGTATATTATAATAACAGAGGACATTATGTAATATAAGGGGCACTGTATATTATAATAACAGAGGACATTATGTAATGATAGGGGGCACTGTATATTATAATAACAGAGGACATTATGTAATATAAGGGGCACTGTATATTATAATAAGAGAGGACATTATATAATGATAGGGGGCACTGTATATTATAATAACAGAGGACATTATGTAATATAAGGGGCACTGTATATTATAATAACAGAGGACATTATGTTATATAAGGGGCACTGTATATTATAATAACAGAGGACATTATGTAATATAAAGGGCTCTGTATATTATAATAACAGAGGACATTATGTAATATAAAGGGCTCTGTATATTATAATAACAGAGGACATTATGTAATATATGGGGCAATGTATATTATAATAACAGAGGACATTATGTAATCATAGGGGTCACTGTATATTATAATAACAGAGGACATTATGTAATGATAGGGGGCACTGTATATTATAATAACAGAGGACATTATGTAATGATAGGGGGCAGTGTATATTATAATAACAGAGGACATTATGTAATGATAGGGGGGCACTGTATATTATAATAACAGAGGACATTATGTATTGATAGGGGCACTGTATATTATAATAAGAGAGGACATTATGTAATGATAGGGGGCACTGTATATTATAATAACAGAGGATATTATGTATTGATAGGGGCACTGTATATTATAATAACAGAGGACATTATGTAATGATAGGGGGCACTGTATATTATAATAACAGAGGATATTATGTAATGATAGGGGGCACTGTATATTATAATAACAGAGGACATTATGTAATGATAGGGGGCACTGTATATTATAATAAGAGAGGGCATTATATAATGATAGGGGGCACTGTATATTATAATATCAGAGGACATTATGTAATGATAGGGGGCACTGTATATTATAATAACAGAGGATATTATGTAATGATAGGGGGCACTGTATATTATAATAACAGAGGACATTATGTAATGATAGGGGGCACTGTATATTATAATAAGAGAGGACATTATATAATGATAGGGGGCACTGTATATTATAATAACAGAGGACATTATGTTATATAAGGGGCACTGTATATTATAATAACAGAGGACATTATGTAATATAAAGGGCTCTGTATATTATAATAACAGAGGACATTATGTAATATAAAGGGCTCTGTATATTATAATAACAGAGGACATTATGTAATATATGGGGCAATGTATATTATAATAACAGAGGACATTATGTAATCATAGGGGGCAGTGTATATTATAATAACAGAGGACATTATGTAATGATAGGGGGCAGTGTATATTATAATAACAGAGGACATTATGTAATGATAGGGGGCAGTGTATATTATAATAACAGAGGACATTATGTAATGATAGGGGGCACTGTATATTATAATAACAGAGGACATTATGTAATATAAGTGGCACCGTATATTATAATAACAGAGGACATTATGTAATATAAGGGGCACTGTATATTACAATAAGAGAGGACATTATATAATGATAGGGGGCACTGTATATTAAAATAATAGATGACATTATGTAATATAAGGGGCACTGTATATTATAATAACAGAGGACATTATGTAATGATAGGGGGCACTGTATATTATAATATCAGAGGACATTATGTAATATAAGGGGCACTGTATATTATAATAACAGAGGACATTATGTAATGATAGGGGGCACTGTATATTATAATAACAGAGGACATTATGTATTGATAGGGGCACTGTATATTATAATAAGAGAGGACATTATATAATGATAGGGGGCACTGTATATTATAATAACAGAGGAAATTATGTATTATAAGGGGCACTGTATATTATAATAACAGAGGACATTATGTAATATAAGGGGCACTGTATATTATAATAACAGAGGACATTATGTAATGATAGGGGGCACTGTATATTATAATAACAGAGGACATTATGTAATATAAGGGGCACTGTATATTATAATAAGAGAGGACATTATATAATGATAGGGGGCACTGTATATTATAATAATAGAGGACATTATGTAATATAAGGGGCACTGTATATTATAATAACAGAGGACATTATGTAATGATAGGGGGCACTGTATATTATAATAACAGAGGACATTATGTAATATAAGGGGCACTGTATATTATAATAACAGAGGACATTATGTAATGATAGGGGGCACTGTATATTATAATAACAGAGGACATTATGTAATATAAGGGGCACTGTATATTATAATAACAGAGGATATTATGTAATGATAGGGGACACTGTATATTATAATAAGAGAGGACATTATATAATGATAGGGGGCACTGTATATTATAATAACAGAGGACATTATGTAATATAAGGGGCACTGTATATTATATTAACAGAGGACATTATGTAATGATAGGGTGCACTGTATATTATAATAACAGAGGACATTATGTAATGATAGGGGGCACTGTATATTATAATAACAGAGGACATTATGTAATATAAGTGGCACTGTATATTATAATAACAGAGGACATTATGTTATATAAGGGGCACTGTATATTATAATAACAGAGGACATTATGTAATATAAGGGGCACTGTATATTATAATAACAGAGGACATTATGTAATGATAGGGGGCACTGTATATTATAATAACAGAGGACATTATGTAATATAAGGGGCACTGTATATTATAATATGAGAGGACATTATGTAATGATAGGGGGCACTGTATATTATAATAAGAGAGGACATTATATAATTATAGGGGGCACTGTATATTATAATAACAGAGGACATTATGTAATATAAGGGGCACTGTATATTATATTAACAGAGGACATTATGTAATGATAGGGGGCACTGTATATTATAATAACAGAGGACATTATGTAATATAAGGGGCACTGTATATTATAATAACAAAGGACATTATGTAATGATAGGGGGCACTGTATATTATAATAACAGAGGACATTATGTAATGATAGGGGGCACTGTATATTATAATAACAGAGGACATCATGTAATATAAGGGGCACTGTATATTATAATAACAGAGGACATTATGTAATATAAGGGGCACTGTATATTATAATAACAGAGGACATTATGTAATGATAGGGGGCACTGTATATTATAATAACAGAGGACATTATGTAATGATAGGGGGCACTGTATATTATAATAACAGAGGACATTATGTAATATAAGGGGCACTGTATATTATAATAACAGAGGACATTATGTAATGATAGGGGGCACTGTATATTATAATAACAGAGGATATTATGTAATGATAGGGGGCACTGTATATTATAATAACAGAGGACATTATGTAATGATAGGTGGCACTGTATATTATAATAAGAGAGGACATTATATAATGATAGGGGGCACTGTATATTATAATATCAGAGGACATTATGTAGTATAAGGGGCACTGTATATTATAATAACAGAGGACATTATGTAATATAAGGGGCACTGTATATTATAATATCAGAAGACATTATGTAATATAAGGGGCACTGTATATTATAATAACAGAGGACATTATGTAATGATAGGGGGCACTGTATATTATAATAACAGAGGACATTATGTAATGATAGGGGCACTGTATATTATAATAACAGAGGACATTATGTAATCATAGGGGTCACTGTATATTATAATAACAGAGGACATTATGTAATATATGGGGCACTGTATATTATAACAGAAGACATTATGTAATATAAGGGGCACTGTATATTATAATAACAGAGGACATTATATAATATAAGGGGCACTGTATATTATAATAACAGAGGACATTATGTAATATAAGGGGCACTGTATATTATAATAACAGAGGACATTATGTAATGATAGGGGGCACTGTATATTATAATAACAGGGGACATTATGTAATGATAGGGGCACTGTATATTATAATAACAGAGGACATTATGTAATATAAGGGGCACTGTATATTATAATAACAGAGGACATTATGTAATCATAGGGGTCACTGTATATTATAATAACAGAGGACATTATGTAATATATGGGGCACTGTATATTATAACAGAAGACATTATGTAATATAAGGGGCACTGTATATTATAATAACAGAGGACATTATGTAATATAAGGGGCACTGTATATTATAATAACAGAGGACATTATGTAATGATAGGGGGCACTGTATATTATAATAAAAGAGGACATTATGTAATATAAGTGGCACTGTATATTATAATAACAGAGGACATTATGTAATATAAGGGGCACTGTATATTATAATAACAGAGGACATTATGTAATGATAGGGGGCACTGTATATTATAATAACAGAGGATATTATGTAATGATAGGGGGCACTGTATATTATAATAACAGAGGACATTATGTAATGATAGGGGGCACTGTATATTATAATAAGAGAAGACATTATATAATGATAGGGGGCACTGTATATTATAATATCAGAGGACATTATGTAGTATAAGGGGCACTGTATATTATAATAACAGAGGACATTATGTAATATAAGGGGCACTGTATATTATAATATCAGAGGACATTATGTAATATAAGGAGCACTGTATATTATAATAACAGAGGACATTATGTAATGATAGGGGGCACTGTATATTATAATAACAGAGGACATTATGTAATGATAGGGGCACTGTATATTATAATAACAGAGGACATTATGTAATATAAGGGGCACTGTATATTATAATAACAGAGGACATTATGTAATGATAGGGGTCACTGTATATTATAATAACAGAGGACATTATGTAATATATGGGGCACTGTATATTATAACAGAAGACATTATGTAATATAAGGGGCACTGTATATTATAATAACAGAGGACATTATATAATATAAGGGGCACTGTATATTATAATAACAGAGGACATTATGTAATATAAGGGGCACTGTATATTATAATAACAGAGGACATTATGTAATGATAGGGGGCACTGTATATTATAATAACAGAGGACATTATGTAATGATAGGGGGCACTGTATATTATAATAACAGAGGACATTATGTAATGATAGGGGGCACTGTATATTATAATAAAAGAGGACATTATGTAATATAAGTGGCACTGTATATTATAATAACAGAGGACATTATGTTATATAAGGGGCACGGTATATTATAAAAACAGAGGACATTATGTAATATAAGGGACACTGTATATTATAATAACAGAGGACATTATGTAATATAAGGGGCACTGTATATTATAATAACAGAAGACATTATGTAATATAAGGGGCACTGGATATTATAATAACAGAGGGCATTATGTAATATAAAGGGCACTGTATTTTATAATAACAGAGGACATTATATAATGATAGGGGGCACTGTATATTATAATATCAGAGGACATTATGTAATATAAGGGGCACTGTATATTATAATAACAGAGGACATTATGTAATGATAGGGGGCACTGTATATTATATTAACAGAGGACATTATGTAATGATAGGGGGCACTGTATATTATAATAACAGAGGACATTATGTATTGATAGGGGCACTGTATATTATAATAAGAGAGGACATTATATCATGATAGGGGGCACTGTATATTATAATAACAGAGGATATTATGTAATGATAGGGGGCACTGTATATTATAATAAAAGAGGACATTATGCAATGATAGGGGGCAATGTATATTATAATAAGAGAGGACATTATATAATGATAGGGGGAACTGTATATTATAATAACAGAGGACATTATGTAATATAAGGGGCACTGTATATTATAATAACAGAGGACATTATGTAATGATAGGGGGCACTGTATATTATAATAACAGAGGACATTATGTAATATAAGGGGCACAGTATATTATAATAACAGAGGACATTATGTAATATAAGGGACACTGTATATTATAATAACAGAGGACATTGTGTAATGATAGGGAGCACTGTATATTATAATAACAGAGGACATTAAGTAATATAATGGGCACTGTATATTATAATAACAGAGGATATTATGTAATGATAGGGGGCACTGTATATTATAATAAGAGAGGACATTATATAATGATAGGGGGCACTGTATATTATAATAACAGAGGACATTATGTAATATAAGGGGCACTGTATATTATAATAACAGAAGACATTATGTAATGATAGGGGGCACTGTATATTATAATAACAGAGGACATTATGTAATGATAGGGAGCACTGTATATTATAATAACAGAGGACATTAAGTAATATAATGGGCACTGTATATTATAATAACAGAGGATATTATGTATTGATAGGGGGCACTGTATATTATAATAAGAGAGGACATTATATAATGATAGGGGGCACTGTATATTATAATAACAGAGGACATTATGTAATATAAGGGGCACTGTATATTATAATAACAGAAGACATTATGTAATGATAGGGGGCACTGTATATTATAATAACAGAGGACATTATGTAATATAAGGGGCACTGTATATTATAATAACAGAGGACATTATATAATGATAGGGGGCACTGTATATTATAATAACAGAGGAAATTATGTAATATAAGGGGCACTGTATATTATAATAACAGAGGACATTATGTAATGATAGGGGGCACTGTATATTATAATAACAGAGGACATTATGTAATATAAGGGGCACTGTATATTGTAATAACAGAGGACATTATATAATGATAGGGGGCACTGTATATTATAATATCAGAGGACATTATGTAATATGAGGGGCACTGTATATTATAATAAAAGAGGACATTATGTAATATAAGGGGCACTGTATATTATAATAACCGAGGACATTATGTAATGATAGGGGGCACTGTATATTATAATAACAGAGGACATTATGTAATGATAGGGGGCACTTTATATTATAATAACAGAGGACATTATGTAATGATAGGGGGAACTGTATATTATAATAACAGAGGACATTATGTAATGATATGGGGCACTGTATATTATAATAACAGAGGACATTATGTAATATAAGGGGCACTGTATATTATAATAACAGAGGACATTATGTAATGATAGGGGGCACTGTATATTATAATAACAGAGGACATTATGTAATGATAGGGGGCACTTTATATTATAATAACAGAGGACATTATGTAATGATAGGGGGCACTGTATATTATAATAACAGAGGACATTATGTAATGATAGGGGGCACCGTATATTATAATAACAGAGGACATTATGTTATATAAGGGGCACTGTATATTATAATAACAGAGGACATTATGTAATATACGGGGCACTGTATATTATAATAACAGAAGACATTATGTAATATAAGGGGCACTGTATATTATAATAACAGAGGACATTATGTAATATAAAGGGCACTGTATATTATAATAACAGAGGACATTATATAATGATAGGGGGCACTGTATATTATAATATCAGAGGACATTATGTAATATAAGGGGCACTGTATATTATAATAACAGAGGACATTATGTAATGATAGGGGGCACTGTATATTATAATAACAGAGGACATTATGTATTGATAGGGGCACTGTATATTATAATAAGAGAGGACATTATATAATGATAGGGGGGCACTGTATATTATAATAACAGAGGAAATTATGTATTATAAGGGGCACTGTATATTATAATAACAGAGGACATTATGTAATATAAGGGGCACTGTATATTATAATAACAGAGGACATTATGTAATGATAGGGGGCACTGTATATTATAATAACAGAGGACATTATGTAATATAAGGGGCACTGTATATTATAATAAGAGAGGACATTATATAATGATAGGGGGCACTGTATATTATAATAATAGAGGACATTATGTAATATAAGGGGCACTGTATATTATAATAACAGAGGACATTATGTAATGATAGGGGGCACTGTATATTATAATAACAGAGGACATTATGTAATATAAGGGGCACTGTATATTATAATAACAGAGGACATTATGTTATATAAGGGGCACTGTATATTATAATAACAGAGGACATTATGTAATATAAAGGGCTCTGTATATTATAATAACAGAGGACATTATGTAATATAAAGGGCTCTGTATATTATAATAACAGAGGACATTATGTAATATATGGGGCAATGTATATTATAATAACAGAGGACATTATGTAATCATAGGGGTCACTGTATATTATAATAACAGAGGACATTATGTAATGATAGGGGGCACTGTATATTATAATAACAGAGGACATTATGTAATGATAGGGGGCAGTGTATATTATAATAACAGAGGACATTATGTAATGATAGGGGGCACTGTATATTATAATAACAGAGGACATTATGTATTGATAGGGGCACTGTATATTATAATAAGAGACGACATTATGTAATGATAGGGGGCACTGTATATTATAATAACAGAGGATATTATGTATTGATAGGGGCACTGTATATTATAATAACAGAGGACATTATGTAATGATAGGGGGCACTGTATATTATAATAACAGAGGATATTATGTAATGATAGGGGGCACTGTATATTATAATAACAGAGGACATTATGTAATGATAGGGGGCACTGTATATTATAATAAGAGAGGACATTATATAATGATAGGGGGCACTGTATATTATAATATCAGAGGACATTATGTAATGATAGGGGGCACTGTATATTATAATAACAGAGGATATTATGTAATGATAGGGGGCACTGTATATTATAATAACAGAGGACATTATGTAATGATAGGGGGCACTGTATATTATAATAAGAGAGGACATTATATAATGATAGGGGGCACTGTATATTATAATAACAGAGGACATTATGTTATATAAGGGGCACTGTATATTATAATAACAGAGGACATTATGTAATATAAAGGGCTCTGTATATTATAATAACAGAGGACATTATGTAATATAAAGGGCTCTGTATATTATAATAACAGAGGACATTATGTAATATATGGGGCAATGTATATTATAATAACAGAGGACATTATGTAATCATAGGGGGCAGTGTATATTATAATAACAGAGGACATTATGTAATGATAGGGGCACTGTATATTATAATAACAGAGGACATTATGTAATGATAGGGGGCAGTGTATATTATAATAGCAGAGGACATTATGTAATGATAGGGGGCACTGTATATTATAATAACAGAGGACATTATGTAATATAAGTGGCACCGTATATTATAATAACAGAGGACATTATGTAATATAAGGGGCACTGTATATTACAATAAGAGAGGACATTATATAATGATAGGGGGACTGTATATTAAAATAATAGATGACATTATGTAATATAAGGGGCACTGTATATTATAATAACAGAGGACATTATGTAATGATAGGGGGCACTGTATATTATAATATCAGAGGACATTATGTAATATAAGGGGCACTGTATATTATAATAACAGAGGACATTATGTAATGATAGGGGGCACTGTATATTATAATAACAGAGGACATTATGTATTGATAGGGGCACTGTATATTATAATAAGAGAGGACATTATATAATGATAGGGGGCACTGTATATTATAATAACAGAGGAAATTATGTATTATAAGGGGCACTGTATATTATAATAACAGAGGACATTATGTAATATAAGGGGCACTGTATATTATAATAACAGAGGACATTATGTAATGATAGGGGGCACTGTATATTATAATAACAGAGGACATTATGTAATATAAGGGGCACTGTATATTATAATAAGAGAGGACATTATATAATGATAGGGGGCACTGTATATTATAATAATAGAGGACATTATGTAATATAAGGGGCACTGTATATTATAATAACAGAGGACATTATATAATGATAGGGGGCACTGTATATTATAATAACAGAGGAAATTATGTAATATAAGGGGCACTGTATATTATAATAACAGAGGACATTATGTAATGATAGGGGGCACTGTATATTATAATAACAGAGGACATTATGTAATATAAGGGGCACTGTATATTGTAATAACAGAGGACATTATATAATGATAGGGGGCACTGTATATTATAATATCAGAGGACATTATGTAATATGAGGGGCACTGTATATTATAATAAAAGAGGACATTATGTAATATAAGGGGCACTGTATATTATAATAACAGAGGACATTATGTAATGATAGGGGGCACTGTATATTATAATAACAGAGGACATTATGTAATGATAGGGGGCACTTTATATTATAATAACAGAGGACATTATGTAATGATAGGGGGAACTGTATATTATAATAACAGAGGACATTATGTAATGATATGAGGCACTGTATATTATAATAACAGAGGACATTATGTAATATAAGGGGCACTGTATATTATAATAACAGAGGACATTATGTAATGATAGGGGGCACTGTATATTATAATAACAGAGGACATTATGTAATGATAGGGGGCACTTTATATTATAATAACAGAGGACATTATGTAATGATAGGGGGCACTGTATATTATAATAACAGAGGACATTATGTAATGATAGGGGGCACCGTATATTATAATAACAGAGGACATTATGTTATATAAGGGGCACTGTATATTATAATAACAGAGGACATTATGTAATATACGGGGCACTGTATATTATAATAACAGAAGACATTATGTAATATAAGGGGCACTGTATATTATAATAACAGAGGACATTATGTAATATAAAGGGCACTGTATATTATAATAACAGAGGACATTATATAATGATAGGGGGCACTGTATATTATAATATCAGAGGACATTATGTAATATAAGGGGCACTGTATATTATAATAACAGAGGACATTATGTAATGATAGGGGGCACTGTATATTATAATAACAGAGGACATTATGTATTGATAGGGGCACTGTATATTATAATAAGAGAGGACATTATATAATGATAGGGGGCACTGTATATTATAATAACAGAGGAAATTATGTATTATAAGGGGCACTGTATATTATAATAACAGAGGACATTATGTAATATAAGGGGCACTGTATATTATAATAACAGAGGACATTATGTAATGATAGGGGGCACTGTATATTATAATAACAGAGGACATTATGTAATATAAGGGGCACTGTATATTATAATAAGAGAGGACATTATATAATGATAGGGGGCACTGTATATTATAATAACAGAGGACATTATGTAATATAAGGGGCACTGTATATTATAATAACAGAGGACATTATGTTATATAAGGGGCACTGTATATTATAATAACAGAGGACATTATGTAATATAAAGGGCTCTGTATATTATAATAACAGAGGACATTATGTAATATAAAGGGCTCTGTATATTATAATAACAGAGGACATTATGTAATCATAGGGGTCACTGTATATTATAATAACAGAGGACATTATGTAATGATAGGGGGCACTGTATATTATAATAACAGAGGACATTATGTAATGATAGGGGGCAGTGTATATTATAATAACAGAGGACATTATGTAATGATAGGGGGCACTGTATATTATAATAACAGAGGACATTATGTATTGATAGGGGCACTGTATATTATAATAAGAGAGGACATTATGTAATGATAGGGGGCACTGTATATTATAATAACAGAGGATATTATGTATTGATAGGGGCACTGTATATTATAATAACAGAGGACATTATGTAATGATAGGGGGCACTGTATATTATAATAACAGAGGATATTATGTAATGATAGGGGGCACTGTATATTATAATAACAGAGGACATTATGTAATGATAGGGGGCACTGTATATTATAATAAGAGAGGGCATTATATAATGATAGGGGGCACTGTATATTATAATATCAGAGGACATTATGTAATGATAGGGGGCACTGTATATTATAATAACAGAGGATATTATGTAATGATAGGGGGCACTGTATATTATAATAACAGAGGACATTATGTAATGATAGGGGGCACTGTATATTATAATAAGAGAGGACATTATATAATGATAGGGGGCACTGTATATTATAATAACAGAGGACATTATGTTATATAAGGGGCACTGTATATTATAATAACAGAGGACATTATGTAATATAAAGGGCTCTGTATATTATAATAACAGAGGACATTATGTAATATAAAGGGCTCTGTATATTATAATAACAGAGGACATTATGTAATATATGGGGCAATGTATATTATAATAACAGAGGACATTATGTAATCATAGGGGGCAGTGTATATTATAATAACAGAGGACATTATGTAATGATAGGGGGCAGTGTATATTATAATAACAGAGGACATTATGTAATGATAGGGGGCAGTGTATATTATAATAACAGAGGACATTATGTAATGATAGGGGGCACTGTATATTATAATAACAGAGGACATTATGTAATATAAGTGGCACCGTATATTATAATAACAGAGGACATTATGTAATATAAGGGGCACTGTATATTACAATAAGAGAGGACATTATATAATGATAGGGGGCACTGTATATTAAAATAATAGATGACATTATGTAATATAAGGGGCACTGTATATTATAATAACAGAGGACATTATGTAATGATAGGGGGCACTGTATATTATAATATCAGAGGACATTATGTAATATAAGGGGCACTGTATATTATAATAACAGAGGACATTATGTAATGATAGGGGGCACTGTATATTATAATAACAGAGGACATTATGTATTGATAGGGGCACTGTATATTATAATAAGAGAGGACATTATATAATGATAGGGGGCACTGTATATTATAATAACAGAGGACATTATGTAATATAAGGGGCACTGTATATTATAATAACAGAGGACATTATGTAATGATAGGGGGCACTGTATATTATAATAACAGAGGACATTATGTAATATAAGGGGCACTGTATATTATAATAAGAGAGGACATTATATAATGATAGGGGGCACTGTATATTATAATAATAGAGGACATTATGTAATATAAGGGGCACTGTATATTATAATAACAGAGGACATTATGTAATGATAGGGGGCACTGTATATTATAATAACAGAGGACATTATGTAATATAAGGGGCACTGTATATTATAATAACAGAGGACATTATGTAATGATAGGGGGCACTGTATATTATAATAACAGAGGACATTATGTAATATAAGGGGCACTGTATATTATAATAACAGAGGATATTATGTAATGATAGGGGACACTGTATATTATAATAAGAGAGGACATTATATAATGATAGGGGGCACTGTATATTATAATAACAGAGGACATTATGTAATATAAGGGGCACTGTATATTATATTAACAGAGGACATTATGTAATGATAGGGTGCACTGTATATTATAATAACAGAGGACATTATGTAATGATAGGGGGCACTGTATATTATAATAACAGAGGACATTATGTAATATAAGTGGCACTGTATATTATAATAACAGAGGACATTATGTTATATAAGGGGCACTGTATATTATAATAACAGAGGACATTATGTAATATAAGGGGCACTGTATATTATAATAACAGAGGACATTATGTAATGATAGGGGGCACTGTATATTATAATAACAGAGGACATTATGTAATATAAGGGGCACTGTATATTATAATATGAGAGGACATTATGTAATGATAGGGGGCACTGTATATTATAATAAGAGAGGACATTATATAATTATAGGGGGCACTGTATATTATAATAACAGAGGACATTATGTAATATAAGGGGCACTGTATATTATATTAACAGAGGACATTATGTAATGATAGGGGGCACTGTATATTATAATAACAGAGGACATTATGTAATATAAGGGGCACTGTATATTATAATAACAAAGGACATTATGTAATGATAGGGGGCACTGTATATTATAATAACAGAGGACATTATGTAATGATAGGGGGCACTGTATATTATAATAACAGAGGACATTATGTAATATAAGGGGCACTGTATATTATAATAACAGAGGACATTATGTAATATAAGGGGCACTGTATATTATAATAACAGAGGACATTATGTAATGATAGGGGGCACTGTATATTATAATAACAGAGGACATTATGTAATGATAGGGGGCACTGTATATTATAATAACAGAGGACATTATGTAATATAAGGGGCACTGTATATTATAATAACAGAGGACATTATGTAATGATAGGGGGCACTGTATATTATAATAACAGAGGATATTATGTAATGATAGGGGGCACTGTATATTATAATAACAGAGGACATTATGTAATGATAGGTGGCACTGTATATTATAATAAGAGAGGACATTATATAATGATAGGGGGCACTGTATATTATAATATCAGAGGATATTATGTAGTATAAGGGGCACTGTATATTATAATAACAGAGGACATTATGTAATATAAGGGGCACTGTATATTATAATAACAGAGGACATTATGTAATATAAGGGGCACTGTATATTATAATAACAGAGGACATTATGTAATCATAGGGGTCACTGTATATTATAATAACAGAGGACATTATGTAATATATGGGGCACTGTATATTATAATAACAGAAGACATTATGTAATATAAGGGGCACTGTATATTATAATAACAGAGGGCATTATGTAATATAAAGGGCACTGTATTTTATAATAACAGAGGACATTATATAATGATAGGGGGCACTCTATATTATAATATCAGAGGACATTATGTAATATAAGGGGCACTGTATATTATAATAACAGAGGACATTATGTAATGATAGGGGGCACTGTATATTATATTAACAGAGGACATTATGTAATGATAGGGGGCACTGTATATTATAATAACAGAGGACATTATGTATTGATAGGGGCACTGTATATTATAATAAGAGAGGACATTATATCATGATAGGGGGCACTGTATATTATAATAACAGAGGATATTATGTAATGATAGGGGGCACTGTATATTATAATAAAAGAGGACATTATGCAATGATAGGGGGCAATGTATATTATAATAAGAGAGGACATTATATAATGATAGGGGGAACTGTATATTATAATAACAGAGGACATTATGTAATATAAGGGGCACTGTATATTATAATAACAGAGGACATTATGTAATGATAGGGTGCACTGTATATTATAATAACAGAGGACATTATGTAATATAAGGGGCACAGTATATTATAATAACAGAGGACATTATGTAATATAAGGGACACTGTATATTATAATAACAGAGGACATTATGTAATGATAGGGGGCACTGTATATTATAATAACAGAGGACATTATGTAATGATAGGGAGCACTGTATATTATAATAACAGAGGACATTAAGTAATATAATGGGCACTGTATATTATAATAACAGAGGATATTATGTAATGATAGGGGGCACTGTATATTATAATAAGAGAGGACATTATATAATGATAGGGGGCACTGTATATTATAATAACAGAGGACATTATGTAATATAAGGGGCACTGTATATTATAATAACAGAAGACATTATGTAATGATAGGGGGCACTGTATATTATAATAACAGAGGACATTATGTAATATAAGGGGCACTGTATATTATAATAACAGAGGACATTATATAATGATAGGGGGCACTGTATATTATAATAACAGAGGAAATTATGTAATATAAGGGGCACTGTATATTATAATAACAGAGGACATTATGTAATGATAGGGGGCACTGTATATTATAATAACAGAGGACATTATGTAATATAAGGGGCACTGTATATTGTAATAACAGAGGACATTATATAATGATAGGGGGCACTGTATATTATAATATCAGAGGACATTATGTAATATGAGGGGCACTGTATATTATAATAAAAGAGGACATTATGTAATATAAGGGGCACTGTATATTATAATAACAGAGGACATTATGTAATGATAGGGGGCACTGTATATTATAATAACAGAGGACATTATGTAATGATAGGGGGCACTTTATATTATAATAACAGAGGACATTATGTAATGATAGGGGGCACTGTATATTATAATAACAGAGGACATTATGTAATGATATGGGGCACTGTATATTATAATAACAGAGGACATTATGTAATATAAGGGGCACTGTATATTATAATAACAGAGGACATTATGTAATGATAGGGGGCACTGTATATTATAATAACAGAGGACATTATGTAATGATAGGGGGCACTTTATATTATAATAACAGAGGACATTATGTAATGATAGGGGGCACCGTATATTATAATAACAGAGGACATTATGTTATATAAGGGGCACTGTATATTATAATAACAGAAGACATTATGTAATATAAGGGGCACTGTATATTATAATAACAGAGATCATTATATAATGATAGGGGGCACTGTATATTATAATATCAGAGGACATTATGTAATATAAGGGGCACTGTATATTATAATAACAGAGGACATTATGTAATATAAAGGGCACTGTATATTATAATAACAGAGGACATTATGTAATATAAAGGGCACTGTATATTATAATAACAGAGGACATTATATAATGATAGGGGGCACTGTATATTATAATATCAGAGGACATTATGTAATATAAGGGGCACTGTATATTATAATAACAGAGGACATTATGTAATGATAGGGGGCACTGTATATTATAATAACAGAGGACATTATGTATTGATAGGGGCACTGTATATTATAATAAGAGAGGACATTATATAATGATAGGGGGCACTGTATATTATAATAACAGAGGAAATTATGTATTATATGGGGCACTGTATATTATAATAACAGAGGACATTATGTAATATAAGGGGCACTGTATATTATAATAACAGAGGACATTATGTAATGATAGGGGGCACTGTATATTATAATAACAGAGGACATTATGTAATATAAGGGGCACTGTATATTATAATAAGAGAGGACATTATATAATGATAGGGGGCACTGTATATTATAATAATAGAGGACATTATGTAATATAAGGGGCACTGTATATTATAATAACAGAGGACATTATGTAATGATAGGGGGCACTGTATATTATAATAACAGAGGACATTATGTAATATAAGGGGCATTGTATATTATAATAACAGAGGATATTATGTAATGATAGGGGACACTGTATATTATAATAAGAGAGGACATTATATAATGATAGGGGGCACTGTATATTATAATAACAGAGGACATTATGTAATATATGGGGCACTGTATATTATAATAACAGAGGACATTATGTAATGATAGGGGGCACTGTATATTATAATAACAGAGGACATTATGTAATATAAGGGGCACTGTATATTATAATAACAGAGGACATTATGTTATATAAGGGGCACTGTATATTATAATAACAGAGGACATTATGTAATATAAAGGGCTCTGTATATTATAATAACAGAGGACATTATGTAATATAAAGGGCTCTGTATATTATAATAACAGAGGACATTATGTAATATGTGGGGCAATGTATATTATAATAACAGAGGACATTATGTAATCATAGGGGTCACTGTATATTATAATAACAGAGGACATTATGTAATGATAGGGGGCACTGCATATTATAATAACAGAGGACATTATGTAATGATAGGGGGCAGTGTATATTATAATAACAGAGGACATTATGTAATGATAGGGGGCACTGTATATTATATTAACAGAGGACATTATGTAATGATAGGGGGCACTGTATATTATAATAACAGAGGACATTATGTATTGATAGGGGCACTGTATATTATAATAAGAGAGGACATTATGTAATGATAGGGGGCACTGTATATTATAATAACAGAGGATATTATGTAATGATAGGGGGCACTGTATATTATAATAACAGAGGACATTATGTAATGATAGGGGGCACTGTATATTATATTAACAGAGGACATTATGTATTGATAGGGGCACTGTATATTATAATAAGAGAGGACATTATATCATGATAGGGGGCACTGTATATTATAATAACAGAGGATATTATGTAATGATAGGGGGCACTGTATATTATAATAACAGAGGACATTATGTATTGATAGGGGCACTGTATATTATAATAAGAGAGGACATTATGTAATGATAGGGGGCACTGTATATTATAATAACAGAGGATATTATGTAATGATAGGGGGCACTGTATATTATAATAACAGAGGACATTATGTAATGATAGGGGGCACTGTATATTATAATAAGAGAGGACATTATATAATGATAGGGGGCACTGTATATTATAATAACAGAGGACATTATGTAATGATAGGGGGCAGTGTATATTATAATAACAGAGGACATTATGTAATGATAGGGGGCACTGTATATTATATTAACAGAGGACATTATGTAATGATAGGGGGCACTGTATATTATAATAACAGAGGACATTATGTATTGATAGGGGCACTGTATATTATAATAACAGAGGACATTATGTAATGATAGGGGGCACTGTATATTATAATAACAGAGGATATTATGTAATGATAGGGGGCACTGTATATTATAATAACAGAGGACATTATGTAATGATAGGGGGCACTGTATATTATAATAACAGAGGATATTATGTAATGATAGGGGGCACTGTATATTATAATAACAGAGGACATTATGTAATGATAGGGGGCACTGTATATTATAATAAGAGAGGACATTATATAATGATAGGGGGCACTGTATATTATAATAACAGAGGACATTATGTTATATAAGGGGCACTGTATATTATAATAACAGAGGACATTATGTAATATAAAGGGCTCTGTATATTATAATAACAGAGGACATTATGTAATATAAAGGGCTCTGTATATTATAATAACAGAGGACATTATGTAATATATGGGGCAATGTATATTATAATAACAGAGGACATTATGTAATCATAGGGGGCAGTGTATATTATAATAACAGAGGACATTATGTAATGATAGGGGGCACTGTATATTATAATAACAGAGGACATTATGTAATGATAGGGGGCAGTGTATATTATAATAACAGAGGACATTATGTAATGATAGGGGGCACTGTATATTATAATAACAGAGGACATTATGTAATATAAGTGGCACCGTATATTATAATAACAGAGGACATTATGTAATATAAGGGGCACTGTATATTACAATAAGAGAGGACATTATATAATGATAGGGGGCACTGTATATTATAATAATAGATGACATTATGTAATATAAGGGGCACTGTATATTATAATAACAGAGGACATTATGTAATGATAGGGGGCACTGTATATTATAATAACAGAGGACATTATGTAATATAAGTGGCACTGTATATTATAATAACAGAGGACATTATGTTATATAAGGGGCACTGTATATTATAATAACAGAGGACATTATGTAATATAAGGGGCACTGTATATTATAATAACAGAGGACATTATGTAAAGATAGGGGGCACTGTATATTATAATAACAGAGGACATTATGTAATGATTGGGGGCACTGTATATTATAATAAGAGAGGACATTATATAATGATAGGGGGCACTGTATATTATAATAATAGAGGACATTATGTAATATAAGGGGCACTGTATATTATAATAACAGAGGACATTATGTAATGATAGGGGGCACTGTATATTATAATAACAGAGGACATTATGTAATATAAGGGGCACTGTATATTATAATAACAGAGGATATTATGTAATGATAGGGGACACTGTATATTATAATAAGAGAGGACATTATATAATGATAGGGGGCACTGTATATTATAATAACAGAGGAAAATATGTATTATAAGGGGCACTGTATATTATAATAACAGAGGACATTATGTAATGATAGGGGGCACTGTATATTATAATATTAGTGGACATTATGTAATCATAGGGGTCACTGTATATTATAATAACAGAGGACATTATGTAATGATAGGGGGCACTGTATATTATAATAACAGAGGACATTATGTAATGATAGGGGGCAGTGTATATTATAATAACAGAGGACATTATGTAATGATAGGGGGCACTGTATATTATAATAACAGAGGAAATTATGTAATATAAGTGGCACCGTATATTATAATAACAGAGGACATTATGTAATATAAGGGGCACTGTATATTATAATAACAGAGGACATTATGTAATATAAGGGGCACTGTATATTATAATAACAGAAGACATTATGTAATATAAGGGGCACTGTATATTATAATAACAGAGGACATTATGTAATATAAAGGGCACTGTATAGTATAATAACAGAGGACATTATATAATGATAGGGGGCACTGTATATTATAATATCAGAGGACATTATTTAATATAAGGGGCACTGTATATTATAATAACAGAGGACATTATGTATTGATAGGGGCACTGTATATTATAATAAGAGAGGACATTATATAATGATAGGGGGCACTGTATATTATAATAACAGAGGAAAATATGTATTATAAGGGGCACTGTATATTATAATAACAGAGGACATTATGTAATGATAGGGGGCACTGTATATTATAATATTAGTGGACATTATGTAATATAAGGGGCACTGTATATTATAATAACAGAGGACATTATGTAATGATAGGGGGCACTGTATATTATAATAAGAGAGGACATTATGTATTGATAGGGGCACTGTATATTATAATAAGAGAGGACATTATATAATGATAGGGGGAACTGTATATTATAATAACAGAGGAAATTATGTATTATAAGGGGCACTGTATATTATAATAACAGAGGACATTATGTAATATAAGGGGCACTGTATATTATAATATCAGTGGACATTATGTAATATAAGGGGCACTGTATATTATAATAACAGAGGACATTATGTAATGATAGGGGGCACTGTATATTATAATAACAGAGGACATTATGTATTAATAGGGGCACTGTATATTATAATAAGAGAGGACATTATATAATGATAGGGGGCACTGTATATTATAATAACAGAGGAAATTATGTATTATAAGGGGCACTGTATATTATAATAACAGAGGACATTATGTAATGATAGGGGGCACTGTATATTATAATAACAGAGGACATTATGTAATATAAGGGGCACTGTATATTATTATAACAGAGGACATTATGTAATGATAGGGGGCACTGTATATTATAATAACAGAGGATATTTTGTAATGATAGGGGCACTGTATATTGTAATAACAGAGGACATTATGTAATGATAGGGGGCACTGTATATTATAATAAGAGAGGACATTATATAATGATAGGGGGCACTGTATATTATAATAACAGAGGACATTATGTAATATAAGGGGCACTGTATATTATAATAACATAGGACATTATGTAATATAAGGGGCACTGTATATTATAATAACATAGGACATTATGTAATGATAGGGGGCACTGTATATTATAATAACAGAGGACATTATGTAATGATAGGGGGCACTGTATATTATAATAACAGAGGACATTATGTAATATAAGGGCCACTGTATATTATAATAACAGAGGACATTATGTAATGATAGGGGGCACTGTATATTATAATAACAAAGGACATTATGTAATGATAGGGTGCACTGTATATTATAATAACAGAGGACATTATGTAATGATAGGGGGCACTGTATATTATAATAACAGAGGACATTATGTAATATAAGTGGCACTGTATATTATAATAACAGAGGACATTATGTTATATAAGGGGCACTGTATATTATAATAACAGAGGACATTATGTAATATAAGGGGCACTGTATATTATAATAACAGAGGACATTATGTAATGATAGGGGGCACTGTATATTATAATAACAGAGGACATTATGTAATATAAGGGGCACTGTATATTATAATAACAGAGGACATTATATAATGATAGGGGGCACTGTATATTATAATATCAGAGGACATTATGTAATATAAGGGGCACTGTATATTATAATAACAGAGGACATTATGTAATATAAGGGGCACTGTATATTATAATATGAGAGGACATTATGTAATGATAGGGGGCACTGTATATTATAATAAGAGAGGACATTATATAATTATAGGGGGCACTGTATATTATAATAACAGAGGACATTATGTAATATAAGGGGCACTGTATATTATAATAACAGAGGACATTATGTAATGATAGGGGGCACTGTATATTATAATAACAGAGGACATTATGTATTAATTGGGGACACTGTATATTATAATAAGAGAGGACATTATATAATGATAGGGGGCACTGTATATTATAATAACAGAGGACATTATGTAATATAAGGGGCACTGTATATTATAATAACAGAGGACATTATGTAATGATAGGGGGCACTGTATATTATAATAAGAGAGGACATTATATAATGATAGGGGGCACTGTATATTATAATAAGAGAGGACATTATGTAATATAAGGGGCACTGTATATTATAATAACAGAGGACATTATGTAATATAAGGGGCACTGTAAATTATAATAATAGAGGACATTATGTAATATAAGGGGCACTGTATATTATAATAACAGAGGACATTATGTAATGATAGGGGGCACTGTGTATTATAATAAGAGAGGACATTATATAATGATAGGGGGCACTGTATATTATAATAAGAGAGGACATTATATAATGATAGGGGGCACTGTATATTATAATAATAGAGGACATTATGTAATATAAGGGGCACTGTATATTATAATAACAGAGGACATTATGTAATGATTGGGGGCACTGTATATTATAATAAGAGAGGACATTATATAATGATAGGGGGCACTGTATATTATAATAATAGAGGACATTATGTAATATAAGGGGCACTGTATATTATAATAACAGAGGACATTGTGTAATGATAGGGGGCACTGTATATTATAATAACAGAGGACATAATGTAATGATAGGGGACACTGTATATTATAATAAGAGAGGACATTATATAATGATAGGGGGCACTGTATATTATAATAACAGAGGACATTATGTAATATAAGGGGCACTGTATATTATAATAACATAGGACATTATGTAATATAAGGGGCACTGCATATTATAATAACATAGGACATTATGTAATGATAGGGGCACTGTATATTATAATAACAGAGGACATTATGTAATGATAGGGGGCACTGTATATTATAATAACAGAGGACATTATGTAATATAAGGGGCACTGTATATTATAATAACAGAGGACATTATGTAATGATAGGGGGCACTGTATATTATAATAACAGAGGACATTATGTAATGATAGGGGGCACTGTATATTATAATAACAGAGGACATTATGTAATGATAGGGTGCACTGTATATTATAATAACAGAGGACATTATGTAATGATAGGGGGCACTGTATATTATAATAACAGAGGACATTATGTAATATAAGTGGCACTGTATATTATAATAACAGAGGACATTATGTTATATAAGGGGCACTGTATATTATAATAACAGAGGACATTATGTAATATAAGGGGCACTGTATATTATAATAACAGAGGACATTATGTAATGATAGGGGGCACTGTATATTATAATAACAGAGGACATTATGTAATATAAGGGGCACTGTATATTATAATAACAGAGGACATTATATAATGATAGGGGGCACTGTATATTATAACATCAGAGGACATTATGTAATATAAGGGGCACTGTATATTATAATAACAGAGGACATTATGTAATATAAGGGGCACTGTATATTATAATATGAGAGGACGTTATGTAATGATAGGGGGCACTGTATATTATAATAAGAGAGGACATTATATAATTATAGGGGGCACTGTATATTATAATAACAGAGGACATTATGTAATATAAGGGGCACTGTATATTATAATAACAGAGGACATTATGTAATGATAGGGGGCACTGTATATTATAATAACAGAGGACATTATGTATTAATTGGGGACACTGTATATTATAATAAGAGAGGACATTATATAATGATAGGGGGCACTGTATATTATAATAACAGAGGACATTATGTAATATAAGGGGCACTGTATATTATAATAACAGAGGACATTATGTAATGATAGGGGGCACTGTATATTATAATAAGAGAGGACATTATATAATGATAGGGGGCACTGTATATTATAATAACAGAGGACATTATGTAATATAAGGGGCACTGTATATTATAATAACAGAGGACATTATGTAATGATAGGGGGCACTGTGTATTATAATAAGAGAGTACATTATATAATGATAGGGGGCACTGTATATTATAATAATAGAGGACATTATGTAATATAAGGGGCACTGTATATTATAATAACAGAGGACATTATGTAATGATAGGAGGCACTGTATATTATAATAACAGAGGACATTATGTAATAAAAGGGGCACTGTATATTATAATAACAGAGGATATTATGTAATGATAGGGGACACTGTATATTATAATAATAGAGGACATTATATAATGATAGGGGGCACTGTATATTATAATAACAGAGGACATTATGTAATATAAGGGGCACTGTATATTATAATAACATAGGACATTATGTAATATAAGGGGCACTGTATATTATAATAACATAGGACATTATGTAATGATAGGGGGCACTGTATATTATAATAACAGAGGGCATTATGTAATGATAGGGGGCACTGAATATTATAATAACAGAGGACATTATGTAATATAAGGGGCACTGTATATTATAATAACAGAGGACATTATGTAATGATAGGGGGCCTTGTATATTATAATAACAGAGGACATTATGTAATATAAGGGGCACTGTATATTATTATAAGAGAGGACATTATGTAATGATAGGGGGCACTGTATATTATAATAAGAGAGGACATTATATAATTATAGGGGGCACTGTATATTATAATAACAGAGGACATTATGTAATATAAGGGGCACTGTATATTATAATAACAGAGGACATTATGTAAAGATAGGGGGCACTGTATATTATAATAAGAGAGGACATTATATAATGATAGGGGGCACTGTATATTATAATAATAGAGGACATTATGTAATATAAGGGGCACTGTATATTATAATAACAGAGGACATTATGTAATGATAGGGGGCACTGTATATTATAATAACAGAGGACATTATGTAATATAAGGGGCACTGTATATTATAATAACAGAGGATATTATGTAATGATAGGGGACACTGTATATTATAATAAGAGAGGACATTATATAATGATAGGGGGCACTGTATATTATAATAACAGAGGACATTATGTAATATATGGGGCACTGTATATTATAATAACAGAGGACATTATGTAATGATTGGGGGCTCTGTATATTATAATAACAGAGGACATTATGTAATATATGGGGCACTCTATATTATAATAACAGAGGACATTATGTAATCATAGGGGTCACTGTATATTATAATAACAGAGGACATTATGTAATGATAGGGGGCACTGTATATTATAATAACAGAGGACATTATGTAATGATAGGGGGCAGTGTATATTATAATAACAGAGGACATTATGTAATGATAGGGGGCACTGTATATTATAATAACAGAGGACATTATGTAATATAAGTGGCACCGTATATTATAATAACAGAGGACATTATGTAATATAAGGGGCACTGTATATTATAATAACAGAGGACATTATGTAATATAAGGGGCACTGTATATTATAATAACAGAAGACATTATTTAATATAAGGGGCACTGTATATTATAATAACAGAGGACATTATATAATGATAGGGGGCACTGTATATTATAATATCAGAGGACATTATTTAATATAAGGGGCACTGTATATTATAATAACAGAGGACATTATGTATTGATAGGGGCACTGTATATTATAATAAGAGAGGACATTATATAATGATAGGGGGCACTGTATATTATAATAACAGAGGAAAATATGTATTATAAGGGGCACTGTATATTATAATAACAGAGGACATTATGTAATGATAGGGGGCACTGTATATTATAATATTAGTGGACATTATGTAATATAAGGGGCACTGTATATTATAATAACAGAGGACATTATGTAATGATAGAGGGCACTGTATATTATAATAAGAGAGGACATTATGTATTGATAGGGGCACTGTATATTATAATAAGAGAGGACATTATATAATGATAGGGGGAACTGTATATTATAATAACAGAGGAAATTATGTATTATAAGGGGCACTGTATATTATAATAACAGAGGACATTATGTAATATAAGGGGCACTGTATATTATAATAACAGAGGACATTATGTAATATAAGGGGCACTGTATATTATAATAACAGAGGACATTATGTAAAGATAGGGGGCACTGTATATTATAATAACAGAGGACATTATGTAATGATTGGGGGCACTGTATATTATAATAAGAGAGGACATTATATAATGATAGGGGGCACTGTATATTATAATAATAGAGGACATTATGTAATATAAGGGGCACTGTATATTATAATAACAGAGGACATTATGTAATGATAGGGGGCACTGTATATTATAATAACAGAGGACATTATGTAATATAAGGGGCACTGTATATTATAATAACAGAGGATATTATGTAATGATAGGGGACACTGTATATTATAATAAGAGAGGACATTATATAATGATAGGGGGCACTGTATATTATAATAACAGAGGACATTATGTAATATATGGGGCACTGTATATTATAATAACAGAGGACATTATGTAATGATTGGGGGCTCTGTATATTATAATAACAGAGGACATTATGTAATATATGGGGCACTCTATATTATAATAACAGAGGACATTATGTAATCATAGGGGTCACTGTATATTATAATAACTGAGGACATTATGTAATGATAGGGGGCACTGTATATTATAATAACAGAGGACATTATGTAATGATAGGGGGCAGTGTATATTATAATAACAGAGGACATTATGTAATGATAGGGGGCACTGTATATTATAATAACAGAGGACATTATGTAATATAAGTGGCACCGTATATTATAATAACAGAGGACATTATGTAATATAAGGGGCACTGTATATTATAATAACAGAGGACATTATGTAATATAAGGGGCACTGTATATTATAATAACAGAAGACATTATGTAATATAAGGGGCACTGTATATTATAATAACAGAGGACATTATGTAATATAAAGGCACTGTATAGTATAATAACAGAGGACATTATATAATGATAGGGGGCACTGTATATTATAATATCAGAGGACATTATTTAATATAAGGGCCACCGTATATTATAATAACAGAGGACATTATGTATTGATAGGGTCACTGTATATTATAATAAGAGAGGACATTATATAATGATAGGGGGCACTGTATATTATAATAACAGAGGAAAATATGTATTATAAGGGGCACTGTATATTATAATAACAGAGGACATTATGTAATATAAGGGGCACTGTATATTATAATATCAGTGGACATTATGTAATATAAGGGGCACTGTATATTATAATAACAGAGGACATTATGTAATGATAGGGGGCACTGTATATTATAATAACAGAGGACATTATGTATTAATAGGGGCACTGTATATTATAATAAGAGAGGACATTATATAATGATAGGGGGCACTGTATATTATAATAACAGAGGAAATTATGTATTATAAGGGGCACTGTATATTATAATAACAGAGGACATTATGTAATGATAGGGGGCACTGTATATTATAATAACAGAGGACATTATGTAATATAAGGGGCACTGTATATTATTATAACAGAGGACATTATGTAATGATAGGGGGCACTGTATATTATAATAACAGAGGATGTTTTGTAATGATAGGGGCACTGTATATTGTAATAACAGAGGACATTATGTAATGATAGGGGGCACTGTATATTATAATAAGAGAGGACATTATATAATGATAGGGGGCACTGTATATTATAATAACAGAGGACATTATGTAATATAAGGGGCACTGTATATTATAATAACATAGGGCATTATGTAATATAAGGGGCACTGTATATTATAATAACATAGGACATTATGTAATGATAGGGGGCACTGTATATTATAATAACAGAGGACATTATGTAATGATAGGGGGCACTGTATATTATAATAACAGAGGACATTATGTAATATAAGGGGCACTGTATATTATAATAACAGAGGACATTATGTAATGATAGGGGGCACTGTATATTATAATAACAGAGGACATTATGTAATGATAGGGGGCACTGTATATTATAATAACAAAGGACATTATGTAATGATAGGGTGCACTGTATATTATAATAACAGAGGACATTATGTAATGATAGGGGGCACTGTATATTATAATAACAGAGGACATTATGTAATATAAGTGGCACTGTATATTATAATAACAGAGGACATTATGTTATATAAGGGGCACTGTATATTATAATAACAGAGGACATTATGTAATATAAGGGGCACTGTATATTATAATAACAGAGGACATTATGTAATGATAGGGGGCACTGTATATTATAATAACAGAGGACATTATGTAATATAAGGGGCACTGTATATTATAATAACAGAGGACATTATATAATGATAGGGGGCACTGTATATTATAATATCAGAGGACATTATGTAATATAAGGGGCACTGTATATTATAATAACAGAGGACATTATGTAATATAAGGGGCACTGTATATTATAATATGAGAGGACATTATGTAATGATAGGGGGCACTGTATATTATAATAAGAGAGGACATTATATAATTATAGGGGGCACTGTATATTATAATAACAGAGGACATTATGTAATATAAGGGGCACTGTATATTATAATAACAGAGGACATTATGTAATGATAGGGGGCACTGTATATTATAATAACAGAGGACATTATGTATTAATTGGGGACACTGTATATTATAATAAGAGAGGACATTATATAATGATAGGGGGCACTGTATATTATAATAACAGAGGACATTATGTAATATAAGGGGCACTGTATATTATAATAACAGAGGACATTATGTAATGATAGGGGGCACTGTATATTATAATAAGAGAGGACATTATATAATGATAGGGGGCACTGTATATTATAATAAGAGAGGACATTATGTAATATAAGGGGCACTGTATATTATAATAACAGAGGACATTATGTAATATAAGGGGCACTGTAAATTATAATAACAGAGGACATTATGTAATATAAGGGGCACTGTATATTATAATAACAGAGGACATTATGTAATGATAGGGGGCACTGTGTATTATAATAAGAGAGGACATTATATAATGATAGGGGGCACTGTATATTATAATAAGAGAGGACATTATATAATGATAGGGGGCACTGTATATTATAATAATAGAGGACATTATGTAATATAAGGGGCACTGTATATTATAATAACAGAGGACATTATGTAATGATTGGGGGCACTGTATATTATAATAAGAGAGGACATTATATAATGATAGGGGGCACTGTATATTATAATAATAGAGGACATTATGTAATATAAGGGGCACTGTATATTATAATAACAGAGGACATTGTGTAATGATAGGGGGCACTGTATATTATAATAACAGAGGACATAATGTAATGATAGGGGACACTGTATATTATAATAAGAGAGGACATTATATAATGATAGGGGGCACTGTATATTATAATAACAGAGGACATTATGTAATATAAGGGGCACTGTATATTATAATAACATAGGACATTATGTAATATAAGGGGCACTGCATATTATAATAACATAGGACATTATGTAATGATAGGGGCACTGTATATTATAATAACAGAGGACATTATGTAATGATAGGGGGCACTGTATATTATAATAATAGAGGACATTATGTAATATAAGGGGCACTGTATATTATAATAACAGAGGACATTGTGTAATGATAGGGGGCACTGTATATTATAATAACAGAGGACATAATGTAATGATAGGGGACACTGTATATTATAATAAGAGAGGACATTATATAATGATAGGGGGCACTGTATATTATAATAACAGAGGACATTATGTAATATAAGGGGCACTGTATATTATAATAACATAGGACATTATGTAATATAAGGGGCACTGCATATTATAATAACATAGGACATTATGTAATGATAGGGGCACTGTATATTATAATAACAGAGGACATTATGTAATGATAGGGGGCACTGTATATTATAATAACAGAGGACATTATGTAATATAAGGGGCACTGTATATTATAATAACAGAGGACATTATGTAATGATAGGGGGCACTGTATATTATAATAACAGAGGACATTATGTAATGATAGGGGGCACTGTATATTATAATAACAGAGGACATTATGTAATGATAGGGTGCACTGTATATTATAATAACAGAGGACATTATGTAATGATAGGGGGCACTGTATATTATAATAACAGAGGACATTATGTAATATAAGTGGCACTGTATATTATAATAACAGAGGACATTATGTTATATAAGGGACACTGTATATTATAATAACAGAGGACATTATGTAATATAAGGGGCACTGTATATTATAATAACAGAGGACATTATGTAATGATAGGGGGCACTGTATATTATAATAACAGAGGACATTATGTAATATAAGGGGCACTGTATATTATAATAACAGAGGACATTATATAATGATAGGGGGCACTGTATATTATAACATCAGAGGACATTATGTAATATAAGGGGCACTGTATATTATAATAACAGAGGACATTATGTAATATAAGGGGCACTGTATATTATAATATGAGAGGACGTTATGTAATGATAGGGGGCACTGTATATTATAATAAGAGAGGACATTATATAATTATAGGGGGCACTGTATATTATAATAACAGAGGACATTATGTAATATAAGGGGCACTGTATATTATAATAACAGAGGACATTATGTAATGATAGGGGGCACTGTATATTATAATAACAGAGGACATTATGTATTAATTGGGGACACTGTATATTATAATAAGAGAGGACATTATATAATGATAGGGGGCACTGTATATTATAATAACAGAGGACATTATGTAATATAAGGGGCACTGTATATTATAATAACAGAGGACATTATGTAATGATAGGGGGCACTGTATATTATAATAAGAGAGGACATTATATAATGATAGGGGGCACTGTATATTATAATAACAGAGGACATTATGTAATATAAGGGGCACTGTATATTATAATAACAGAGGACATTATGTAATGATAGGGGGCTCTGTGTATTATAATAAGAGAGGACATTATATAATGATAGGGGGCACTGTATATTATAATAATAGAGGACATTATGTAATATAAGGGGCACTGTATATTATAATAACAGAGGACATTATGTAATGATAGGAGGCACTGTATATTATAATAACAGAGGACATTATGTAATAAAAGGGGCACTGTATATTATAATAACAGAGGATATTATGTAATGATAGGGGACACTGTATATTATAATAATAGAGGACATTATATAATGATAGGGGGCACTGTATATTATAATAACAGAGGACATTATGTAATATAAGGGGCACTGTATATTATAATAACATAGGACATTATGTAATATAAGGGGCACTGTATATTATAATAACATAGGACATTATGTAATGATAGGGGGCACTGTATATTATAATAACAGAGGGCATTATGTAATGATAGGGGGCACTGTATATTATAATAACAGAGGACATTATGTAATATAAGGGGCACTGTATATTATAATAACAGAGGACATTATGTAATGATAGGGGGCACTGTATATTATAATAACAGAGGACATTATGTAATATAAGGGGCACTGTATATTATTATAAGAGAGGACATTATGTAATGATAGGGGGCACTGTATATTATAATAAGAGAGGACATTATATAATTATAGGGGGCACTGTATATTATAATAACAGAGGACATTATGTAATATAAGGGGCACTGTATATTATAATAACAGAGGACATTATGTAATGATAGGGGGCACTGTATATTATAATAACAGAGGACATTATGTAATGATTGGGGGCACTGTATATTATAATAAGAGAGGACATTATATAATGATAGGGGGCACTGTATATTATAATAACAGAGGACATTATGTAATGATAGGGGGCACTGTATATTATAATAACAGAGGACATTATGTAATAATTGGGGGCACTGTATATTATAATAATAGAGGACATTATGTAATATAAGGGGCACTGTATATTATAATAACAGAGGACATTATGTAATGATAGGGGGCACTGTATATTATAATAAGAGAGGACATTATATAATGATAGGGGGCACTGTATATTATAATAACAGAGGACATTATGTAATATAAGGGGCACTGTATATTATAATAACAGAGGACATTATGTAATGATAGGGTGCACTGTATATTATAATAACAGAGGACATTATGTAATGATAGGGGGCACTGTATATTATAATAACAGAGGACATTATGTAATATAAGTGGCACTGTATATTATAATAACAGAGAACATTATATAATGATAGGGGGCACTGTATATTATAATATCAGAGGACATTATGTTATGATAGGGGGCACTGTATATTATAATAACAGAGGACATTATGTATTGATAGGGGCACTGTATATTATAATAAGAGAGGACATTATATAATGATAGGGGGCACTGTATATTATAATAACAGAGGAAATTATGTAATATAAGGGGCACTGTATATTATAATAACAGAGGACATTATGTAATAATTCGGGGCATTGTATATTATAATAAGAGAGGACATTATATAATGATAGGGGGCACTGTATATTATAATAATAGAGGGCATTATGTAATATAAGGGGCACTGTATATTATAATAACAGAGGACATTATGTAATGATAGGGGGCACTGTATATTATAATAAGAGAGGACATTATATAATGATAGGGGGCACTGTATATTATAATATCAGAGGACATTATGTTATGCTAGGGGGCACTGTATATTATAATAACAGAGGACATTATGTAATGATAGGGGGCACTGTATATTATAATAAGAGAGGACATTATATAATGATAGGGGGCACTGTATATTATAATATCAGAGGACATTATGTAGTATAAGGGGCACTGTATATTATAATAACAGAGGACATTATGTAATATAAGGGGCACTGTATATTATAATAAGAGAGGACATTATGTAATGATAGGGGGCACTGTATATTATAATAACAGAGGACATTATGTAATTATAGGGGGCACTGTATATTATAATAACAGAGGACATTATGTAATATAAGGGGCACTGTATATTATAACAACAGAGGACATTATATAATGATAGGGGGCACTGTATATTATAATATCAGAGGACATTATGTAATGATAGGGGGCACTGTATATTATAATAACAGAGGAAATTATGTATTGATAGGGGCACTGTATATTATAATAAGAGAGGACATTATATAATGATAGGGGGCACTGTATATTATAATAACAGAGGAAATTATGTAATATAAGGGGCACTGTATATTATAATAACAGATGACATTATGTAATGATAGGGGGCACTGTATATTATAATAACAGAGGACATTATGTATTGATAGGGGCACTGTATATTATAATAAGAGAGGACATTATATAATGATAGGGGGCACTGTATATTATAATAACAGAGGAAATTTTGTATTATAAGGGGCACTGTATATTATAATAACAGAGGACATTATGTAATGATAGGGGGCACTGTATATTATAATAACAGAGGACATTATGTAATATAAGGGGCACTGTATATTATAATAACAGAGGACATTATATAATGATAGGGGGCACTGTATATTATAATAACAGAGGACATTATGTAATGATTGGGGGCACTGTATATTATAATAAGAGAGGACATTATATAATGATAGGGGGCACTGTATATTATAATAATAGAGGACATTATGTAATATAAGGGGCACTGTATATTATAATAACAGAGGACATTATGTAATATAAGGGGCACTGTATATTATAATAACAGAGGACATTATATAATGATAGGGGGCACTGTATATTATAATAACAGAGGACATTATGTAATATAAGGGGCACTGTATATTATAATAACAGAGGACATTATGTAATATAAGGGGCACTGTATATTATAATAACAGAGGACATTATGTAATATAAGGGGCACTGTATATTATAATAACAGAGGATATTATGTAATGATAGGGGACACTGTATATTATAATAAGAGAGGACATTATATAATGATAGGGGGCACTGTATATTATAATAATAGAGGACATTATGTAATATAAGGGGCACTGTATATTATAATAACAGAGGACATTATGTAATATAAGGGGCACTGTATATTATAATAACAGAGGACATTATATAATGATAGGGGGCACTGTATATTATAATAACAGAGGACATTATGTAATATAAGGGGCACTGTATATTATAATAACAGAGGACATTATGTAATATAAGGGGCACTGTATATTATAATAACAGAGGACATTATGTAATGATAGGGGACACTGTGTATTATAATAACAGAGGACATTATGTAATGATTGGGGGCACTGTATATTATAATAAGAGAGGACATTATATAATGATAGGGGGCACTGTATATTATAATAATAGAGGACATTATGTAATATAAAGGGCACTGTATATTATAATAACAGAGGACATTATGTAATGATAGGGGGCACTGTATATTATAATAACAGAGGACATTATGTAATATAAGGGGCACTGTATATTATAATAACAGAGGATATTATGTAATGATAGGGGACACTGTATATTATAATAAGAGAGGACATTATATAATGATAGGGGGCACTGTATATTATAATAACAGAGGACATTATGTAATATAAGGGGCACTGTATATTATATTAACAGAGGACATTATGTAATGATAGGGGGCACTGTATATTATAATAACAGAGGACATTATGTAATATAAGGGGCACTGTATATTATAATAACAGAGGACATTATGTAATGATAGGGGGCACTGTATATTATAATAACAGAGGACATTATGTAATATAAGGGGCACTGTATATTATAATAACAGAGGACATTATGTAATGATAGGGGGCACTGTATATTATAATAACAGAGGACATTATGAAATGATAGGGGGCACTGTATATTATAATAACAGAGGACATTATGTAATGATAGGCGGCACTGTATATTATAATAACAGAGGACATTATGTAATATAAGTGGCACTGTATATTATAATAACAGAGGACATTATGTTATATAAGGGGCACTGTATATTATAATAACAGAGGACATTATGTAATATAAGGGGCACTGTATATTATAATCACAGAGGACATTATGTAATATAATGGGCACTGTATATTATAATAACAGAGGACATTATGTAATATAAAGGGCACTGTATATTATAATAACAGAGGACATTATATAATGATAGGGGGCACTGTATATTATAATATCAGAGGACATTATGTAATATAAGGGGCACTGTATATTATAATAACAGAGGACATTATGTAATGATAGGGGGCACTGTATATTATAATATCAGAGGACATTATGTAATATAAGGGGCACTGTATATTATAATAACAGAGGACATTATGTAATGATAGGGGGCACTGTATATTATAATAACAGAGGACATTATGTAATATAAGGGGCACTGTATATTATAACAACAGAGGACAATATGTAATATAAGGGGCACTGTATATTATAATAACAGAGGACATTATGTAATGATAGGGGGCACTGTATATTATAATAACAGAGGACATTATGTAATGATTGGGGGCACTGTATATTATAATAAGAGAGGACATTATATAATGATAGGGGGCACTGTATATTATAATAATAGAGGACATTATGTAATATAAGGGACATTGTATATAATAATAATAGAGGACATTATGTAATGATAGGGGGCACTGTATATTATAATAACAGAGGACATAATGTAATGATAGGGGACACTGTATATTATAATAAGAGAGGACATTATATAATGATAGGGGGCACTGTATATTATAATAACAGAGGACATTATGTAATGATTGGGGGCACTGTATATTATAATAACAAAGGACATTATGTAATATAAGGGGCACTGTATATTATAATAACAGAGGACATTATGTAATGATAGGGGGCACTGTATATTATAATAACAGAGGACATTATGTAATATAAGTGGCACTGTATATTATAATAACAGAGGACATTATGTTATATAAGGGGCACGGTATATTATAAAAACAGAGGACATTATGTAATATATGGGACACTGTATATTATAATAACAGAGGACATTATGTAATATAAGGGGCACTGTATATTATAATAACAGAAGACATTATGTAATATAAGGGGCACTGTATATTATAATAACAGAGGACATTATGTAATATAAAGGGCACTGTATTTTATAATAACAGAGGACATTATATAATGATAGGGGGCACTGTATATTATAATATCAGAGGACATTATGTAATATAAGGGGCACTGTATATTATAATAACAGAGGACATTATGTAATGATATGGGCACTGTATATTATATTAACAGAGGACATTATGTAATATAAGGGGCACTGTATATTATAATAACAGAGGACATTATGTAATATAAGGGGCACTGTATATTATAATAACAGAGGACATTATGTAATATAAGGGGCACTGTACATTATAATAACAGAGGACATTATGTAATGATAGGGGGCACTGTATATTATAATAACAGAGGACATTATGTACTATAAGGGGCACTGTATATTATAATAACAGAGGACATTATGTAATATAAAGGGCTCTGTATATTATAATAACAGAGGACATTATATAATGATAGGGGGCACTGTATATTATTATATCAGAGGACATTATGTAATGATAGGGGGCACTGTATATTATAATAACAGAGGACATTATGTATTGATAGGGGCACTGTATATTATAATAAGAGAGGACATTATATCATGATAGGGGGCACTGTATATTATAATAACAGAGGATATTATGTAATGATAGGGGGCACTGTATATTATAATAACAGAGGACATTATGTAATATAAGGGGCACTGTATATTATAATAACAGAGGACATTATGTAATATAAGGGACACTGAATATTATAATAACAGAGGACATTATGTAATGATAGGGGGCACTGTATATTATAATAACAGAGGACATTATGTAATGATAGGGGGCACTGTATATTATAATAACAGAGGACATTATGTAATATAAGGGGCACTGTATATTATAATAACAGAGGACATTATATAATGATAGGGGGCACTGTATATTATAATAACAGAGGACATTATATAATGATAGGGGGCACTGTATATTATAATAACAGAGGAAATTATGTAATATAAGGGGCACTGTATATTTTAATAACAGAGGACATTATGTAATGATAGGGGGCACTGTATATTATAATAACAGAGGACATTATGTAATATAAGGGGCACTGTATATTGTAATAACAGAGGACATTATATAATGATAGGGGGCACTGTATATTATAATATCAGAGGACATTATGTAATATAAGGGGCACTGTATATTATAATAAAAGAGGACATTATGTAATATAAGGGGCACTGTATATTATAATAACAGAGGACATTATGTAATGATATGGGGCACTGTATATTATAATAACAGAGGATATTATGTAATGATAGGGGACACTGTATATTATAATAAGAGAGGACATTATGTAATGATAGGGGGCACTGTATATTATAATAAGAGAGGACATTATATCATGATAGGGGGCACTGTATATTATAATAACAGAGGATATTATGTAATATAAGGGGCACTGTATATTATAATAACAGAGGACATTATGTAATATAAGGGGCACTGTACATTATAATAACAGAGGACATTATGTAATGATAGGGGGCACTGTATATTATAATAACAGAGGACATTATGTAATATAAGGGGCACTGTATATTATATTAACAGAGGACATTATGTAATGATAGGGGGCACTGTATATTATAATAACAGAGGACATTATGTAATGATAGGGGGCACTGTATATTATAATAACAGAGGACATTATGTAATGATAGGGGGCACTGTATATTATAATAAGAGAGGACATTATATCATGATAGGGGGCACTGTATATTATAATAACAGAGGATATTATGTAATATAAGGGGCACTGTATATTATAATAACAGAGGACATTATGTAATATAAGGGGCACTGTACATTATAATAACAGAGGACATTATGTAATGATAGGGGGCACTGTATATTATAATAACAGAGGACATTATGTACTATAAGGGGGCACTGTATATTATAATAACAGAGGACATTATGTAATATAAAGGGCTCTGTATATTATAATAACAGAGGACATTATATAATGATAGGGGGCACTGTATATTATTATATCAGAGGACATTATGTAATGATAGGGGGCACTGTATATTATAATAACAGAGGACATTATGTATTGATAGGGGCACTGTATATTATAATAAGAGAGGACATTATATCATGATAGGGGGCACTGTATATTATAATAACAGAGGATATTATGTAATGATAGGGGGCACTGTATATTATAATAACAGAGGACATTATGTAATATAAGGGGCACTGTATATTATAATAACAGAGGACATTATGTAATATAAGGGACACTGAATATTATAATAACAGAGGACATTATGTAATGATAGGGGGCACTGTATATTATAATAACAAAGGACATTATGTAATGATAGGGGGCACTGTATATTATAATAACAGCGGACATTATGTAATATAAGGGGCACTGTATATTATAATAACAGAGGACATTATATAATGATAGGGGGCACTGTATATTATAATAACAGAGGACATTATGTAATGATAGGGGGCACTGTATATTATAATAACAGAGGACATTATGTAATATAAGGGGCACTGTATATTATAATAACAGAGGACATTATATAATGATAGGGGGCACTGTATATTATAATAACAGAGGAAATTATGTAATATAAGGGGCACTGTATATTTTAATAACAGAGGACATTATGTAATATAAGGGGCACTGTATATTATAATAACAGAGGACATTATGTAAAGATAGGGGGCACTGTATATTATAATAACAGAGGACATTATGTAATGATAGGGGGCACTTTATATTATAATAACAGAGGACATTATGTAATGATAGGGGGCACTGTATATTATAATAACAGAGGACATTATGTAATGATAGGGGGCACCGTATATTATAATAACAGAGGACATTATGTTATATAAGGGGCACTGTATATTATAATAACAGAGGACATTATGTAATATAAGGGCACTGTGTATTATAATAACAGAGGACATTATGTAATATACGGGGCACTGTATATTATAATAACAGAAGACATTATGTAATATAAGGGGCACTGTATATTATAATAACAGAGGACATTATGTAATATAAAGGGCACTGTATATTATAATAACAGAGGACATTATATAATGATAGGGGGCACTGTATATTATAATATCAGAGGACATTATGTAATATAAGGGGCACTGTATATTATAATAACAGAGGACATTATGTAATGATAGGGGGCACTGTATATTATAATAACAGAGGACATTATGTATTGATAGGGGCACTGTATATTATAATAAGAGAGGACATTATATAATGATAGGGGGCACTGTATATTATAATAAGAGAGGACATTATATAATGATAGGGGGCACTGTATATTATAATAACAGAGGACATTATGTAATATAAGGGGCACTGTATATTATAATAACAGAGGACATTATGTAATGATAGGGGGCACTGTATATTATAAGAACAGAGGACATTATGTAATATAAGGGGCACTGTATATTATAATAACAGAGGACATTATGTAATATAAGGGGCACTGTATATTATAATAACAGAGGACATTATGTTATATAAGGGGCACTGTATATTATAATAACAGAGGACATTATGTAATATAAAGGGCTCTGTATATTATAATAACAGAGGACATTATGTAATATAAAGGGCTCTGTATATTATAATAACAGAGGACATTATGTAATATATGGGGCAATGTATATTATAATAACAGAGGACATTATGTAATCATAGGGGTCACTGTATATTATAATAACAGAGGACATTATGTAATGATAGGGGGCACTGTATATTATAATAACAGAGGACATTATGTAATGATAGGGGGCAGTGTATATTATAATAACAGAGGACATTATGTAATGATAGGGGGCACTGTATATTATAATAACAGAGGACATTATGTAATATAAGTGGCACCGTATATTATAATAACAGAGGACATTATGTAATATAAGGGGCACTGTATATTACAATAAGAGAGGACATTATATAATGATAGGGGGCACTGTATATTATAATAATAGATGACATTATGTAATATAAGGGGCACTGTATATTATAATAACAGAGGACATTATGTAATGATAGGGGGCACTGTATATTATAATAACAGAGGACATTATGTAATATAAGTGGCACTGTATATTATAATAACAGAGAACATTATGTTATATAAGGGGCACTGTATATTACAATAACAGAGGACATTATGTAATATAAGGGGCACTGTATATTATAATAACAGAGGACATTATGTAATGATTGGGGGCACTGTATATTATAATAAGAGAGGACATTATATAATGATAGGGGGCACTGTATATTATAATAATAGAGGACATTATGTAATATAAGGGGCACTGTATATTATAATAACAGAGGACATTATGTAATGATAGGGGGCACTGTATATTATAATAACAGAGGACATTATGTAATATAAGGGGCACTGTATATTATAATAACAGAGGATATTATGTAATGATAGGGGACACTGTATATTATAATAAGAGAGGACATTATATAATGATAGGGGGCACTGTATATTATAATAACAGAGGACATTATGTAATATATGGGGCACTGTATATTATAATAACAGAGGACATTATGTAATGATAGGGGGCACTGTATATTATAATAACAGAGGACATTATGTAATATAAGGGGCACTGTATATTATAATAACAGAGGACATTATGTTATATAAGGGGCACTGTATATTATAATAACAGAGGACATTATGTAATATAAAGGACTCTGTATATTATAATAACAGAGGACATTATGTAATATAAAGGGCTCTGTATATTATAATAACAGAGGACATTATGTAATATATGGGGCACTGTATATTATAATAACAGAGGACATTATGTAATCATAGGGGTCACTGTATATTATAATAACAGAGGACATTATGTAATGATAGGGGGCACTGTATATTATAATAACAGAGGACATTATGTAATGATAGGGAGCACTGTATATTATAATAACAGAGGACATTATGTAATATAAGGGGCACTGTATATTATAATAACAGAGGACATTATGTAATATAAGGGGCACTGTATATTATAATAACAGATGACATTATGTAATATAAGGGGCACTGTATATTATAATAACAGAGGACATTATGTAATATAAAGGGCACTGTATAGTATAATAACAGAGGACATTATATAATGATAGGGGGCACTGTATATTATAATATCAGAGGACATTATTTAATATAAGGGGCACTGTATATTATAATAACAGAGGACATTATGTATTGATAGGGGCACTGTATATTATAATAAGAGAGGACATTATATAATGATAGGGGGCACTGTATATTATAATAACAGAGGAAATTATGTATTATAAGGGGCACTGTATATTATAATAACAGAGGACATTATGTAATATAAGGGGCACTGTATATTATAATATCAGTGGACATTATGTAATATAAGTGGCACTGTATATTATAATAACAGAGGACATTATGTATTAATAGGGGCACTGTATATTATAATAAGAGAGGACATTATATAATGATAGGGGGCACTGTATATTATAATAACAGAGGAAATTATGTATTATAAGGGACACTGTATATTATAATAACAGAGGACATTATGTAATGATAGGGGGCACTGTATATTATAATAACAGAGGACATTATGTAATATAAGGGGCACTGTATATTATAATATCAGTGGACATTATGTAATATAAGGGGCACTGTATATTATAATAACAGAGGACATTATGTATTAATAGGGGCACTGTATATTATAATAAGAGAGGACATTATATAATGATAGGGGGCACTGTATATTATAATAACAGAGGAAATTATGTATTATAAGGGGCACTGTATATTATAATAACAGAGGACATTATGTAATGATAGGGGGCACTGTATATTATAATAACAGAGGAAATTATGTATTATAAGGGGCACTGTATATTATAATAACAGAGGACATTATGTAATATAAGGGGCACTGTATATTATAATAACAGAGGACATTATGTAATGATAGGGGGCACTGTATATTATAATAACAGAGGACATTATGTAATATAAGGGGCACTGTATATTATAATAACAGAGGATATTATGTAATGATAGGGGACACTGTATATTATAATAAGAGAGGACATTATATAATGATAGGGGGCACTGTATATTATAATAACAGAGGACATTATGTAATATATGGGGCACTGTATATTATAATAACAGAGGACATTATGTAATGATAGGGGGCACTGTATATTATAATAACAGAGGACATTATGTAATATAAGGGGCACTGTATATTATAATAACAGAGGACATTATGTTATATAAGGGGCACTGTATATTATAATAACAGAGGACATTATGTAATATAAAGGGCTCTGTATATTATAATAACAGAGGACATTATGTAATATAAAGGGCTCTGTATATTATAATAACAGAGGACATTATGTAATATATGGGGCAATGTATATTATAATAACAGAGGACATTATGTAATCATAGGGGTCACTGTATATTATAATAACAGAGGACATTATGTAATGATAGGGGGCACTGTATATTATAATAACAGAGGACATTATGTAATGATAGGGGGCAGTGTATATTATAATAACAGAGGACATTATGTAATGATAGGGGGCACTGTATATTATAATAACAGAGGACATTATGTAATATAAGTGGCACCGTATATTATAATAACAGAGGACATTATGTAATATAAGGGGCACTGTATATTACAATAAGAGAGGACATTATATAATGATAGGGGGCACTGTATATTATAATAATAGATGACATTATGTAATATAAGGGGCACTGTATATTATAATAACAAAGGACATTATGTAATGATAGGGGGCACTGTATATTATAATAACAGAGGACATTATGTAATATAAGTGGCACTGTATATTATAATAACAGAGGACATTATGTTATATAAGGGGCACTGTATATTATAATAATAGAGGACATTATGTAATATAAGGGGCACTGTATATTATAATAACAGAGGATATTATGTAATGATAGGGGGCACTGTATATTATAATAAGAGAGGACATTATATAATGATAGGGGGCACTGTATATTATAATAACAGAGGAAATTATGTATTATAAGGGGCACTGTATATTATAATAACAGAGGACATTATGTAATATAAGGGGCACTGTATATTATAATAACAGAGGACATTATGTAATATAAAGGGCACTGTATAGTATAATAACAGAGGACATTATATAATGATAGGGGGCACTGTATATTATAATATCAGAGGACATTATTTAGTATAAGGGGCACTGTATATTATAATAACAGAGGACATTATGTATTGATAGGGGCACTGTATATTATAATAAGAGAGGACATTATATAATGATAGGGGGCACTGTATATTATAATAACAGAGGAAATTATGTATTATAAGGGGCACTGTATATTATAATAACAGAGGACATTATGTAATATAAGGGGCACTGTATATTATAATATCAGTGGACATTATGTAATATAAGGGGCACTGTATATTATAATAACAGAGGACATTATGTATTAATAGGGGCACTGTATATTATAATAAGAGAGGACATTATATAATGATAGGGGGCACTGTATATTATAATAACAGAGGAAATTATGTATTTTAATGGACACTGTATATTATAATAACAGAGGACATTATGTAATGATAGGGGGCACTGTATATTATAATAACAGAGGACATTATGTAATATAAGGGGCACTGTATATTATAATATCAGTGGACATTATGTAATATAAGGGGCACTGTATATTATAATAAAAGAGGACATTATGTATTAATAGGGGCACTGTATATTATAATAAGAGAGGACATTATATAATGATAGGGGGCACTGTATATTATAATAACAGAGGAAATTATGTATTATAAGGGGCACTGTATATTATAATAACAGAGGACATTATGTAATGATAGGGGGCACTGTATATTATAATAACAGAGGATATTTTGTAATGATAGGGGCACTGTATATTATAATAACAGAGGACATTATGTAATGATAGGGGGCACTGTATATTATAATAAGAGAGGACATTATATAATGATAGGGGGCACTGTATATTATAATATCAGAGGTCATTATGTAGTATAAGGGGCACTGTATATTATAATAACAGAGGACATTATGTAATATAAGGGGCACTGTATATTATAATAAGAGAGGTCATTATGTAGTATAAGGGGCACTGTATATTATAATATCAGAGGACATTATGTTATGATAGGGGGGCACTGTATATTATAATAACAGAGGAAATTATGTATTGATAGGGGAACTGTATATTATAATAAGAGAGGACATTATATAATGATAGGGGCACTGTATATTATAATAAGAGAGGACATTATGTAATATAAGGGGCACTGTATATTATAATAACAGAGGACATTATGTAATGATAGGGGGCACTGTATATTATAATAACAGAGGACATTATGTAATATAAGGGGCACTGTATATTATAAAAACAGAGGACATTATGTAATGATAGGAGGCACTGTATATTATAATAACAGAGGACATTATGTAATGATAGGGGGCACTGTATATTATAATAACAGAGGACATTATGTAATGATTGGGGGCACTGTATATTATAATAAGAGAGGACATTATATAATGATAGGGGGCACTGTATATTATAATAATAGAGGACATTATGTAATATAAGGGGCACTGTAAATTATAATAACAGAGGACATTATGTAATGATAGGGGGCACTGTATATTATAATAACAGAGGACATAATGTAATGATAGGGGACACTGTATATTATAATAAGAGAGGACATTATATAATGATAGGGGGCACTGTATATTATAATAACAGAGGACATTATGTAATATAAGGGGCACTGTATATTATAATAACATAGGACATTATGTAATATAAGGGGCACTGTATATTATAATAACATAGGACATTATGTAATGATAGGGGGCACTGTATATTATAATAACAGAGGACATTATGTAATGATAGGGGGCACTGTATATTATAATAAGAGAGGACATTATATAATGATAGGGGGCACTGTATATTATAATAACAGAGGACATTATGTAATATAAGGGGCACTGTATATTATAATAACATAGGACATTATGTAATATAAGGGGCACTGTATATTATAATAACATAGGACATTATGTAATGATAGGGGGCACTGTATATTATAATAACAGAGGACATTATGTAATGATAGGGGGCACTGTATATTATAATAACAGAGGACATTATGTAATATAAGGGGCACTGTATATTATAATAACAGAGGACATTATGTAATGATAGGGGGCACTGTATATTATAATAACAGAGGACATTATGTAATGATAGGGGGCACTGTATATTATAATAACAGAGGACATAATGTAATGATAGGGGACACTGTATATTATAATAAGAGAGGACATTATATAATGATAGGGGGCACTGTATATTATAATAACAGAGGACATTATGTAATATAAGGGGCACTGTATATTATAATAACAAAGGACATTATGTAATATAAGGGGCACTGTATATTATAATAATAGAGGACATTATGTAATATAAGGGGCACTGTATATTATAATAACAGAGGATATTATGTAATGATAGGGGGCACTGTATATTATAATAAGAGAGGACATTATATAATGATAGGGGGCACTGTATATTATAATAACAGAGGAAATTATGTATTATAAGGGGCACTGTATATTACAATAACAGAGGACATTATGTAATATAAGGGGCACTGTATATTATAATAACAGAGGACATTATGTAATATAAAGGGCACTGTATAGTATAATAACAGAGGACATTATATAATGATAGGGGGCACTGTATATTATAATATCAGAGGACATTATTTAGTATAAGGGGCACTGTATATTATAATAACAGAGGACATTATGTATTGATAGGGGCACTGTATATTATAATAAGAGAGGACATTATATAATGATAGGGGGCACTGTATATTATAATAACAGAGGAAATTATGTATTATAAGGGGCACTGTATATTATAATAACAGAGGACATTATGTAATATAAGGGGCACTGTATATTATAATATCAGTGGACATTATGTAATATAAGGGGCACTGTATATTATAATAACAGAGGACATTATGTATTAATAGGGGCACTGTATATTATAATAAGAGAGGACATTATATAATGATAGGGGGCACTGTATATTATAATAACAGAGGAAATTATGTATTTTAATGGACACTGTATATTATAATAACAGAGGACATTATGTAATGATAGGGGGCACTGTATATTATAATAACAGAGGACATTATGTAATATAAGGGGCACTGTATATTATAATATCAGTGGACATTATGTAATATAAGGGGCACTGTATATTATAATAAAAGAGGACATTATGTATTAATAGGGGCACTGTATATTATAATAAGAGAGGACATTATATAATGATAGGGGGCACTGTATATTATAATAACAGAGGAAATTATGTATTATAAGGGGCACTGTATATTATAATAACAGAGGACATTATGTAATGATAGGGGGCACTGTATATTATAATAACAGAGGATATTTTGTAATGATAGGGGCACTGTATATTATAATAACAGAGGACATTATGTAATGATAGGGGGCACTGTATATTATAATAAGAGAGGACATTATATAATGATAGGGGGCACTGTATATTATAATATCAGAGGTCATTATGTAGTATAAGGGGCACTGTATATTATAATAACAGAGGACATTATGTAATATAAGGGGCACTGTATATTATAATAAGAGAGGTCATTATGTAGTATAAGGGGCACTGTATATTATAATATCAGAGGACATTATGTTATGATAGGGGGCACTGTATATTATAATAACAGAGGAAATTATGTATTGATAGGGGAACTGTATATTATAATAAGAGAGGACATTATATAATGATAGGGGCACTGTATATTATAATAAGAGAGGACATTATGTAATATAAGGGGCACTGTATATTATAATAACAGAGGACATTATGTAATGATAGGGGGCACTGTATATTATAATAACAGAGGACATTATGTAATATAAGGGGCACTGTATATTATAACAACAGAGGACATTATGTAATGATAGGAGGCACTGTATATTATAATAACAGAGGACATTATGTAATGATAGGGGGCACTGTATATTATAATAACAGAGGACATTATGTAATGATTGGGGGCACTGTATATTATAATAAGAGAGGACATTATATAATGATAGGGGGCACTGTATATTATAATAATAGAGGACATTATGTAATATAAGGGGCACTGTAAATTATAATAACAGAGGACATTATGTAATGATAGGGGGCACTGTATATTATAATAACAGAGGACATAATGTAATGATAGGGGACACTGTATATTATAATAAGAGAGGACATTATATAATGATAGGGGGCACTGTATATTATAATAACAGAGGACATTATGTAATATAAGGGGCACTGTATATTATAATAACATAGGACATTATGTAATATAAGGGGCACTGTATATTATAATAACATAGGACATTATGTAATGATAGGGGGCACTGTATATTATAATAACAGAGGACATTATGTAATGATAGGGGGCACTGTATATTATAATAAGAGAGGACATTATATAATGATAGGGGGCACTGTATATTATAATAACAGAGGACATTATGTAATATAAGGGGCACTGTATATTATAATAACATAGGACATTATGTAATATAAGGGGCACTGTATATTATAATAACATAGGACATTATGTAATGATAGGGGGCACTGTATATTATAATAACAGAGGACATTATGTAATGATAGGGGGCACTGTATATTATAATAACAGAGGACATTATGTAATATAAGGGGCACTGTATATTATAATAACAGAGGACATTATGTAATGATAGGGGGCACTGTATATTATAATAACAGAGGACATTATGTAATGATAGGGGGCACTGTATATTATAATAACAGAGGACATAATGTAATGATAGGGGACACTGTATATTATAATAAGAGAGGACATTATATAATGATAGGGGGCACTGTATATTATAATAACAGAGGACATTATGTAATATAAGGGGCACTGTATATTATAATAACAAAGGACATTATGTAATATAAGGGGCACTGTATATTATAATAACATAGGACATTATGTAATAATAGGGGGCACTGTATATTATAATAACAGAGGACATTATGTAATGATAGGGGGCACTGTATATTATAATAAGAGAGGACATTATGTAATGATAGGGGGCACTGTATATTATAATAACAGAGGACATTATGTAATGATAGGGGGCACTGTATATTATAATAACAGAGGACATTATGTAATGATAGGGGGCACTGTATATTATAATAAAAGAGGAGATTATGTAATATAAGTGGCACTGTATATTATAATAACAGAGGACATTATGTTATATAAGGGGCACGGTATATTATAAAAACAGAGGACATTATGTAATATATGGGACACTGTATATTATAATAACAGAGGACATTATGTAATATAAGGGGCACTGTATATTATAATAACAGAAGACATTATGTAATATAAGGGGCACTGTATATTATAATAACAGAGGACATTATGTAATATAAAGGGCACTGTATTTTATAATAACAGAGGACATTATATAATGATAGGGGGCACTGTATATTATAATATCAGAGGACATTATGTAATATAAGGGGCACTGTATATTATAATAACAGAGGACATTATGTAATGATATGGGCACTGTATATTATATTAACAGAGGACATTATGTAATATAAGGGGCACTGTATATTATAATAACAGAGGACATTATGTAATATAAGGGGCACTGTATATTATAATAACAGAGGACATTATGTAATATAAGGGGCACTGTACATTATAATAACAGAGGACATTATGTAATGATAGGGGGCACTGTATATTATAATAACAGAGGACATTATGTACTATAAGGGGCACTGTATATTATAATAACAGAGGACATTATGTAATATAAAGGGCTCTGTATATTATAATAACAGAGGACATTATATAATGATAGGGGGCACTGTATATTATTATATCAGAGGACATTATGTAATGATAGGGGGCACTGTATATTATAATAACAGAGGACATTATGTATTGATAGGGGCACTGTATATTATAATAAGAGAGGACATTATATCATGATAGGGGGCACTGTATATTATAATAACAGAGGATATTATGTAATGATAGGGGGCACTGTATATTATAATAACAGAGGACATTATGTAATATAAGGGGCACTGTATATTATAATAACAGAGGACATTATGTAATATAAGGGACACTGAATATTATAATAACAGAGGACATTATGTAATGATAGGGGGCACTGTATATTATAATAACAGAGGACATTATGTAATGATAGGGGGCACTGTATATTATAATAACAGAGGACATTATGTAATATAAGGGGCACTGTATATTATAATAACAGAGGACATTATATAATGATAGGGGGCACTGTATATTATAATAACAGAGGACATTATGTAATGATAGGGGGCACTGTATATTATAATAACAGAGGACATTATGTAATATAAGGGGCACTGTATATTATAATAACAGAGGACATTATATAATGATAGGGGGCACTGTATATTATAATAACAGAGGAAATTATGTAATATAAGGGGCACTGTATATTTTAATAACAGAGGACATTATGTAATGATAGGGGGCACTGTATATTATAATAACAGAGGACATTATGTAATATAAGGGGCACTGTATATTGTAATAACAGAGGACATTATATAATGATAGGGGGCACTGTATATTTTAATATCAGAGGACATTATGTAATGATAGGGGGCACTTTATATTATAATAACAGAGGACATTATGTAATGATATGGGGCACTGTATATTATAATAACAGAGGACATTATGTAATATAAGGGGCACTGTATATTATAATAACAGAGGACATTATGTAAAGATAGGGGGCACTGTATATTATAATAACAGAGGACATTATGTAATGATAGGGGGCACTTTATATTATAATAACAGAGGACATTATGTAATGATAGGGGGCACCGTATATTATAATAACAGAGGACATTATGTTATATAAGGGGCACTGTATATTATAATAACAGAGGACATTATGTAATGATAGGGGGCACTGTGTATTATAATAGCAGAGGACATTATGTAATATACGGGGCACTGTATATTATAATAACAGAAGACATTATGTAATATAAGGGGCACTGTATATTATAATAACAGAGGACATTATGTAATATAAAGGGCACTGTATATTATAATAACAGAGGACATTATATAATGATAGGGGGCACTGTATATTATAATATCAGAGGACATTATGTAATATAAGGGGCACTGTATATTATAATAACAGAGGACATTATGTAATGATAGGGGGCACTGTATATTATAATAACAGAGGACATTATGTATTGATAGGGGCACTGTATATTATAATAAGAGAGGACATTATATAATGATAGGGGGCACTGTGTATTATAATAACAGAGGAAATTATGTATTATAAGGGGCACTGTATATTATAATAACAGAGGACATTATGTAATATAAGGGGCACTGTATATTATAATAACAGAGGACATTATGTAATGATAGGGGGCACTGTATATTATAATAACAGAGGACATTATGTAATATAAGGGGCACTGTATATTATAATAACAGAGGATATTATGTAATGATAGGGGACACTGTATATTATAATAAGAGAGGACATTATATAATGATAGGGGGCACTGTATATTATAATAACAGAGGACATTATGTAATATATGGGGCACTGTATATTATAATAACAGAGGACATTATGTAATGATAGGGGGCACTGTATATTATAATAACAGAGGACATTATGTAATATAAGGGGCACTGTATATTATAATAACAGAGGACATTATGTTATATAAGGGGCACTGTATATTATAATAACAGAGGACATTATGTAATATAAAGGGCTCTGTATATTATAATAACAGAGGACATTATGTAATATAAAGGGCTCTGTATATTATAATAACAGAGGACATTATGTAATATATGGGGCAATGTATATTATAATAACAGAGGACATTATGTAATCATAGGGGTCACTGTATATTATAATAACAGAGGACATTATGTAATGATAGGGGGCACTGTATATTATAATAACAGAGGACATTATGTAATGATAGGGGGCAGTGTATATTATAATAACAGAGGACATTATGTAATGATAGGGGGCACTGTATATTATAATAACAGAGGACATTATGTAATATAAGTGGCACCGTAAATTATAATAACAGAGGACATTATGTAATATAAGTGGCACTGTATATTATAATAACAGAGGACATTATGTTATATAAGGGGCACTGTATATTACAATAACAGAGGACATTATGTAATATAAGGGGCACTGTATATTATAATAACAGAGGACATTATGTAATGATTGGGGGCACTGTATATTATAATAAGAGAGGACATTATATAATGATAGGGGGCACTGTATATTATAATAATAGAGGACATTATGTAATATAAGGGGCACTGTATATTATAATAACAGAGGATATTATGTAATGATAGGGGGCACTGTATATTATAATAAGAGAGGACATTATATAATGATAGGGGGCACTGTATATTATAATAACAGAGGAAATTATGTATTATAAGGGGCACTGTATATTATAATAACAGAGGACATTATGTAATATAAGGGGCACTGTATATTATAATAACAGAGGACATTATGTAATGATAGGGGGCACTGTATATTATAATAACAGAGGACATTATGTAATATAAGGGGCACTGTATATTATAATAACAGAGGATATTATGTAATGATAGGGGACACTGTATATTATAATAAGAGAGGACATTATATAATGATAGGGGGCACTGTATATTATAATAACAGAGGACATTATGTAATATATGGGGCACTGTATATTATAATAACAGAGGACATTATGTAATGATAGGGGGCACTGTATATTATAATAACAGAGGACATTATGTAATATAAGGGGCACTGTATATTATAATAACAGAGGACATTATGTTATATAAGGGGCACTGTATATTATAATAACAGAGGACATTATGTAATATAAAGGGCTCTGTGTATTATAATAACAGAGGACATTATGTAATATAAAGGGCTCTGTATATTATAATAACAGAGGACATTATGTAATATATGGGGCAATGTATATTATAATAACAGAGGACATTATGTAATCATAGGGGTCACTGTATATTATAATAACAGAGGACATTATGTAATGATAGGGGGGCACTGTATATTATAATAACAGAGGACATTATGTAATGATAGGGGGCAGTGTATATTATAATAACAGAGGACATTATGTAATGATAGGGGGCACTGTATATTATAATAACAGAGGACATTATGTAATATAAGTGGCACCGTATATTATAATAACAGAGGACATTATGTAATATAAGGGGCACTGTATATTACAATAAGAGAGGACATTATATAATGATAGGGGGCACTGTATATTATAATAATAGATGACATTATGTAATATAAGGGGCACTGTATATTATAATAAAAGAGGACATTATGTAATGATAGGGGGCACTGTATATTATAATAACAGAGGACATTATGTAATATAAGTGGCACTGTATATTATAATAACAGAGGACATTATGTTATATAAGGGGCACTGTATATTACAATAACAGAGGACATTATGTAATATAAGGGGCATTGTATATTATAATAACAGAGGACATTATGTAATATAAAGGGCACTGTATAGTATAATAACAGAGGACATTATGTAATGATAGGGGGCACTGTATATTATAATAACAGAGCACATTATGTAATATAAGGGGCACTGTATATTATAACAACAGAGGACATTATGTAATGATAGGAGGCACTGTATATTATAATAACAGAGGACATTATGTAATGATAGGGGGCACTGTATATTATAATAACAGAGGACATTATGTAATGATTGGGGGCACTGTATATTATAATAAGAGAGGACATTATATAATGATAGGGGGCACTGTATATTATAATAATAGAGGACATTATGTAATATAAGGGGCACTGTAAATTATAATAACAGAGGACATTATGTAATGATAGGGGGCACTGTATATTATAATAACAGAGGACATAATGTAATGATAGGGGACACTGTATATTATAATAAGAGAGGACATTATATAATGATAGGGGGCACTGTATATTATAATAACAGAGGACATTATGTAATATAAGGGGCACTGTATATTATAATAACATAGGACATTATGTAATATAAGGGGCACTGTATATTATAATAACATAGGACATTATGTAATGATAGGGGGCACTGTATATTATAATAACAGAGGACATTATGTAATGATAGGGGGCACTGTATATTATAATAACAGAGGACATTATGTAATATAAGGGGCACTGTATATTATAATAACAGAGGACATTATGTAATGATAGGGGGCACTGTATATTATAATAACAGAGGACATTATGTAATGATAGGGGGCACTGTATATTATAATAACAGAGGACATAATGTAATGATAGGGGACACTGTATATTATAATAAGAGAGGACATTATATAATGATAGGGGCACTGTATATTATAATAACAGAGGACATTATGTAATATAAGGGGCACTGTATATTATAATAACAAAGGACATTATGTAATATAAGGGGCACTGTATATTATAATAACATAGGATATTATGTAATGAAAGGGGGCACTGTATATTATAATAACAGAGGACATTATGTAATGATAGGGGGCACTGTATATTATAATAACAGAGGACATTATGTAATGATAGGGGGCACTGTATATTATAATAACAGAGGACATTATGTAATGATAGGGGGCACTGTATATTATAATAAAAGAGGAAATTATGTAATATAAGTGGCACTGTATATTATAATAACAGAGGACATTATGTTATATAAGGGGCACGGTATATTATAAAAACAGAGGACATTATGTAATATATGGGACACTGTATATTATAATAACAGAGGACATTATGTAATATAAGGGGCACTGTATATTATAATAACAGAAGACATTATGTAATATAAGGGGCACTGTATATTATAATAACAGAGGACATTATGTAATATAAAGGGCACTGTATTTTATAATAACAGAGGACATTATATAATGATAGGGGGCACTGTATATTATAATAACAGAGGACATTATGTAATGATAGGGGGCACTTTATATTATAATAACAGAGGACATTATGTAATGATAGGGGGCACTGTATATTATAATAACAGAGGACATTATGTAATGATAGGGGGCACCGTATATTATAATAACAGAGGACATTATGTTATATAAGGGGCACTGTATATTATAATAACAGAGGACATTATGTAATATAAGGGGCACTGTGTATTATAATAACAGAGGACATTATGTAATATACGGGGCACTGTATATTATAATAACAGAAGACATTATGTAATATAAGGGGCACTGTATATTATAATAACAGAGGACATTATGTAATATAAAGGGCACTGTATATTATAATAACAGAGGACATTATATAATGATAGGGGGCACTGTATATTATAATATCAGAGGACATTACGTAATATAAGGGGCACTGTATATTATAATAACAGAGGACATTATGTAATGATAGGGGGCACTGTATATTATAATAACAGAGGACATTATGTATTGATAGGGGCACTGTATATTATAATAAGAGAGGACATTATATAATGATAGGGGGCACTGTGTATTATAATAACAGAGGAAATTATGTATTATAAGGGGCACTGTATATTATAATAACAGAGGACATTATGTAATATAAGGGGCACTGTATATTATAATAACAGAGGACATTATGTAATGATAGGGGGCACTGTATATTATAATAACAGAGGACATTATGTAATATAAGGGGCACTGTATATTATAATAACAGAGGATATTATGTAATGATAGGGGACACTGTATATTATAATAAGAGAGGACATTATATAATGATAGGGGGCACTGTATATTATAATAACAGAGGACATTATGTTATATAAGGGGCACTGTATATTATAATAACAGAGGACATTATGTAATATAAAGGGCTCTGTATATTATAATAACAGAGGACATTATGTAATATAAAGGGCTCTGTATATTATAATAACAGAGGACATTATGTAATATATCGGGCAATGTATATTATAATAACAGAGGACATTATGTAATCATAGGGGTCACTGTATATTATAATAACAGAGGACATTATGTAATGATAGGGGGCACTGTATATTATAATAACAGAGGACATTATGTAATATAAGGGGCACTGTATATTATAATAACAGAGGACATTATGTTATATAAGGGGCACTGTATATTATAATAACAGAGGACATTATGTAATATAAAGGGCTCTGTATATTATAATAACAGAGGACATTATGTAATATAAAGGGCTCTGTATATTATAATAACAGAGGACATTATGTAATATATGGGGCAATGTATATTATAATAACAGAGGACATTATGTAATCATAGGGGTCACTGTATATTATAATAACAGAGGACATTATGTAATGATAGGGGGCACTGTATATTATAATAACAGAGGACATTATGTAATGATAGGGGGCAGTGTATATTATAATAACAGAGGACATTATGTAATGATAGGGGGCACTGTATATTATAATAACAGAGGACATTATGTAATATAAGGGGCACTGTATATTTCAATAAGAGAGGACATTATATAATGATAGGGGGCACTGTATATTATAATAATAGATGAAATTATGTAATATAAGGGGCACTGTATATTATAATAACAGAGGACATTATGTAATGATAGGGGGCACTGTATATTATAATAACAGAGGACATTATGTAATATAAGTGGCACTGTATATTATAATAACAGAGGACATTATGTTATATAAGGGGCACTGTATATTACAATAACAGAGGACATTATGTAATATAAGGGACACTGTATATTATAATAACAGAGGACATTATGTAATGATTGGGGGCACTGTATATTATAATAAGAGAGGACATTATATAATGATAGGGGCACTGTATATTATAATAATAGAGGACATTATGTAATATAAGGGGCACTGTATATTATAATAACAGAGGATATTATGTAATGATAGGGGGCACTGTATATTATAATAAGAGAGGACATTATATAATGATAGGGGGCACTGTATATTATAATAACAGAGGAAATTATGTATTATAAGGGGCACTGTATATTATAATAACAGAGGACATTATGTAATATAAGGGGCACTGTATATTATAATAACAGAGGACATTATGTAATGATAAGGGGCACTGTATATTATAATAACAGAGGACATTATGTAATATAAGGGGCACTGTATATTATAATAACAGAGGATATTATGTAATGATAGGGGACACTGTATTTTATAATAAGAGAGGACATTATATAATGATAGGGGGCACTGTATATTATAATAACAGAGGACATTATGTAATATATGGGGCACTGTATATTATAATAACAGAGGACATTATGTAATGATAGGGGGCACTGTATATTATAATAACAGAGGACATTATGTAATATAAGGGGAACTGTATATTATAATAACAGAGGACATTATGTTATATAAGGGGCACTGTATATTATAATAACAGAGGACATTATGTAATATAAAGGGCTCTGTATATTATAATAACAGAGGACATTATGTAATATAAAGGGCTCTGTATATTATAATAACAGAGGACATTATGTAATATATGGGGCAATGTATATTATAATAACAGAGGACATTATGTAATCATAGGGGTCACTGTATATTATAATAACAGAGGACATTATGTAATGATAGGGGGCACTGTATATTATAATAACAGAGGACATTATGTAATGATAGGGGGCAGTGTATATTATAATAACAGAGGACATTATGTAATGATAGGGGGCACTGTATATTATAATAACAGAGGACATTATGTAATATAAGTGGCACCGTATATTATAATAACAGAGGACATTATGTAATATAAGGGGCACTGTATATTACAATAAGAGAGGACATTATATAATGATAGGGGGCACTGTATATTATAATAATAGATGACATTATGTAATATAAGGGGCACTGTATATTATAATAACAGAGGACATTATGTAATGATAGGGGGCACTGTATATTATAATAACAGAGGACATTATGTAATATAAGTGGCACTGTATATTATAATAACAGAGGACATTATGTTATATAAGGGGCACTGTATATTACAATAACAGAGGACATTATGTAATATAAGGGGCACTGTATATTATAATAACAGAGGACATTATGTAATGATTGGGGGCACTGTATATTATAATAAGAGAGGACATTATATAATGATAGGGGGCACTGTATATTATAATAATAGAGGACATTATGTAATATAAGGGGCACTGTATATTATAATAACAGAGGACATTATGTAATGATAGGGGGCACTGTATATTATAATAACAGAGGACATTATGTAATATAAGGGGCACTGTATATTATAATAACAGAGGATATTATGTAATGATAGGGGACACTGTATATTATAATAAGAGAGGACATTATATAATGATAGGGGGCACTGTATATTATAATAACAGAGGACATTATGTAATATATGGGGCACTGTATATTATAATAACAGAGGACATTATGTAATGATAGGGGGCACTGTATATTATAATAACAGAGGACATTATGTAATATAAGGGGCACTGTATATTATAATAACAGAGGACATTATGTTATATAAGGGGCACTGTATATTATAATAACAGAGGACATTATGTAATATAAAGGACTCTGTATATTATAATAACAGAGGACATTATGTAATATAAAGGGCTCTGTATATTATAATAACAGAGGACATTATGTAATATATGGGGCACTGTATATTATAATAACAGAGGACATTATGTAATCATAGGGGTCACTGTATATTATAATAACAGAGGACATTATGTAATGATAGGGGGCACTGTATATTATAATAACAGAGGACATTATGTAATGATAGGGGGCACTGTATATTATAATAACAGAGGACATTATGTAATATAAGGGGCACTGTATATTATAATAACAGAGGACATTATGTAATATAAGGGGCACTGTATATTATAATAACAGATGACATTATGTAATATAAGGGGCACTGTATATTATAATAACAGAGGACATTATGTAATATAAAGGGCACTGTATAGTATAATAACAGAGGACATTATATAATGATAGGGGGCACTGTATATTATAATATCAGAGGACATTATTTAATATAAGGGGCACTGTATATTATAATAACAGAGGACATTATGTATTGATAGGGGCACTGTATATTATAATAAGAGAGGACATTATATAATGATAGGGGGCACTGTATATTATAATAACAGAGGAAAATATGTCTTATAAGGGGCACTGTATATTATAATAACAGAGGACATTATGTAATGATAGGGGGCACTGTATATTATAATATTAGTGGACATTATGTAATAAAAGGGGCACTGTATATTATAATAACAGAGGACATTATGTAATGATAGGGGGCACTGTATATTATAATAAGAGAGGACATTATGTATTGATAGGGGCACTGTATATTATAATAAGAGAGGACATTATATAATGATAGGGGGCACTGTATATTATAATAACAGAGGAAATTATGTATTATAAGGGGCACTGTATATTATAATAACAGAGGACATTATGTAATATAAGGGGCACTGTATATTATAATATCAGTGGACATTATGTAATATAAGGGGCACTGTATATTATAATAACAGAGGACATTATGTATTAATAGGGGCACTGTATATTATAATAAGAGAGGACATTATATAATGATAGGGGGCACTGTATATTATAATAACAGAGGAAATTATGTATTATAAGGGGCACTGTATATTATAATAACAGAGGACATTATGTAATGATAGGGGGCACTGTATATTATAATAACAGAGGACATTATGTAATATAAGGGGCACTGTATATTATAATATCAGTGGACATTATGTAATATAAGGGGCACTGTATATTATAATAACAGAGGACATTATGTATTAATAGGGGCACTGTATATTATAATAAGAGAGGACATTATATAATGATAGGGGGCACTGTATATTATAATAACAGAGGAAATTATGTATTATAAGGGGCACTGTATATTATAATAACAGAGGACATTATGTAATGATAGGGGGCACTGTATATTATAATAACAGAGGATATTTTGTAATGATAGGGGCACTGTATATTATAATAACAGAGGACATTATGTAATGATAGGGGGCACTGTATATTATAATAAGAGAGGACATTATATAATGATAGGGGGCACTGTATATTATAATATCAGAGGACATTATGTAGTATAAGGGGCACTGTATATTATAATAACAGAGGACATTATGTAATATAAGGGGCACTGTATATTATAATAAGAGAGGTCATTATGTAGTATAAGGGGCACTGTATATTATATCAGAGGACATTATGTTATGATAGGGGGCACTGTATATTATAATAACAGAGGAAATTATGTATTGATAGGGGAACTGTATATTATAATAAGAGAGGACATTATATAATGATAGGGGCACTGTATATTATAATAACAGAGCACATTATGTAATATAAGGGGCACTGTATATTATAATAACAGAGGACATTATGTAATGATAGGGGGCACTGTATATTATAATAACAGAGGACATTATGTAATATAAGGGGCACTGTATATTATAACAACAGAGGACATTATGTAATGATAGGAGGCACTGTATATTATAATAACAGAGGACATTATGTAATGATAGGGGGCACTGTATATTATAATAACAGAGGACATTATGTAATGATTGGGGGCACTGTATATTATAATAAGAGAGGACATTATATAATGATAGGGGGCACTGTATATTATAATAATAGAGGACATTATGTAATATAAGGGGCACTGTAAATTATAATAACAGAGGACATTATGTAATGATAGGGGGCACTGTATATTATAATAACAGAGGACATAATGTAATGATAGGGGACACTGTATATTATAATAAGAGAGGACATTATATAATGATAGGGGGCACTGTATATTATAATAACAGAGGACATTATGTCATATAAGGGGCACTGTATATTATAATAACATAGGACATTATGTAATATAAGGGGCACTGTATATTATAATAACATAGGACATTATGTAATGATAGGGGGCACTGTATATTATAATAACAGAGGACATTATGTAATGATAGGGGGCACTGTATATTATAATAACAGAGGACATTATGTAATATAAGGGGACTGTATATTATAATAACAGAGGACATTATGTAATGATAGGGGGCACTGTATATTATAATAACAGAGGACATTATGTAATGATAGGGGGCACTGTATATTATAATAACAGAGGACATTATGTAATGATAGGGTGCACTGTATATTATAATAACAGAGGACATTATGTAATGATAGGGGGCACTGTATATTATAATAACAGAGGACATTATGTAATATAAGTGGCACTGTATATTATAATAACAGAGGACATTATGTTATATAATGGGCACTGTATATTATGATAACAGAGGACATTATGTAATATAAGGGGCACTGTATATTATAATAACAGAGGACATTATGTAATGATAGGGGGCACTGTATATTATAATAACAGAGGACATTATGTAATATAAGGGGCACTGTATATTATAATAACAGAGGACATTATATAATGATAGGGGGCACTGTATATTATAATATCAGAGGACATTATGTAATATAAGGGGCACTGTATATTATAATAACAGAGGACATTATGTAATATAAGGGGCACTGTATATTATAATAAGAGAGGACATTATATAATGATAGGGGGCACTGTATATTATAATAACAGAGGACATTATGTAATATAAGGGGCACTATATATTATAATAACAGAGGACATTAAGTAATGATAGGGGGCACTGTATATTATAATAAGAGAGGACATTATATAATGATAGGGGGCACTGTATATTATAATAACAGAGGACATTATGTAATATAAGGGGCACTGTATATTATAATAACAGAGGACATTATGTAATATAAGGGGCACTGTATATTATAATAACAGAGGACATTATGTAATATAAGGGGCACTGTATATTATAATAACAGAGGACATTATGTAATGATAGGGGGCACTGTGTATTATAATAACAGAGGACATTATGTAATGATTGGGGGCACTGTATATTATAATAAGAGAGGACATTATATAATGATAGGGGGCACTTTATATTATAATAATAGAGGACATTATGTAATATAAGGGGCACTGTATATTATAATAACAGAGGACATTATGTAATGATAGGAGGCACTGTATATTATAATAACAGAGGACATTATGTAATAAAAGGGGCACTGTATATTATAATAACAGAGGATATTATGTAATGATAGGGGACACTGTATATTATAATAAGAGAGGACATTATATAATGATAGGGGGCACTGTATATTATAATAACAGAGGACATTATGTAATATAAGGGGCACTGTATATTATATTAACAGAGGACATTATGTAATGATAGGGGGCACTGTATATTATAATAACAGAGGACATTATGTAATGATAGGGGGCACTGTATATTATAATAACAGAGGACATTATGTAATGATAGGGGGCACTGTATATTATAATAACAGAGGACATTATGTAATATAAGGGGCACTGTATATTATAATAACAGAGGACATTATGTAATGATAGGGGGCACTGTATATTATAATAACAGAGGACATTATGTAATATAAGGGGCACTGTATATTATAATAACAGAGGACATTATGTAATGATAGGGGACACTGTATATTATAATAACAGAGGACATTATGTAATATAAGGGGCACTGTATATTATAATAACAGAGGATATTATGTAATGATAGGGGACACTGTATATTATAATAAGAGAGGACATTATATAATGATAGGGGGCACTGTATATTATAATAACAGAGGACATTATGTAATATAAGGGGCACTGTATATTATATTAACAGAGGACATTATGTAATGATAGGGGGCACTGTATATTATAATAACAGAGGACATTATGTAATATAAGGGGCACTGTATATTATAATAACAGAGGACATTATGTAATGATAGGGGGCACTGTATATTATAATAACAGAGGACATTATGTAATGATAGGGGGCACTGTATATTATAATAACAGAGGACATTATGTAATATAAGGGGCACTGTATATTATAATAACAGAGGACATTATGTAATATAAGGGGCACTGTATATTATAATAACAGAGGACATTATGTAATGATAGGGGGCACTGTATATTATAATAACAGAGGACATTATGTAATGATAGGGGGCACTGTATATTATAATAACAGAGGACATTATGTAATGATAGGGAGCACTGTATATTATAATAACAGAGGACATTAAGTAATATAATGGGCACTGTATATTATAATAACAGAGGATATTATGTAATGATAGGGGCACTGTATATTATAATAAGAGAGGACATTATATAATGATAGGGGGCACTGTATATTATAATAACAGAGGACATTATGTAATATAAGGGGCACTGTATATTATAATAACAGAGGACATTATGTAATGATAGGGGGCACTGTATATTATAATAACAGAGGACATTATGTAATATAAGGGGCACTGTATATTATAATAACAGAGGACATTATATAATGATAGGGGGCACTGTATATTATAATAACAGAGGACATTATGTAATGATAGGGGGCACTGTATATTATAATAACAGAGGACATTATGTAATGATAGGGGGCAGTGTATATTATAATAACAGAGGACATTATGTAATGATAGGGGGCACTGTATATTATAATAACAGAGGACATTATGTAATATAAGTGGCACCGTATATTATAATAACAGAGGACATTATGTAATATAAGGGGCACTGTATATTACAATAAGAGAGGACATTATATAATGATAGGGGGCACTGTATATTATAATAATAGATGACATTATGTAATATAAGGGGCACTGTATATTATAATAAAAGAGGACATTATGTAATGATAGGGGGCACTGTATATTATAATAACAGAGGACATTATGTAATATAAGTGGCACTGTATATTATAATAACAGAGGACATTATGTTATATAAGGGGCACTGTATATTACAATAACAGAGGACATTATGTAATATAAGGGGCATTGTATATTATAATAACATAGGACATTATGTAATGATAGGGGGCACTGTATATTATAATAACAGAGGACATTATGTAATGATAGGGGGCACTGTATATTATAATAACAGAGGACATTATGTAATATAAGGGGCACTGTATATTATAATAACAGAGGACATTATGTTATATAAGGGGCACTGTATATTATAATAACAGAGGACATTATGTAATGATAGGGGGCACTGTATATTATAATAACAGAGGACATTATGTAATGATAGGGGGCAGTGTATATTATAATAACAGAGGACATTATGTAATGATAGGGGGCACTGTATATTATAATAACAGAGGACATTATGTAATATAAGTGGCACCGTATATTATAATAACAGAGGACATTATGTAATATAAGGGGCACTGTATATTACAATAAGAGAGGACATTATATAATGATAGGGGGCACTGTATATTATAATAATAGATGACATTATGTAATATAAGGGGCACTGTATATTATAATAAAAGAGGACATTATGTAATGATAGGGGGCACTGTATATTATAATAACAGAGGACATTATGTAATATAAGTGGCACTGTATATTATAATAACAGAGGACATTATGTTATATAAGGGGCACTGTATATTACAATAACAGAGGACATTATGTAATATAAGGGGCATTGTATATTATAATAACAGAGGACATTATGTAATATAAAGGGCACTGTATAGTATAATAACAGAGGACATTATGTAATGATAGGGGGCACTGTATATTATAATAACAGAGCACATTATGTAATATAAGGGGCACTGTATATTATAACAACAGAGGACATTATGTAATGATAGGAGGCACTGTATATTATAATAACAGAGGACATTATGTAATGATAGGGGGCACTGTATATTATAATAACAGAGGACATTATGTAATGATTGGGGGCACTGTATATTATAATAAGAGAGGACATTATATAATGATAGGGGGCACTGTATATTATAATAATAGAGGACATTATGTAATATAAGGGGCACTGTAAATTATAATAACAGAGGACATTATGTAATGATAGGGGGCACTGTATATTATAATAACAGAGGACATAATGTAATGATAGGGGACACTGTATATTATAATAAGAGAGGACATTATATAATGATAGGGGGCACTGTATATTATAATAACAGAGGACATTATGTAATATAAGGGGCACTGTATATTATAATAACATAGGACATTATGTAATATAAGGGGCACTGTATATTATAATAACATAGGACATTATGTAATGATAGGGGGCACTGTATATTATAATAACAGAGGACATTATGTAATGATAGGGGGCACTGTATATTATAATAACAGAGGACATTATGTAATATAAGGGGCACTGTATATTATAATAACAGAGGACATTATGTAATGATAGGGGGCACTGTATATTATAATAACAGAGGACATTATGTAATGATAGGGGGCACTGTATATTATAATAACAGAGGACATAATGTAATGATAGGGGACACTGTATATTATAATAAGAGAGGACATTATATAATGATAGGGGGCACTGTATATTATAATAACAGAGGACATTATGTAATATAAGGGGCACTGTATATTATAATAACAAAGGACATTATGTAATATAAGGGGCACTGTATATTATAATAACATAGGATATTATGTAATGAAAGGGGGCACTGTATATTATAATAACAGAGGACATTATGTAATGATAGGGGGCACTGTATATTATAATAACAGAGGACATTATGTAATGATAGGGGGCACTGTATATTATAATAACAGAGGACATTATGTAATGATAGGGGGCACTGTATATTATAATAAAAGAGGAAATTATGTAATATAAGTGGCACTGTATATTATAATAACAGAGGACATTATGTTATATAAGGGGCACGGTATATTATAAAAACAGAGGACATTATGTAATATATGGGACACTGTATATTATAATAACAGAGGACATTATGTAATATAAGGGGCACTGTATATTATAATAACAGAAGACATTATGTAATATAAGGGGCACTGTATATTATAATAACAGAGGACATTATGTAATATAAAGGGCACTGTATTTTATAATAACAGAGGACATTATATAATGATAGGGGGCACTGTATATTATAATAACAGAGGACATTATGTAATGATAGGGGGCACTTTATATTATAATAACAGAGGACATTATGTAATGATAGGGGGCACTGTATATTATAATAACAGAGGACATTATGTAATGATAGGGGGCACCGTATATTATAATAACAGAGGACATTATGTTATATAAGGGGCACTGTATATTATAATAACAGAGGACATTATGTAATATAAGGGGCACTGTGTATTATAATAACAGAGGACATTATGTAATATACGGGGCACTGTATATTATAATAACAGAAGACATTATGTAATATAAGGGGCACTGTATATTATAATAACAGAGGACATTATGTAATATAAAGGGCACTGTATATTATAATAACAGAGGACATTATATAATGATAGGGGGCACTGTATATTATAATATCAGAGGACATTACGTAATATAAGGGGCACTGTATATTATAATAACAGAGGACATTATGTAATGATAGGGGGCACTGTATATTATAATAACAGAGGACATTATGTATTGATAGGGGCACTGTATATTATAATAAGAGAGGACATTATATAATGATAGGGGGCACTGTGTATTATAATAACAGAGGAAATTATGTATTATAAGGGGCACTGTATATTATAATAACAGAGGACATTATGTAATATAAGGGGCACTGTATATTATAATAACAGAGGACATTATGTAATGATAGGGGGCACTGTATATTATAATAACAGAGGACATTATGTAATATAAGGGGCACTGTATATTATAATAACAGAGGATATTATGTAATGATAGGGGACACTGTATATTATAATAAGAGAGGACATTATATAATGATAGGGGGCACTGTATATTATAATAACAGAGGACATTATGTTATATAAGGGGCACTGTATATTATAATAACAGAGGACATTATGTAATATAAAGGGCTCTGTATATTATAATAACAGAGGACATTATGTAATATAAAGGGCTCTGTATATTATAATAACAGAGGACATTATGTAATATATCGGGCAATGTATATTATAATAACAGAGGACATTATGTAATCATAGGGGTCACTGTATATTATAATAACAGAGGACATTATGTAATGATAGGGGGCACTGTATATTATAATAACAGAGGACATTATGTAATATAAGGGGCACTGTATATTATAATAACAGAGGACATTATGTTATATAAGGGGCACTGTATATTATAATAACAGAGGACATTATGTAATATAAAGGGCTCTGTATATTATAATAACAGAGGACATTATGTAATATAAAGGGCTCTGTATATTATAATAACAGAGGACATTATGTAATATATGGGGCAATGTATATTATAATAACAGAGGACATTATGTAATCATAGGGGTCACTGTATATTATAATAACAGAGGACATTATGTAATGATAGGGGGCACTGTATATTATAATAACAGAGGACATTATGTAATGATAGGGGGCAGTGTATATTATAATAACAGAGGACATTATGTAATGATAGGGGGCACTGTATATTATAATAACAGAGGACATTATGTAATATAAGGGGCACTGTATATTTCAATAAGAGAGGACATTATATAATGATAGGGGGCACTGTATATTATAATAATAGATGAAATTATGTAATATAAGGGGCACTGTATATTATAATAACAGAGGACATTATGTAATGATAGGGGGCACTGTATATTATAATAACAGAGGACATTATGTAATATAAGTGGCACTGTATATTATAATAACAGAGGACATTATGTTATATAAGGGGCACTGTATATTACAATAACAGAGGACATTATGTAATATAAGGGACACTGTATATTATAATAACAGAGGACATTATGTAATGATTGGGGGCACTGTATATTATAATAAGAGAGGACATTATATAATGATAGGGGCACTGTATATTATAATAATAGAGGACATTATGTAATATAAGGGGCACTGTATATTATAATAACAGAGGATATTATGTAATGATAGGGGGCACTGTATATTATAATAAGAGAGGACATTATATAATGATAGGGGGCACTGTATATTATAATAACAGAGGAAATTATGTATTATAAGGGGCACTGTATATTATAATAACAGAGGACATTATGTAATATAAGGGGCACTGTATATTATAATAACAGAGGACATTATGTAATGATAAGGGGCACTGTATATTATAATAACAGAGGACATTATGTAATATAAGGGGCACTGTATATTATAATAACAGAGGATATTATGTAATGATAGGGGACACTGTATTTTATAATAAGAGAGGACATTATATAATGATAGGGGGCACTGTATATTATAATAACAGAGGACATTATGTAATATATGGGGCACTGTATATTATAATAACAGAGGACATTATGTAATGATAGGGGGCACTGTATATTATAATAACAGAGGACATTATGTAATATAAGGGGAACTGTATATTATAATAACAGAGGACATTATGTTATATAAGGGGCACTGTATATTATAATAACAGAGGACATTATGTAATATAAAGGGCTCTGTATATTATAATAACAGAGGACATTATGTAATATAAAGGGCTCTGTATATTATAATAACAGAGGACATTATGTAATATATGGGGCAATGTATATTATAATAACAGAGGACATTATGTAATCATAGGGGTCACTGTATATTATAATAACAGAGGACATTATGTAATGATAGGGGGCACTGTATATTATAATAACAGAGGACATTATGTAATGATAGGGGGCAGTGTATATTATAATAACAGAGGACATTATGTAATGATAGGGGGCACTGTATATTATAATAACAGAGGACATTATGTAATATAAGTGGCACCGTATATTATAATAACAGAGGACATTATGTAATATAAGGGGCACTGTATATTACAATAAGAGAGGACATTATATAATGATAGGGGGCACTGTATATTATAATAATAGATGACATTATGTAATATAAGGGGCACTGTATATTATAATAACAGAGGACATTATGTAATGATAGGGGGCACTGTATATTATAATAACAGAGGACATTATGTAATATAAGTGGCACTGTATATTATAATAACAGAGGACATTATGTTATATAAGGGGCACTGTATATTACAATAACAGAGGACATTATGTAATATAAGGGGCACTGTATATTATAATAACAGAGGACATTATGTAATGATTGGGGGCACTGTATATTATAATAAGAGAGGACATTATATAATGATAGGGGGCACTGTATATTATAATAATAGAGGACATTATGTAATATAAGGGGCACTGTATATTATAATAACAGAGGACATTATGTAATGATAGGGGGCACTGTATATTATAATAACAGAGGACATTATGTAATATAAGGGGCACTGTATATTATAATAACAGAGGATATTATGTAATGATAGGGGACACTGTATATTATAATAAGAGAGGACATTATATAATGATAGGGGGCACTGTATATTATAATAACAGAGGACATTATGTAATATATGGGGCACTGTATATTATAATAACAGAGGACATTATGTAATGATAGGGGGCACTGTATATTATAATAACAGAGGACATTATGTAATATAAGGGGCACTGTATATTATAATAACAGAGGACATTATGTTATATAAGGGGCACTGTATATTATAATAACAGAGGACATTATGTAATATAAAGGACTCTGTATATTATAATAACAGAGGACATTATGTAATATAAAGGGCTCTGTATATTATAATAACAGAGGACATTATGTAATATATGGGGCACTGTATATTATAATAACAGAGGACATTATGTAATCATAGGGGTCACTGTATATTATAATAACAGAGGACATTATGTAATGATAGGGGGCACTGTATATTATAATAACAGAGGACATTATGTAATGATAGGGGGCACTGTATATTATAATAACAGAGGACATTATGTAATATAAGGGGCACTGTATATTATAATAACAGAGGACATTATGTAATATAAGGGGCACTGTATATTATAATAACAGATGACATTATGTAATATAAGGGGCACTGTATATTATAATAACAGAGGACATTATGTAATATAAAGGGCACTGTATAGTATAATAACAGAGGACATTATATAATGATAGGGGGCACTGTATATTATAATATCAGAGGACATTATTTAATATAAGGGGCACTGTATATTATAATAACAGAGGACATTATGTATTGATAGGGGCACTGTATATTATAATAAGAGAGGACATTATATAATGATAGGGGGCACTGTATATTATAATAACAGAGGAAAATATGTCTTATAAGGGGCACTGTATATTATAATAACAGAGGACATTATGTAATGATAGGGGGCACTGTATATTATAATATTAGTGGACATTATGTAATAAAAGGGGCACTGTATATTATAATAACAGAGGACATTATGTAATGATAGGGGGCACTGTATATTATAATAAGAGAGGACATTATGTATTGATAGGGGCACTGTATATTATAATAAGAGAGGACATTATATAATGATAGGGGGCACTGTATATTATAATAACAGAGGAAATTATGTATTATAAGGGGCACTGTATATTATAATAACAGAGGACATTATGTAATATAAGGGGCACTGTATATTATAATATCAGTGGACATTATGTAATATAAGGGGCACTGTATATTATAATAACAGAGGACATTATGTATTAATAGGGGCACTGTATATTATAATAAGAGAGGACATTATATAATGATAGGGGGCACTGTATATTATAATAACAGAGGAAATTATGTATTATAAGGGGCACTGTATATTATAATAACAGAGGACATTATGTAATGATAGGGGGCACTGTATATTATAATAACAGAGGACATTATGTAATATAAGGGGCACTGTATATTATAATATCAGTGGACATTATGTAATATAAGGGGCACTGTATATTATAATAACAGAGGACATTATGTATTAATAGGGGCACTGTATATTATAATAAGAGAGGACATTATATAATGATAGGGGGCACTGTATATTATAATAACAGAGGAAATTATGTATTATAAGGGGCACTGTATATTATAATAACAGAGGACATTATGTAATGATAGGGGGCACTGTATATTATAATAACAGAGGATATTTTGTAATGATAGGGGCACTGTATATTATAATAACAGAGGACATTATGTAATGATAGGGGGCACTGTATATTATAATAAGAGAGGACATTATATAATGATAGGGGGCACTGTATATTATAATATCAGAGGACATTATGTAGTATAAGGGGCACTGTATATTATAATAACAGAGGACATTATGTAATATAAGGGGCACTGTATATTATAATAAGAGAGGTCATTATGTAGTGTAAGGGGCACTGTATATTATAATATCAGAGGACATTATGTTATGATAGGGGGCACTGTATATTATAATAACAGAGGAAATTATGTATTGATAGGGGAACTGTATATTATAATAAGAGAGGACATTATATAATGATAGGGGCACTGTATATTATAATAACAGAGCACATTATGTAATATAAGGGGCACTGTATATTATAATAACAGAGGACATTATGTAATGATAGGGGGCACTGTATATTATAATAACAGAGGACATTATGTAATATAAGGGGCACTGTATATTATAACAACAGAGGACATTATGTAATGATAGGAGGCACTGTATATTATAATAACAGAGGACATTATGTAATGATAGGGGGCACTGTATATTATAATAACAGAGGACATTATGTAATGATTGGGGGCACTGTATATTATAATAAGAGAGGACATTATATAATGATAGGGGGCACTGTATATTATAATAATAGAGGACATTATGTAATATAAGGGGCACTGTAAATTATAATAACAGAGGACATTATGTAATGATAGGGGGCACTGTATATTATAATAACAGAGGACATAATGTAATGATAGGGGACACTGTATATTATAATAAGAGAGGACATTATATAATGATAGGGGGCACTGTATATTATAATAACAGAGGACATTATGTCATATAAGGGGCACTGTATATTATAATAACATAGGACATTATGTAATATAAGGGGCACTGTATATTATAATAACATAGGACATTATGTAATGATAGGGGGCACTGTATATTATAATAACAGAGGACATTATGTAATGATAGGGGGCACTGTATATTATAATAACAGAGGACATTATGTAATATAAGGGGACTGTATATTATAATAACAGAGGACATTATGTAATGATAGGGGGCACTGTATATTATAATAACAGAGGACATTATGTAATGATAGGGGGCACTGTATATTATAATAACAGAGGACATTATGTAATGATAGGGTGCACTGTATATTATAATAACAGAGGACATTATGTAATGATAGGGGGCACTGTATATTATAATAACAGAGGACATTATGTAATATAAGTGGCACTGTATATTATAATAACAGAGGACATTATGTTATATAATGGGCACTGTATATTATGATAACAGAGGACATTATGTAATATAAGGGGCACTGTATATTATAATAACAGAGGACATTATGTAATGATAGGGGGCACTGTATATTATAATAACAGAGGACATTATGTAATATAAGGGGCACTGTATATTATAATAACAGAGGACATTATATAATGATAGGGGGCACTGTATATTATAATATCAGAGGACATTATGTAATATAAGGGGCACTGTATATTATAATAACAGAGGACATTATGTAATATAAGGGGCACTGTATATTATAATAAGAGAGGACATTATATAATGATAGGGGGCACTGTATATTATAATAACAGAGGACATTATGTAATATAAGGGGCACTATATATTATAATAACAGAGGACATTAAGTAATGATAGGGGGCACTGTATATTATAATAAGAGAGGACATTATATAATGATAGGGGGCACTGTATATTATAATAACAGAGGACATTATGTAATATAAGGGGCACTGTATATTATAATAACAGAGGACATTATGTAATATAAGGGGCACTGTATATTATAATAACAGAGGACATTATGTAATATAAGGGGCACTGTATATTATAATAACAGAGGACATTATGTAATGATAGGGGGCACTGTGTATTATAATAACAGAGGACATTATGTAATGATTGGGGGCACTGTATATTATAATAAGAGAGGACATTATATAATGATAGGGGGCACTTTATATTATAATAATAGAGGACATTATGTAATATAAGGGGCACTGTATATTATAATAACAGAGGACATTATGTAATGATAGGAGGCACTGTATATTATAATAACAGAGGACATTATGTAATAAAAGGGGCACTGTATATTATAATAACAGAGGATATTATGTAATGATAGGGGACACTGTATATTATAATAAGAGAGGACATTATATAATGATAGGGGGCACTGTATATTATAATAACAGAGGACATTATGTAATATAAGGGGCACTGTATATTATATTAACAGAGGACATTATGTAATGATAGGGGGCACTGTATATTATAATAACAGAGGACATTATGTAATGATAGGGGGCACTGTATATTATAATAACAGAGGACATTATGTAATGATAGGGGGCACTGTATATTATAATAACAGAGGACATTATGTAATATAAGGGGCACTGTATATTATAATAACAGAGGACATTATGTAATGATAGGGGGCACTGTATATTATAATAACAGAGGACATTATGTAATATAAGGGGCACTGTATATTATAATAACAGAGGACATTATGTAATGATAGGGGGCACTGTATATTATAATAACAGAGGACATTATGTAATATAAGGGGCACTGTATATTATAATAACAGAGGATATTATGTAATGATAGGGGACACTGTATATTATAATAAGAGAGGACATTATATAATGATAGGGGGCACTGTATATTATAATAACAGAGGACATTATGTAATATAAGGGGCACTGTATATTATATTAACAGAGGACATTATGTAATGATAGGGGGCACTGTATATTATAATAACAGAGGACATTATGTAATATAAGGGGCACTGTATATTATAATAACAGAGGACATTATGTAATGATAGGGGGCACTGTATATTATAATAACAGAGGACATTATGTAATGATAGGGGGCACTGTATATTATAATAACAGAGGACATTATGTAATATAAGGGGCACTGTATATTATAATAACAGAGGACATTATGTAATATAAGGGGCACTGTATATTATAATAACAGAGGACATTATGTAATGATAGGGGGCACTGTATATTATAATAACAGAGGACATTATGTAATGATAGGGGGCACTGTATATTATAATAACAGAGGACATTATGTAATGATAGGGAGCACTGTATATTATAATAACAGAGGACATTAAGTAATATAATGGGCACTGTATATTATAATAACAGAGGATATTATGTAATGATAGGGGGCACTGTATATTATAATAAGAGAGGACATTATATAATGATAGGGGGCACTGTATATTATAATAACAGAGGACATTATGTAATATAAGGGGCACTGTATATTATAATAACAGAGGACATTATGTAATGATAGGGGGCACTGTATATTATAATAACAGAGGACATTATGTAATATAAGGGGCACTGTATATTATAATAACAGAGGACATTATATAATGATAGGGGGCACTGTATATTATAATAACAGAGGAAATTATGTAATATAAGGGGCACTGTATATTATAATAACAGAGGACATTATGTAATGATAGGGGGCACTGTATATTATAATAACAGAGGACATTATGTAATATAAGGGGCACTGTATATTGTAATACCAGAGGACATTATATAATGATAGGGGGCACTGTATATTATAATATCAGAGGACATTATGTAATATAAGGGGCACGGTATATTATAATAAAAGAGGACATTATGTAATATAAGGGGCACTGTATATTATAATAACAGAGGACATTATGTAATGATAGGGGGCACTGTATATTATAATAACAGATGACATTATGTAATGATATGGGGCACTGTATATTATAATAACAGAGGACATTATATAATATAAGGGGCACTGTATATTATAATAACAGAGGACATTATGTAATATAAGGGGCACTGTATATTATAATAACAGAGGACATTATGTAATATAAGGGGCACTGTATATTATAATAACAGAAGACATTATGTAATATAAGGGGCACTGTATATTATAATAACAGAGGACATTATGTAATATAAAGGGCACTGTATAGTATAATAACAGAGGACATTATATAATGATAGGGGGCACTGTATATTATAATATCAGAGGACATTATTTAATATAAGGGGCACTGTATATTATAATAACAGAGGACATTATGTATTGATAGGGGCACTGTATATTATAATAAGAGAGGACATTATATAATGATAGGGGGCACTGTATATTATAATAACAGAGGAAAATATGTATTATAAGGGGCACTGTATATTATAATAACAGAGGACATTATGTAATGATAGGGGGCACTGTATATTATAATATTAGTGGACATTATGTAATATAAGGGGCACTGTATATTATAATAACAGAGGACATTATGTAATGATAGGGGGCACTGTATATTATAATAAGAGAGGACATTATGTATTGATAGGGGCACTGTATATTATAATAAGAGAGGACATTATATAATGATAGGGGGCACTGTATATTATAATAACAGAGGAAATTATGTATTATAAGGGGCACTGTATATTATAATAACAGAGGACATTATGTAATATAAGGGGCACTGTATATTATAATATCAGTGGACATTATGCAATATAAGGGGCACTGTATATTATAATAACAGAGGACATTATGTAATGATAGGGGGCACTGTATATTATAATAACAGAGGACATTATGTATTAATAGGGGCACTGTATATTATAATAAGAGAGGACATTATATAATGATAGGGGGCACTGTATATTATAATAACAGAGGAAATTATGTATTATAAGGGGCACTGTATATTATAATAACAGAGGACATTATGTAATGATAGGGGGCACTGTATATTATAATAACAGAGGACATTATGTAATATAAGGGGCACTGTATATTATTATAACAGAGGACATTATGTAATGATAGGGGGCACTGTATATTATAATATCAGAGGATATTTTGTAATGATAGGGGCACTGTATATTATAATAACAGAGGACATTATGTAATGATAGGGGGCACTGTATATTATAATAAGAGAGGACATTATATATTGATAGGGGGCACTGTATATTATAATAACAGAGGACATTATGTAATATAAGGGGCACTGTATATTATAATAACAGAGGACATTATGTTATATAAGGGGCACTGTATATTATAATAACAGAGGACATTATGTAATATAAAGGGCTCTGTATATTATAATAACAGAGGACATTATGTAATATATGGGGCACTGTATATTATAATAACAGAGGACATTATGTAATCATAGGGGTCACTGTATATTATAATAACAGAGGACATTATGTAATGATAGGGGGCACTGTATATTATAATAACAGAGGACATTATGTAATGATAGGGGGCAGTGTATATTATAATAACAGAGGACATTATGTAATGATAGGGGGCACTGTATATTATAATAACAGAGGACATTATGTAATGATAGGGGGCACTGTATATTATAATAACAGAGGACATTATGTAATATAAGGGGCACTGTATATTATAATAACAGAGGACATTATATAATGATAGGGGGCACTGTATATTATAATATCAGAGGACATTATGTAATATAAGGGGCACTGTATATTATAATAATAGATGACATTATGTAATATAAAGGGCTCTGTATATTATAATAACAGAGGACATTATGTAATATATGGGGCACTGTATATTATAATAACAGAGGACATTATGTAATCATAGGGGTCACTGTATATTATAATAACAGAGGACATTATGTAATGATAGGGGGCACTGTATATTATAATAACAGAGGACATTATGTAATGATAGGGGGCAGTGTATATTATAATAACAGAGGACATTATGTAATGATAGGGGGCACTGTATATTATAATAACAGAGGACATTATGTAATGATAGGGGGCACTGTATATTATAATAACAGAGGACATTATGTAATATAAGGGGCACTGTATATTATAATAACAGAGGACATTATATAATGATAGGGGGCACTGTATATTATAATATCAGAGGACATTATGTAATATAAGGGGCACTGTATATTATAATAATAGATGACATTATGTAATATAAGGGGCACTGTATATTATAATAACAGAGGACATTATGTAATATAAGTGGCACTGTATATTATAATAACAGAGGACATTATGTTATATAAGGGGCACTGTATATTACAATAACAGAGGACATTATGTAATATAAGGGGCACTGTATATTATAATAACAGAGGACATTATGTAATGATTGGGGGCACTATATATTATAATAAGAGAGGACATTATATAATGATAGGGGGCACTGTATATTATAATAATAGAGGACATTATGTAATATAAGGGGCACTGTATATTATAATAACAGAGGACATTATGTAATGATAGGGGGCACTGTATATTATAATAACAGAGGACATTATGTAATATAAGGGGCACTGTATATTATAATAACAGAGGACATTATGTTATATAAGGGGCACTGTATATTATAATAACAGAGGACATTATGTAATATAAAGGGCTCTGTATATTATAATAACAGAGGACATTATGTAATATAAAGGGCTCTGTATATTATAATAACAGAGGACATTATGTAATATATGGGGCACTGTATATTATAATAACAGAGGACATTATGTAATCATAGGGGTCACTGTATATTATAATAACAGAGGACATTATGTAATGATAGGGGGCACTGTATATTATAATAACAGAGGACATTATGTAATGATAGGGGGCAGTGTATATTATAATAACAGAGGACATTATGTAATGATAGGGGGCACTGTATATTATAATAACAGAGGACATTATGTAATATAAGTGGCACCGTATATTATAATAACAGAGGACATTATGTAATATAAGGGGCACTGTATATTATAATAACAGAGGACATTATGTAATATAAGGGGCACTGTATATTATAATAACAGAAGACATTATGTAATATAAGGGGCACTGTATATTATAATAACAGAGGACATTATGTAATATAAAGGGCACTGTATAGTATAATAACAGAGGACATTATATAATGATAGGGGGCACTGTATTTTATAATAACAGAGGAAAATATGTATTATAAGGGGCACTGTATATTATAATAACAGAGGACATTATGTATTGATAGGGGCACTGTATATTATAATAAGAGAGGACATTATATAATGATAGGGGGCACTGTATATTATAATAACAGAGGAAAATATGTATTATAAGGGGCACTGTATATTATAATAACAGAGGACATTATGTAATGATAGGGGGCACTGTATATTATAATATTAGTGGACATTATGTAATATAAGGGGCACTGTATATTATAATAACAGAGGACATTATGTAATGATAGGGGGCACTGTATATTATAATAAGAGAGGACATTATGTATTGATAGGGGCACTGTATATTATAATAAGAGAGGACATTATATAATGATAGGGGGCACTGTATATTATAATAACAGAGGAAATTATGTATTATAAGGGGCACTGTATATTATAATAACAGAGGACATTATGTAATATAAGGGGCACTGTATATTATAATAACATAGGACATTATGTAATGATAGGGGGCACTGTATATTATAATAACAGAGGACATTATGTAATGATAGGGGGCACTGTATATTATAATAACAGAGGACATTATGTAATGATAGGGGGCACTGTATATTATAATAACAGAGGACATTATGTAATATAAGGGGCACTGTATATTATAATAACAGAGGACATTATGTAATGATAGGGGGCACTGTATATTATAATAACAGAGGACATTATGTAATGATAGGGGGCACTGTATATTATAATAACAGAGGACATTATATAATGATAGTGGGCACTGTATATTATAATACCAGAGGACATTATGTAATATAAGGGGCACTGTATATTATAATAACAGAGGACATTATGTAATATAAGGGGCACTGTATATTATAATATGAGAGGACATTATGTAATGATAGGGGGCACTGTATATTATAATAAGAGAGGACATTATATAATTATAGGGGGCACTGTATATTATAATAACAGAGGACATTATGTAATATAAGGGGCACTGTATATTATAATAACAGAGGACATTATGTAATATAAGGGGCACTGTATATTATAATAACAGAGGACATTATGTAATATAAGGGGCACTGTATATTATAATAACAGAGGACATTATGTAATGATAGGGGGCACTGTGTATTATAATAACAGAGGACATTATGTAATGATTGGGGGCACTGTATATTATAATAAGAGAGGACATTATATAATGATAGGGGGCACTGTATATTATAATAATAGAGGACATTATGTAATATAAGGGGAACTGTATATTATAATAACAGAGGACATTATGTAATGATAGGAGGCACTGTATATTATAATAACAGAGGACATTATGTAATAAAAGGGGCACTGTATATTATAATAACAGAGGATATTATGTAATATAAGGGGCACTGTATATTATAATAACAAAGGACATTATGTAATATAAGGGGCACTGTATATTATAATAACAGAGGACATTATGTAATATAAGGGGCACTGTATATTATATTAACAGAGGACATTATGTAATGATAGGGGGCACTGTATATTATAATAACAGAGGACATTATGTAATGATAGGGGGCACTGTATATTATAATAACAGAGGACATTATGTAATGATAGGGGGCACTGTATATTATAATAACAGAGGACATTATGTAATATAAGGGGCACTGTATATTATAATAACAGAGGACATTATGTAATGATAGGGGGCACTGTATATTATAATAACAGAGGACATTATGTAATATAAGGGGCACTGTATATTATAATAACAGAGAACATTATGTAATGATAGGGGGCACTGTATATTATAATAACAGAGGACATTATGTAATATAAGGGGCACTGTATATTATAATAACAGAGGATATTATGTAATGATAGGGGACACTGTATATTATAATAAGAGAGGACATTATATAATGATAGGGGGCACTGTATATTATAATAACAGAGGACATTATGTAATATAAGGGGCACTGTATATTATATTAACAGAGGACATTATGTAATGATAGGGGGCACTGTATATTATAATAACAGAGGACATTATGTAATATAAGGGGCACTGTATATTATAATAACAGAGGACATTATGTAATGATAGGGGGCACTGTATATTATAATAACAGAGGACATTATGTAATGATAGGGGGCCCTGTATATTATAATAACAGAGGACATTATGTAATATAAGGGGCACTGTATATTATAATAACAGAGGACATTATGTAATGATAGGGGGCACTGTATATTATAATAACAGAGGACATTATGTAATGATAGGGGGCACTGTATATTATAATAACAGAGGACATTATGTAATGATAGGGAGCACTGTATATTATAATAACAGAGGACATTAAGTAATATAATGGGCACTGTATATTATAATAACAGGATATTATGTAATGATAGGGGGCACTGTATATTATAATAAGAGAGGACATTATATAATGATAGGGGGCACTGTATATTATAATAACAGAGGACATTATGTAATATAAGGGGCACTGTATATTATAATAACAGAGGACATTATGTAATGATAGGGGGCACTGTATATTATAATAACAGAGGACATTATGTAATATAAGGGGCACTGTATATTATAATAACAGAGGACATTATATAATGATAGGGGGCACTGTATATTATAATAACAGAGGAAATTATGTAATATAAGGGGCACTGTATATTATAATAACAGAGGACATTATGTAATGATAGGGGGCACTGTATATTATAATAACAGAGGACATTATGTAATATAAGGGGCACTGTATATTGTAATAACAGAGGACATTATATAATGATAGGGGGCACTGTATATTATAATATCAGAGGACATTATGTAATATAAGGGGCACTGTATATTATAATAAAAGAGGACATTATGTAATATAAGGGGCACTGCATATTATAATAACAGAGGACATTATGTAATGATAGGGGGCACTGTATATTATAATAACAGATGACATTATGTAATGATATGGGGCACTGTATATTATAATAACAGAGGACATTATGTAATATAAGGGGCACTGTATATTATAATAACAGAGGACATTATGTAATATAAGGGGCACTGTATATTATAATAACAGAGGACATTATGTAATATAAGGGGCACTGTATATTATAATAACAGAAGACATTATGTAATATAAGGGGCACTGTATATTATAATAACAGAGGACATTATGTAATATAAAGGGCACTGTATAGTATAATAACAGAGGACATTATATAATGATAGGGGGCACTGTATATTATAATATCAGAGGACATTATTTAATATAAGGGGCACTGTATATTATAATAACAGAGGACATTATGTAATATAAGGGGCACTGTATATTATAATAACAGAGGACATTATGTAATGATAGGGGGCACTGTATATTATAATAAGAGAGGACATTATATAATGATAGGGGGCACTGTATATTATAATAACAGAGGACATTATGTAATATAAGGGGCACTGTATATTATAATAACAGAGGACATTATGTAATATAAGGGGCACTGTATATTATAATAACAGAGGACATTATGTAATATAAGGGGCACTGTATATTATAATAACAGAGGACATTATGTAATGATAGGGGGCACTGTGTATTATAATAACAGAGGACATTATGTAATGATTGGGGGCACTGTATATTATAATAAGAGAGGACATTATATAATGATAGGGGGCACTGTATATTATAATAATAGAGGACATTATGTAATATAAGGGGCACTGTATATTATAATAACAGAGGACATTATGTAATGATAGGAGGCACTGTATATTATAATAACAGAGGACATTATGTAATAAAAGGGGCACTGTATATTATAATAACAGAGGATATTATGTAATGATAGGGGACACTGTATATTATAATAAGAGAGGACATTATATAATGATAGGGGGCACTGTATATTATAATAACAGAGGACATTATGTAATATAAGGGGCACTGTATATTATATTAACAGAGGACATTATGTAATGGTAGGGGGCACTGTATATTATAATAACAGAGGACATTATGTAATGATAGGGGGCACTGTATATTATAATAACAGAGGACATTATGTAATATAAGTGGCACTGTATATTATAATAACAGAGGACATTATGTAATGATAGGGGGCACTGTATATTATAATAAGAGAGGACATTATATAATGATAGGGGGCACTGTATATTATAATAACAGAGGACATTATGTAATATAAGGGGCACTGTATATTATAATAACAGAGGACATTATGTAATATAAGGGGCACTGTATATTATAATAACAGAGGACATTATGTAATATAAGGGGCACTGTATATTATAATAACAGAGGACATTATGTAATGATAGGGGGCACTGTATATTATAATAACAGAGGACATTATGTAATGATTGGGGGCACTGTATATTATAATAAGAGAGGACATTATATATTGATAGGGGGCACTGTATATTATAATAATAGAGGACATTATGTAATATAAGGGGCACTGTAAATTATAATAACAGAGGACATTATGTAATGATAGGGGGCACTGTATATTATAATAACAGAGGACATAATGTAATGATAGGGGACACTGTATATTATAATAAGAGAGGACATTATATAATGATAGGGGGCACTGTATATTATAATAACAGAGGACATTATGTAATATAAGGGGCACTGTATATTATAATAACATAGGACATTATGTAATATAAGGGGCACTGTATATTATAATAACATAGGACATTATGTAATGATAGGGGGCACTGTATATTATAATAACAGAGGACATTATGTAATGATAGGGGGCACTGTATATTATAATAACAGAGGACATTATGTAATATAAGGGGCACTGTATATTATAATAACAGAGGACATTATGTAATGATAGGGGGCACTGTATATTATAATAACAGAGGACATTATGTAATGATAGGGGGCACTGTATATTATAATAACAGAGGACATTATGTAATGATAGGGTGCACTGTATATTATAATAACAGAGGACATTATGTAATGATAGGGGGCACTGTATATTATAATAACAGAGGACATTATGTAATATAAGTGGCACTGTATATTATAATAACAGAGGACATTATGTTATATAATGGGCACTGTATATTATAATAACAGAGGACATTATGTAATATAAGGGGCACTGTATATTATAATAACAGAGGACATTATGTAATATAAGGGGCACTGTATATTATAATAACAGAGGACATTATATAATGATAGGGGGCACTGTATATTATAATACCAGAGGACATTATGTAATATAAGGGGCACTGTATATTATAATAACAGAGGACATTATGTAATATAAGGGGCACTGTATATTATAATATGAGAGGACATTATGTAATGATAGGGGGCACTGTATATTATAATAAGAGAGGACATTATATAATTATAGGGGGCACTGTATATTATAATAACAGAGGACATTATGTAATATAAGGGGCACTGTATATTATAATAACAGAGAACATTATGTAATGATAGGGGGCACTGTATATTATAATAACAAAGGACATTATGTATTAATTGGGGACACTGTATATTATAATAAGAGAGGACATTATATAATGATAGGGGGCACTGTATATTATAATAACAGAGGACATTATGTAATATAAGGGGCACTGTATATTATAATAACAGAGGACATTATGTAATGATAGGGGGCACTGTATATTATAATAAGAGAGGACATTATATAATGATAGGGGGCACTGTATATTATAATAACAGAGGACATTATGTAATATAAGGGGCACTGTATATTATAATAACAGAGGACATTATGTAATATAAGGGGCACTGTATATTATAATAACAGAGGACATTATGTAATATAAGGGGCACTGTATATTATAATAACAGAGGACATTATGTAATGATAGGAGGCACTGTATATTATAATAACAGAGGACATTATGTAATAAAAGGGGCACTGTATATTATAATAACAGAGGATATTATGTAATGATAGGGGACACCGTATATTATAATAAGAGAGGACATTATATAATGATAGGGGGCACTGTATATTATAATAACAGAGGACATTATGTAATATAAGGGGCACTGTATATTATATTAACAGAGGACATTATGTAATGATAGGGGGCACTGTATATTATAATAACAGAGGACATTATGTAATGATAGGGGGCACTGTATATTATAATAACAGAGGACATTATGTAATATAAGGGGCACTGTATATTATAATAACAGAGGACATTATGTAATGATAGGGGGCACTGTATATTATAATAAGAGAGGACATTATATAATGATAGGGGGCACTGTATATTATAATAACAGAGGACATTATGTAATATAAGGGGCACTGTATATTATAATAACAGAGGACATTATGTAATATAAGGGGCACTGTATATTATAATAACAGAGGACATTATGTAATATAAGGGGCACTGTATATTATAATAACAGAGGACATTATGTAATGATAGGGGGCACTGTGTATTATAATAACAGAGGACATTATGTAATGATTGGGGGCACTGTATATTATAATAAGAGAGGACATTATATAATGATAGGGGGCACTGTATATTATAATAATAGAGGACATTATGTAATATAAGGGGCACTGTATATTATAATAACAGAGGACATTATGTAATGATAGGAGGCACTGTATATTATAATAACAGAGGACATTATGTAATAAAAGGGGCACTGTATATTATAATAACAGAGGATATTATGTAATGATAGGGGACACTGTATATTATAATAAGAGAGGACATTATATAATGATAGGGGCACTGTATATTATAATAACAGAGGACATTATGTAATATAAGGGGCACTGTATATTATATTAACAGAGGACATTATGTAATGATAGGGGGCACTGTATATTATAATAACAGAGGACATTATGTAATGATAGGGGGCACTGTATATTATAATAACAGAGGACATTATGTAATGATAGGGGGCACTGTATATTATAATAACAGAGGACATTATGTAATATAAGGGGCACTGTATATTATAATAACAGAGGACATTATGTAATGATAGGGGGCACTGTATATTATAATAACAGAGGACATTATGTAATATAAGGGGCACTGTATATTATAATAACAGAGAACATTATGTAATGATAGGGGGCACTGTATATTATAATAACAGAGGACATTATGTAATATAAGGGGCACTGTATATTATAATAACAGAGGATATTATGTAATGATAGGGGACACTGTATATTATAATAAGAGAGGACATTATATAATGATAGGGGGCACTGTATATTATAATAACAGAGGACATTATGTAATATAAGGGGCACTGTATATTATATTAACAGAGGACATTATGTAATGATAGGGGGCACTGTATATTATAATAACAGAGGACATTATGTAATATAAGGGGCACTGTATATTATAATAACAGAGGACATTATGTAATGATAGGGGGCACTGTATATTATAATAACAGAGGACATTATGTAATGATAGGGGGCACTGTATATTATAATAACAGAGGACATTATGTAATATAAGGGGCACTGTATATTATAATAACAGAGGACATTATGTAATGATAGGGGGCACTGTATATTATAATAACAGAGGACATTATGTAATGATAGGGGGCACTGTATATTATAATAACAGAGGACATTATGTAATGATAGGGAGCACTGTATATTATAATAACAGAGGACATTAAGTAATATAATGGGCACTGTATATTATAATAACAGGATATTATGTAATGATAGGGGGCACTGTATATTATAATAAGAGAGGACATTATGTAATGATAGGGGGCACTGTATATTATAATAACAGAGGACATTATGTAATATAAGGGGCACTGTATATTATAATAACAGAGGACATTATGTAATGATAGGGGGCACTGTATATTATAATAACAGAGGACATTATGTAATATAAGGGGCACTGTATATTATAATAACAGAGGACATTATATAATGATAGGGGGCACTGTATATTATAATAACAGAGGAAATTATGTAATATAAGGGGCACTGTATATTAAAATAACAGAGGACATTATGTAATGATAGGGGGCACTGTATATTATAATAACAGAGGACATTATGTAATATAAGGGGCACTGTATATTATAATAACAGAGGACATTATGTAATGATAGGGGGCACTGTGTATTATAATAACAGAGGACATTATGTAATGATTGGGGGCACCGTATATTATAATAAGAGAGGACATTATATAATGATAGGGGCACTGTATATTATAATAATAGAGGACATTATGTAATATAAGGGGCACTGTATATTATAATAACAGAGGACATTATGTAATGATAGGAGGCACTGTATATTATAATAACAGAGGACATTATGTAATAAAAGGGGCACTGTATATTATAATAACAGAGGATATTATGTAATGATAGGGGACACTGTATATTATAATAAGAGAGGACATTATATAATGATAGGGGGCACTGTATATTATAATAACAGAGGACATTATGTAATATAAGGGGCACTGTATATTATATTAACAGAGGACATTATGTAATGATAGGGGGCACTGTATATTATAATAACAGAGGACATTATGTAATGATAGGGGGCACTGTATATTATAATAACAGAGGACATTATGTAATATAAGTGGCACTGTATATTATAATAACAGAGGACATTATGTAATGATAGGGGGCACTGTATATTATAATAAGAGAGGACATTATATAATGATAGGGGGCACTGTATATTATAATAACAGAGGACATTATGTAATATAAGGGGCACTGTATAGTATAATAACAGAGGGCATTATGTAATATAAGGGGCACTGTATATTATAATAACAGAGGACATTATGTAATATAAGGGGCACTGTATAATATAATAACAGAGGACATTATGTAATGATAGGGGGCACTGTGTATTATAATAACAGAGGACATTATGTAATGATTGGGGGCACTGTATATTATAATAACAGAGGACATTATGTAATGATAGGGGGCACTGTATATTATAATAACAGAGGACATTATGTAATGATTGGGGGCACTGTATATTATAATAACAGAGGACATTATGTAATGATTGGGGGCACTGTATATTATAATAACAGAGGACATTATGTAATGATAGGAGGCACTGTATATTATAATAACAGAGGACATTATGTAATAAAAGGGGCACTGTATATTATAATAACAGAGGATATTATGTAATGATATTGGACACTGTATATTATAATAAGAGAGGACATTATATAATGATAGGGGGCACTGTATATTATAATAACAGAGGACTTTATGTAATGATAGGGGGCACTGTATATTATAATAACAGAGGACATTATGTAATATAAGGGGCACTGTATATTATAATAACAGAGAACATTATGTAATGATAGGGGGCACTGTATATTATAATAACAGAGGACATTATGTAATATAAGGGGCACTGTATATTATAATAACAGAGGATATTATGTAATGATAGGGGACACTGTATATTATAATAAGAGAGGACATTATATAATGATAGGGGGCACTGTATATTATAATAACAGAGGACATTATGTAATATAAGGGGCACTGTATATTATATTAACAGAGGACATTATGTAATGATAGGGGGCACTGTATATTATAATAACAGAGGACATTATGTAATATAAGGGGCACTGTATATTATAATAACAGAGGACATTATGTAATGATAGGGGGCACTGTATATTATAATAACAGAGGACATTATGTAATGATAGGGGGCCCTGTATATTATAATAACAGAGGACATTATGTAATATAAGGGGCACTGTATATTATAATAACAGAGGACATTATGTAATGATAGGGGGCACTGTATATTATAATAACAGAGGACATTATGTAATGATAGGGGGCACTGTATATTATAATAACAGAGGACATTATGTAATGATAGGGAGCACTGTATATTATAATAACAGAGGACATTAAGTAATATAATGGGCACTGTATATTATAATAACAGGATATTATGTAATGATAGGGGGCACTGTATATTATAATAAGAGAGGACATTATATAATGATAGGGGGCACTGTATATTATAATAACAGAGGACATTATGTAATATAAGGGGCACTGTATATTATAATAACAGAGGACATTATGTAATGATAGGGGGCACTGTATATTATAATAACAGAGGACATTATGTAATATAAGGGGCACTGTATATTATAATAACAGAGGACATTATATAATGATAGGGGGCACTGTATATTATAATAACAGAGGAAATTATGTAATATAAGGGGCACTGTATATTATAATAACAGAGGACATTATGTAATGATAGGGGGCACTGTATATTATAATAACAGAGGACATTATGTAATATAAGGGGCACTGTATATTGTAATAACAGAGGACATTATATAATGATAGGGGGCACTGTATATTATAATATCAGAGGACATTATGTAATATAAGGGGCACTGTATATTATAATAAAAGAGGACATTATGTAATATAAGGGGCACTGCATATTATAATAACAGAGGACATTATGTAATGATAGGGGGCACTGTATATTATAATAACAGATGACATTATGTAATGATATGGGGCACTGTATATTATAATAACAGAGGACATTATGTAATATAAGGGGCACTGTATATTATAATAACAGAGGACATTATGTAATATAAGGGGCACTGTATATTATAATAACAGAGGACATTATGTAATATAAGGGGCACTGTATATTATAATAACAGAAGACATTATGTAATATAAGGGGCACTGTATATTATAATAACAGAGGACATTATGTAATATAAAGGGCACTGTATAGTATAATAACAGAGGACATTATATAATGATAGGGGGCACTGTATATTATAATATCAGAGGACATTATTTAATATAAGGGGCACTGTATATTATAATAACAGAGGACATTATGTAATATAAGGGGCACTGTATATTATAATAACAGAGGACATTATGTAATGATAGGGGGCACTGTATATTATAATAAGAGAGGACATTATATAATGATAGGGGGCACTGTATATTATAATAACAGAGGACATTATGTAATATAAGGGGCACTGTATATTATAATAACAGAGGACATTATGTAATATAAGGGGCACTGTATATTATAATAACAGAGGACATTATGTAATATAAGGGGCACTGTATATTATAATAACAGAGGACATTATGTAATGATAGGGGGCACTGTGTATTATAATAACAGAGGACATTATGTAATGATTGGGGGCACTGTATATTATAATAAGAGAGGACATTATATAATGATAGGGGGCACTGTATATTATAATAATAGAGGACATTATGTAATATAAGGGGCACTGTATATTATAATAACAGAGGACATTATGTAATGATAGGAGGCACTGTATATTATAATAACAGAGGACATTATGTAATAAAAGGGGCACTGTATATTATAATAACAGAGGATATTATGTAATGATAGGGGACACTGTATATTATAATAAGAGAGGACATTATATAATGATAGGGGGCACTGTATATTATAATAACAGAGGACATTATGTAATATAAGGGGCACTGTATATTATATTAACAGAGGACATTATGTAATGATAGGGGGCACTGTATATTATAATAACAGAGGACATTATGTAATGATAGGGGGCACTGTATATTATAATAACAGAGGACATTATGTAATATAAGTGGCACTGTATATTATAATAACAGAGGACATTATGTAATGATAGGGGGCACTGTATATTATAATAAGAGAGGACATTATATAATGATAGGGGGCACTGTATATTATAATAACAGAGGACATTATGTAATATAAGGGGCACTGTATATTATAATAACAGAGGACATTATGTAATATAAGGGGCACTGTATATTATAATAACAGAGGACATTATGTAATATAAGGGGCACTGTATATTATAATAACAGAGGACATTATGTAATGATAGGGGGCACTGTATATTATAATAACAGAGGACATTATGTAATGATTGGGGGCACTGTATATTATAATAAGAGAGGACATTATATAATGATAGGGGGCACTGTATATTATAATAATAGAGGACATTATGTAATATAAGGGGCACTGTAAATTATAATAACAGAGGACATTATGTAATGATAGGGGGCACTGTATATTATAATAACAGAGGACATAATGTAATGATAGGGGACACTGTATATTATAATAAGAGAGGACATTATATAATGATAGGGGGCACTGTATATTATAATAACAGAGGACATTATGTAATATAAGGGGCACTGTATATTATAATAACATAGGACATTATGTAATATAAGGGGCACTGTATATTATAATAACATAGGACATTATGTAATGATAGGGGGCACTGTATATTATAATAACAGAGGACATTATGTAATGATAGGGGGCACTGTATATTATAATAACAGAGGACATTATGTAATATAAGGGGCACTGTATATTATAATAACAGAGGACATTATGTAATGATAGGGGGCACTGTATATTATAATAACAGAGGACATTATGTAATGATAGGGGGCACTGTATATTATAATAACAGAGGACATTATGTAATGATAGGGTGCACTGTATATTATAATAACAGAGGACATTATGTAATGATAGGGGGCACTGTATATTATAATAACAGAGGACATTATGTAATATAAGTGGCACTGTATATTATAATAACAGAGGACATTATGTTATATAATGGGCACTGTATATGATAATAACAGAGGACATTATGTAATATAAGGGGCACTGTATATTATAATAACAGAGGACATTATGTAATATAAGGGGCACTGTATATTATAATAACAGAGGACATTATATAATGATAGGGGGCACTGTATATTATAATACCAGAGGACATTATGTAATATAAGGGGCACTGTATATTATAATAACAGAGGACATTATGTAATATAAGGGGCACTGTATATTATAATATGAGAGGACATTATGTAATGATAGGGGGCACTGTATATTATAATAAGAGAGGACATTATATAATTATAGGGGGCACTGTATATTATAATAACAGAGGACATTATGTAATATAAGGGGCACTGTATATTATAATAACAGAGGACATTATGTAATGATAGGGGGCACTGTATATTATAATAACAAAGGACATTATGTATTAATTGGGGACACTGTATATTATAATAAGAGAGGACATTATATAATGATAGGGGGCACTGTATATTATAATAACAGAGGACATTATGTAATATAAGGGGCACTGTATATTATAATAACGGAGGACATTATGTAATGATAGGGGGCACTGTATATTATAATAAGAGAGGACATTATATAATGATAGGGGGCACTGTATATTATAATAACAGAGGACATTATGTAATATAAGGGGCACTGTATATTATAATAACAGAGGACATTATGTAATATAAGGGGCACTGTATATTATAATAACAGAGGACATTATGTAATGATAGGGGGCACTGTGTATTATAATAACAGAGGACATTATGTAATGATTGGGGGCACTGTATATTATAATAAGAGAGGACATTATATAATGATAGGGGGCACTGTATATTATAATAATAGAGGACATTATGTAATATAAGGGGCACTGTATATTATAATAACAGAGGACATTATGTAATGATAGGAGGCACTGTATATTATAATAACAGAGGACATTATGTAATAAAAGGGGCACTGTATATTATAATAACAGAGGATATTATGTAATGATAGGGGACACCGTATATTATAATAAGAGAGGACATTATATAATGATAGGGGGCACTGTATATTATAATAACAGAGGACATTATGTAATATAAGGTTCACTGTATATTATATTAACAGAGGACATTATGTAATGATAGGGGGCACTGTATATTATAATAACAGAGGACATTATGTAATGATAGGGGGCACTGTATATTATAATAACAGAGGACATTATGTAATATAAGGGGCACTGTATATTATAATAACAGAGGACATTATGTAATGATAGGGGGCACTGTATATTATAATAAGAGAGGACATTATATAATGATAGGGGGCACTGTATATTATAATAACAGAGGACATTATGTAATATAAGGGGCACTGTATATTATAATAACAGAGGACATTATGTAATATAAGGGGCACTGTATATTATAATAACAGAGGACATTATGTAATATAAGGGGCACTGTATATTATAATAACAGAGGACATTATGTAATGATAGGGGGCACTGTGTATTATAATAACAGAGGACATTATGTAATGATTGGGGGCACTGTATATTATAATAAGAGATGACATTATATAATGATAGGGGTCACTGTATATTATAATAATAGAGGACATTATGTAATATAAGGGGCACTGTATATTATAATAACAGAGGACATTATGTAATGATAGGAGGCACTGTATATTATAATAACAGAGGACATTATGTAATAAAAGGGGCACTGTATATTATAATAACAGAGGATATTATGTAATGATAGGGGACACTGTATATTATAATAAGAGAGGACATTATATAATGATAGGGGGCACTGTATATTATAATAACAGAGGACATTATGTAATATAAGGGGCACTGTATATTATATTAACAGAGGACATTATGTAATGATAGGGGGCACTGTATATTATAATAACAGAGGACATTATGTAATGATAGGGGGCACTGTATATTATAATAACAGAGGACATTATGTAATGATAGGGGGCACTGTATATTATAATAACAGAGGACATTATGTAATATAAGGGGCACTGTATATTATAATAACAGAGGACATTATGTAATGATAGGGGGCACTGTATATTATAATAACAGAGGACATTATGTAATATAAGGGGCACTGTATATTATAATAACAGAGGACATTATGTAATGATAGGGGGCACTGTATATTATAATAACAGAGGACATTATGTATTAATAGGGGCACTGTATATTATAATAAGAGAGGACATTATATAATGATAGGGGGCACTGTATATTATAATAAAAGAGGAAATTATGTATTATAAGGGGCACTGTATATTATAATAACAGAGGACATTATGTAATGATAGGGGGCACTGTATATTATAATAACAGAGGACATTATGTAATATAAGGGGCACTGTATATTATTATAACAGAGGACATTATGTAATGATAGGGGGCACTGTATATTATAATATCAGAGGATATTTTGTAATGATAGGGGCACTGTATATTATAATAACAGAGGACATTATGTAATGATAGGGGGCACTGTATATTATAATAAGAGAGGACATTATATATTGATAGGGGGCACTGTATATTATAATAACAGAGGACATTATGTAATATAAGGGGCACTGTATATTATAATAACAGAGGACATTATGTTATATAAGGGGCACTGTATATTATAATAACAGAGGACATTATGTAATATAAAGGGCTCTGTATATTATAATAACAGAGGACATTATGTAATATATGGGGCACTGTATATTATAATAACAGAGGACATTATGTAATCATAGGGGTCACTGTATATTATAATAACAGAGGACATTATGTAATGATAGGGGGCACTGTATATTATAATAACAGAGGACATTATGTAATGATAGGGGGCAGTGTATATTATAATAACAGAGGACATTATGTAATGATAGGGGGCACTGTATATTATAATAACAGAGGACATTATGTAATGATAGGGGGCACTGTATATTATAATAACAGAGGACATTATGTAATATAAGGGGCACTGTATATTATAATAACAGAGGACATTATATAATGATAGGGGGCACTGTATATTATAATATCAGAGGACATTATGTAATATAAGGGGCACTGTATATTATAATAATAGATGACATTATGTAATATAAAGGGCTCTGTATATTATAATAACAGAGGACATTATGTAATATATGGGGCACTGTATATTATAATAACAGAGGACATTATGTAATCATAGGGGTCACTGTATATTATAATAACAGAGGACATTATGTAATGATAGGGGGCACTGTATATTATAATAACAGAGGACATTATGTAATGATAGGGGGCAGTGTATATTATAATAACAGAGGACATTATGTAATGATAGGGGGCACTGTATATTATAATAACAGAGGACATTATGTAATGATAGGGGGCACTGTATATTATAATAACAGAGGACATTATGTAATATAAGGGGCACTGTATATTATAATAACAGAGGACATTATATAATGATAGGGGGCACTGTATATTATAATATCAGAGGACATTATGTAATATAAGGGGCACTGTATATTATAATAATAGATGACATTATGTAATATAAGGGGCACTGTATATTATAATAACAGAGGACATTATGTAATATAAGTGGCACTGTATATTATAATAACAGAGGACATTATGTTATATAAGGGGCACTGTATATTACAATAACAGAGGACATTATGTAATATAAGGGGCACTGTATATTATAATAACAGAGGACATTATGTAATGATTGGGGGCACTATATATTATAATAAGAGAGGACATTATATAATGATAGGGGGCACTGTATATTATAATAATAGAGGACATTATGTAATATAAGGGGCACTGTATATTATAATAACAGAGGACATTATGTAATGATAGGGGGCACTGTATATTATAATAACAGAGGACATTATGTAATATAAGGGGCACTGTATATTATAATAACAGAGGACATTATGTTATATAAGGGGCACTGTATATTATAATAACAGAGGACATTATGTAATATAAAGGGCTCTGTATATTATAATAACAGAGGACATTATGTAATATAAAGGGCTCTGTATATTATAATAACAGAGGACATTATGTAATATATGGGGCACTGTATATTATAATAACAGAGGACATTATGTAATCATAGGGGTCACTGTATATTATAATAACAGAGGACATTATGTAATGATAGGGGGCACTGTATATTATAATAACAGAGGACATTATGTAATGATAGGGGGCAGTGTATATTATAATAACAGAGGACATTATGTAATGATAGGGGGCACTGTATATTATAATAACAGAGGACATTATGTAATATAAGTGGCACCGTATATTATAATAACAGAGGACATTATGTAATATAAGGGGCACTGTATATTATAATAACAGAGGACATTATGTAATATAAGGGGCACTGTATATTATAATAACAGAAGACATTATGTAATATAAGGGGCACTGTATATTATAATAACAGAGGACATTATGTAATATAAAGGGCACTGTATAGTATAATAACAGAGGACATTATATAATGATAGGGGGCACTGTATTTTATAATAACAGAGGAAAATATGTATTATAAGGGGCACTGTATATTATAATAACAGAGGACATTATGTATTGATAGGGGCACTGTATATTATAATAAGAGAGGACATTATATAATGATAGGGGGCACTGTATATTATAATAACAGAGGAAAATATGTATTATAAGGGGCACTGTATATTATAATAACAGAGGACATTATGTAATGATAGGGGGCACTGTATATTATAATATTAGTGGACATTATGTAATATAAGGGGCACTGTATATTATAATAACAGAGGACATTATGTAATGATAGGGGGCACTGTATATTATAATAAGAGAGGACATTATGTATTGATAGGGGCACTGTATATTATAATAAGAGAGGACATTATATAATGATAGGGGGCACTGTATATTATAATAACAGAGGAAATTATGTATTATAAGGGGCACTGTATATTATAATAACAGAGGACATTATGTAATATAAGGGGCACTGTATATTATAATAACATAGGACATTATGTAATGATAGGGGGCACTGTATATTATAATAACAGAGGACATTATGTAATGATAGGGGGCACTGTATATTATAATAACAGAGGACATTATGTAATGATAGGGGGCACTGTATATTATAATAACAGAGGACATTATGTAATATAAGGGGCACTGTATATTATAATAACAGAGGACATTATGTAATGATAGGGGGCACTGTATATTATAATAACAGAGGACATTATGTAATGATAGGGGGCACTGTATATTATAATAACAGAGGACATTATATAATGATAGTGGGCACTGTATATTATAATACCAGAGGACATTATGTAATATAAGGGGCACTGTATATTATAATAACAGAGGACATTATGTAATATAAGGGGCACTGTATATTATAATATGAGAGGACATTATGTAATGATAGGGGGCACTGTATATTATAATAAGAGAGGACATTATATAATTATAGGGGGCACTGTATATTATAATAACAGAGGACATTATGTAATATAAGGGGCACTGTATATTATAATAACAGAGGACATTATGTAATGATAGGGGGCACTGTATATTATAATAACAGAGGACATTATGTATTAATTGGGGACACTGTATATTATAATAAGAGAGGACATTATATAATGATAGGGGGCACTGTATATTATAATAACAGAGGACATTATGTAATATAAGGGGCACTGTATATTATAATAACAGAGGACATTATGTAATGATAGGGGGCACTGTATATTATAATAAGAGAGGACATTATATAATGATAGGGGGCACTGTATATTATAATAACAGAGGACATTATGTAATATAAGGGGCACTGTATATTATAATAACAGAGGACATTATGTAATATAAGGGGCACTGTATATTATAATAACAGAGGACATTATGTAATATAAGGGGCACTGTATATTATAATAACAGAGGACATTATGTAATGATAGGGGGCACTGTGTATTATAATAACAGAGGACATTATGTAATGATTGGGGGCACTGTATATTATAATAAGAGAGGACATTATATAATGATAGGGGGCACTGTATATTATAATAATAGAGGACATTATGTAATATAAGGGGCACTGTATATTATAATAACAGAGGACATTATGTAATGATAGGAGGCACTGTATATTATAATAACAGAGGACATTATGTAATAAAAGGGGCACTGTATATTATAATAACAGAGGATATTATGTAATGATAGGGGACACTGTATATTATAATAAGAGAGGACATTATATAATGATAGGGGGCACTGTATATTATAATAACAGAGGACATTATGTAATATAAGGGGCACTGTATATTATATTAACAGAGGACATTATGTAATGATAGGGGGCACTGTATATTATAATAACAGAGGACATTATGTAATGATAGGGGGCACTGTATATTATAATAACAGAGGACATTATGTAATATAAGGGGCACTGTATATTATAATAACAGAGGACATTATGTAATGATAGGGGGCACTGTATATTATAATAAGAGAGGACATTATATAATGATAGGGGGCACTGTATATTATAATAACAGAGGACATTATGTAATATAAGGGGCACTGTATATTATAATAACAGAGGACATTATGTAATATAAGGGGCACTGTATATTATAATAACAGAGGACATTATGTAATATAAGGGGCACTGTATATTATAATAACAGAGGACATTATGTAATGATAGGGGGCACTGTGTATTATAATAACAGAGGACATTATGTAATGATTGGGGGCACTGTATATTATAATAAGAGAGGACATTATATAATGATAGGGGGCACTGTATATTATAATAATAGAGGACATTATGTAATATAAGGGGAACTGTATATTATAATAACAGAGGACATTATGTAATGATAGGAGGCACTGTATATTATAATAACAGAGGACATTATGTAATAAAAGGGGCACTGTATATTATAATAACAGAGGATATTATGTAATATAAGGGGCACTGTATATTATAATAACAAAGGACATTATGTAATATAAGGGGCACTGTATATTATAATAACAGAGGACATTATGTAATATAAGGGGCACTGTATATTATATTAACAGAGGACATTATGTAATGATAGGGGGCACTGTATATTATAATAACAGAGGACATTATGTAATGATAGGGGGCACTGTATATTATAATAACAGAGGACATTATGTAATGATAGGGGGCACTGTATATTATAATAACAGAGGACATTATGTAATATAAGGGGCACTGTATATTATAATAACAGAGGACATTATGTAATGATAGGGGGCACTGTATATTATAATAACAGAGGACATTATGTAATATAAGGGGCACTGTATATTATAATAACAGAGAACATTATGTAATGATAGGGGGCACTGTATATTATAATAACAGAGGACATTATGTAATATAAGGGGCACTGTATATTATAATAACAGAGGATATTATGTAATGATAGGGGACACTGTATATTATAATAAGAGAGGACATTATATAATGATAGGGGGCACTGTATATTATAATAACAGAGGACATTATGTAATATAAGGGGCACTGTATATTATATTAACAGAGGACATTATGTAATGATAGGGGGCACTGTATATTATAATAACAGAGGACATTATGTAATATAAGGGGCACTGTATATTATAATAACAGAGGACATTATGTAATGATAGGGGGCACTGTATATTATAATAACAGAGGACATTATGTAATGATAGGGGGCCCTGTATATTATAATAACAGAGGACATTATGTAATATAAGGGGCACTGTATATTATAATAACAGAGGACATTATGTAATGATAGGGGGCACTGTATATTATAATAACAGAGGACATTATGTAATGATAGGGGGCACTGTATATTATAATAACAGAGGACATTATGTAATGATAGGGAGCACTGTATATTATAATAACAGAGGACATTAAGTAATATAATGGGCACTGTATATTATAATAACAGGATATTATGTAATGATAGGGGGCACTGTATATTATAATAAGAGAGGACATTATATAATGATAGGGGGCACTGTATATTATAATAACAGAGGACATTATGTAATATAAGGGGCACTGTATATTATAATAACAGAGGACATTATGTAATGATAGGGGGCACTGTATATTATAATAACAGAGGACATTATGTAATATAAGGGGCACTGTATATTATAATAACAGAGGACATTATATAATGATAGGGGGCACTGTATATTATAATAACAGAGGAAATTATGTAATATAAGGGGCACTGTATATTATAATAACAGAGGACATTATGTAATGATAGGGGGCACTGTATATTATAATAACAGAGGACATTATGTAATATAAGGGGCACTGTATATTGTAATAACAGAGGACATTATATAATGATAGGGGGCACTGTATATTATAATATCAGAGGACATTATGTAATATAAGGGGCACTGTATATTATAATAAAAGAGGACATTATGTAATATAAGGGGCACTGCATATTATAATAACAGAGGACATTATGTAATGATAGGGGGCACTGTATATTATAATAACAGATGACATTATGTAATGATATGGGGCACTGTATATTATAATAACAGAGGACATTATGTAATATAAGGGGCACTGTATATTATAATAACAGAGGACATTATGTAATATAAGGGGCACTGTATATTATAATAACAGAGGACATTATGTAATATAAGGGGCACTGTATATTATAATAACAGAAGACATTATGTAATATAAGGGGCACTGTATATTATAATAACAGAGGACATTATGTAATATAAAGGGCACTGTATAGTATAATAACAGAGGACATTATATAATGATAGGGGGCACTGTATATTATAATATCAGAGGACATTATTTAATATAAGGGGCACTGTATATTATAATAACAGAGGACATTATGTAATATAAGGGGCACTGTATATTATAATAACAGAGGACATTATGTAATGATAGGGGGCACTGTATATTATAATAAGAGAGGACATTATATAATGATAGGGGGCACTGTATATTATAATAACAGAGGACATTATGTAATATAAGGGGCACTGTATATTATAATAACAGAGGACATTATGTAATATAAGGGGCACTGTATATTATAATAACAGAGGACATTATGTAATATAAGGGGCACTGTATATTATAATAACAGAGGACATTATGTAATGATAGGGGGCACTGTGTATTATAATAACAGAGGACATTATGTAATGATTGGGGGCACTGTATATTATAATAAGAGAGGACATTATATAATGATAGGGGGCACTGTATATTATAATAATAGAGGACATTATGTAATATAAGGGGCACTGTATATTATAATAACAGAGGACATTATGTAATGATAGGAGGCACTGTATATTATAATAACAGAGGACATTATGTAATAAAAGGGGCACTGTATATTATAATAACAGAGGATATTATGTAATGATAGGGGACACTGTATATTATAATAAGAGAGGACATTATATAATGATAGGGGGCACTGTATATTATAATAACAGAGGACATTATGTAATATAAGGGGCACTGTATATTATATTAACAGAGGACATTATGTAATGGTAGGGGGCACTGTATATTATAATAACAGAGGACATTATGTAATGATAGGGGGCACTGTATATTATAATAACAGAGGACATTATGTAATATAAGTGGCACTGTATATTATAATAACAGAGGACATTATGTAATGATAGGGGGCACTGTATATTATAATAAGAGAGGACATTATATAATGATAGGGGGCACTGTATATTATAATAACAGAGGACATTATGTAATATAAGGGGCACTGTATATTATAATAACAGAGGACATTATGTAATATAAGGGGCACTGTATATTATAATAACAGAGGACATTATGTAATATAAGGGGCACTGTATATTATAATAACAGAGGACATTATGTAATGATAGGGGGCACTGTATATTATAATAACAGAGGACATTATGTAATGATTGGGGGCACTGTATATTATAATAAGAGAGGACATTATATATTGATAGGGGGCACTGTATATTATAATAATAGAGGACATTATGTAATATAAGGGGCACTGTAAATTATAATAACAGAGGACATTATGTAATGATAGGGGGCACTGTATATTATAATAACAGAGGACATAATGTAATGATAGGGGACACTGTATATTATAATAAGAGAGGACATTATATAATGATAGGGGGCACTGTATATTATAATAACAGAGGACATTATGTAATATAAGGGGCACTGTATATTATAATAACATAGGACATTATGTAATATAAGGGGCACTGTATATTATAATAACATAGGACATTATGTAATGATAGGGGGCACTGTATATTATAATAACAGAGGACATTATGTAATGATAGGGGGCACTGTATATTATAATAACAGAGGACATTATGTAATATAAGGGGCACTGTATATTATAATAACAGAGGACATTATGTAATGATAGGGGGCACTGTATATTATAATAACAGAGGACATTATGTAATGATAGGGGGCACTGTATATTATAATAACAGAGGACATTATGTAATGATAGGGTGCACTGTATATTATAATAACAGAGGACATTATGTAATGATAGGGGGCACTGTATATTATAATAACAGAGGACATTATGTAATATAAGTGGCACTGTATATTATAATAACAGAGGACATTATGTTATATAATGGGCACTGTATATTATAATAACAGAGGACATTATGTAATATAAGGGGCACTGTATATTATAATAACAGAGGACATTATGTAATATAAGGGGCACTGTATATTATAATAACAGAGGACATTATATAATGATAGGGGGCACTGTATATTATAATACCAGAGGACATTATGTAATATAAGGGGCACTGTATATTATAATAACAGAGGACATTATGTAATATAAGGGGCACTGTATATTATAATATGAGAGGACATTATGTAATGATAGGGGGCACTGTATATTATAATAAGAGAGGACATTATATAATTATAGGGGGCACTGTATATTATAATAACAGAGGACATTATGTAATATAAGGGGCACTGTATATTATAATAACAGAGGACATTATGTAATGATAGGGGGCACTGTATATTATAATAACAAAGGACATTATGTATTAATTGGGGACACTGTATATTATAATAAGAGAGGACATTATATAATGATAGGGGGCACTGTATATTATAATAACAGAGGACATTATGTAATATAAGGGGCACTGTATATTATAATAACAGAGGACATTATGTAATGATAGGGGGCACTGTATATTATAATAAGAGAGGACATTATATAATGATAGGGGGCACTGTATATTATAATAACAGAGGACATTATGTAATATAAGGGGCACTGTATATTATAATAACAGAGGACATTATGTAATATAAGGGGCACTGTATATTATAATAACAGAGGACATTATGTAATATAAGGGGCACTGTATATTATAATAACAGAGGACATTATGTAATGATAGGAGGCACTGTATATTATAATAACAGAGGACATTATGTAATAAAAGGGGCACTGTATATTATAATAACAGAGGATATTATGTAATGATAGGGGACACCGTATATTATAATAAGAGAGGACATTATATAATGATAGGGGGCACTGTATATTATAATAACAGAGGACATTATGTAATATAAGGGGCACTGTATATTATATTAACAGAGGACATTATGTAATGATAGGGGGCACTGTATATTATAATAACAGAGGACATTATGTAATGATAGGGGGCACTGTATATTATAATAACAGAGGACATTATGTAATATAAGGGGCACTGTATATTATAATAACAGAGGACATTATGTAATGATAGGGGGCACTGTATATTATAATAAGAGAGGACATTATATAATGATAGGGGGCACTGTATATTATAATAACAGAGGACATTATGTAATATAAGGGGCACTGTATATTATAATAACAGAGGACATTATGTAATATAAGGGGCACTGTATATTATAATAACAGAGGACATTATGTAATATAAGGGGCACTGTATATTATAATAACAGAGGACATTATGTAATGATAGGGGGCACTGTGTATTATAATAACAGAGGACATTATGTAATGATTGGGGGCACTGTATATTATAATAAGAGAGGACATTATATAATGATAGGGGGCACTGTATATTATAATAATAGAGGACATTATGTAATATAAGGGGCACTGTATATTATAATAACAGAGGACATTATGTAATGATAGGAGGCACTGTATATTATAATAACAGAGGACATTATGTAATAAAAGGGGCACTGTATATTATAATAACAGAGGATATTATGTAATGATAGGGGACACTGTATATTATAATAAGAGAGGACATTATATAATGATAGGGGGCACTGTATATTATAATAACAGAGGACATTATGTAATATAAGGGGCACTGTATATTATATTAACAGAGGACATTATGTAATGATAGGGGGCACTGTATATTATAATAACAGAGGACATTATGTAATGATAGGGGGCACTGTATATTATAATAACAGAGGACATTATGTAATGATAGGGGGCACTGTATATTATAATAACAGAGGACATTATGTAATATAAGGGGCACTGTATATTATAATAACAGAGGACATTATGTAATGATAGGGGGCACTGTATATTATAATAACAGAGGACATTATGTAATATAAGGGGCACTGTATATTATAATAACAGAGAACATTATGTAATGATAGGGGGCACTGTATATTATAATAACAGAGGACATTATGTAATATAAGGGGCACTGTATATTATAATAACAGAGGATATTATGTAATGATAGGGGACACTGTATATTATAATAAGAGAGGACATTATATAATGATAGGGGGCACTGTATATTATAATAACAGAGGACATTATGTAATATAAGGGGCACTGTATATTATATTAACAGAGGACATTATGTAATGATAGGGGGCACTGTATATTATAATAACAGAGGACATTATGTAATATAAGGGGCACTGTATATTATAATAACAGAGGACATTATGTAATGATAGGGGGCACTGTATATTATAATAACAGAGGACATTATGTAATGATAGGGGGCACTGTATATTATAATAACAGAGGACATTATGTAATATAAGGGGCACTGTATATTATAATAACAGAGGACATTATGTAATGATAGGGGGCACTGTATATTATAATAACAGAGGACATTATGTAATGATAGGGGGCACTGTATATTATAATAACAGAGGACATTATGTAATGATAGGGAGCACTGTATATTATAATAACAGAGGACATTAAGTAATATAATGGGCACTGTATATTATAATAACAGGATATTATGTAATGATAGGGGGCACTGTATATTATAATAAGAGAGGACATTATGTAATGATAGGGGGCACTGTATATTATAATAACAGAGGACATTATGTAATATAAGGGGCACTGTATATTATAATAACAGAGGACATTATGTAATGATAGGGGGCACTGTATATTATAATAACAGAGGACATTATGTAATATAAGGGGCACTGTATATTATAATAACAGAGGACATTATATAATGATAGGGGGCACTGTATATTATAATAACAGAGGAAATTATGTAATATAAGGGGCACTGTATATTAAAATAACAGAGGACATTATGTAATGATAGGGGGCACTGTATATTATAATAACAGAGGACATTATGTAATATAAGGGGCACTGTATATTATAATAACAGAGGACATTATGTAATGATAGGGGGCACTGTGTATTATAATAACAGAGGACATTATGTAATGATTGGGGGCACCGTATATTATAATAAGAGAGGACATTATATAATGATAGGGGCACTGTATATTATAATAATAGAGGACATTATGTAATATAAGGGGCACTGTATATTATAATAACAGAGGACATTATGTAATGATAGGAGGCACTGTATATTATAATAACAGAGGACATTATGTAATAAAAGGGGCACTGTATATTATAATAACAGAGGATATTATGTAATGATAGGGGACACTGTATATTATAATAAGAGAGGACATTATATAATGATAGGGGGCACTGTATATTATAATAACAGAGGACATTATGTAATATAAGGGGCACTGTATATTATATTAACAGAGGACATTATGTAATGATAGGGGGCACTGTATATTATAATAACAGAGGACATTATGTAATGATAGGGGGCACTGTATATTATAATAACAGAGGACATTATGTAATATAAGTGGCACTGTATATTATAATAACAGAGGACATTATGTAATGATAGGGGGCACTGTATATTATAATAAGAGAGGACATTATATAATGATAGGGGGCACTGTATATTATAATAACAGAGGACATTATGTAATATAAGGGGCACTGTATAGTATAATAACAGAGGACATTATGTAATATAAGGGGCACTGTATATTATAATAACAGAGGACATTATGTAATATAAGGGGCACTGTATAATATAATAACAGAGGACATTATGTAATGATAGGGGGCACTGTGTATTATAATAACAGAGGACATTATGTAATGATTGGGGGCACTGTATATTATAATAACAGAGGACATTATGTAATGATAGGGGGCACTGTATATTATAATAACAGAGGACATTATGTAATGATTGGGGGCACTGTATATTATAATAACAGAGGACATTATGTAATGATTGGGGGCACTGTATATTATAATAACAGAGGACATTATGTAATGATAGGAGGCACTGTATATTATAATAACAGAGGACATTATGTAATAAAAGGGGCACTGTATATTATAATAACAGAGGATATTATGTAATGATAGGGGACACTGTATATTATAATAAGAGAGGACATTATATAATGATAGGGGGCACTGTATATTATAATAACAGAGGACTTTATGTAATGATAGGGGGCACTGTATATTATAATAACAGAGGACATTATGTAATATAAGGGGCACTGTATATTATAATAACAGAGAACATTATGTAATGATAGGGGGCACTGTATATTATAATAACAGAGGACATTATGTAATATAAGGGGCACTGTATATTATAATAACAGAGGATATTATGTAATGATAGGGGACACTGTATATTATAATAAGAGAGGACATTATATAATGATAGGGGGCACTGTATATTATAATAACAGAGGACATTATGTAATATAAGGGGCACTGTATATTATATTAACAGAGGACATTATGTAATGATAGGGGGCACTGTATATTATAATAACAGAGGACATTATGTAATATAAGGGGCACTGTATATTATAATAACAGAGGACATTATGTAATGATAGGGGGCACTGTATATTATAATAACAGAGGACATTATGTAATGATAGGGGGCCCTGTATATTATAATAACAGAGGACATTATGTAATATAAGGGGCACTGTATATTATAATAACAGAGGACATTATGTAATGATAGGGGGCACTGTATATTATAATAACAGAGGACATTATGTAATGATAGGGGGCACTGTATATTATAATAACAGAGGACATTATGTAATGATAGGGAGCACTGTATATTATAATAACAGAGGACATTAAGTAATATAATGGGCACTGTATATTATAATAACAGGATATTATGTAATGATAGGGGGCACTGTATATTATAATAAGAGAGGACATTATATAATGATAGGGGGCACTGTATATTATAATAACAGAGGACATTATGTAATATAAGGGGCACTGTATATTATAATAACAGAGGACATTATGTAATGATAGGGGGCACTGTATATTATAATAACAGAGGACATTATGTAATATAAGGGGCACTGTATATTATAATAACAGAGGACATTATATAATGATAGGGGGCACTGTATATTATAATAACAGAGGAAATTATGTAATATAAGGGGCACTGTATATTATAATAACAGAGGACATTATGTAATGATAGGGGGCACTGTATATTATAATAACAGAGGACATTATGTAATATAAGGGGCACTGTATATTGTAATAACAGAGGACATTATATAATGATAGGGGGCACTGTATATTATAATATCAGAGGACATTATGTAATATAAGGGGCACTGTATATTATAATAAAAGAGGACATTATGTAATATAAGGGGCACTGCATATTATAATAACAGAGGACATTATGTAATGATAGGGGGCACTGTATATTATAATAACAGATGACATTATGTAATGATATGGGGCACTGTATATTATAATAACAGAGGACATTATGTAATATAAGGGGCACTGTATATTATAATAACAGAGGACATTATGTAATATAAGGGGCACTGTATATTATAATAACAGAGGACATTATGTAATATAAGGGGCACTGTATATTATAATAACAGAAGACATTATGTAATATAAGGGGCACTGTATATTATAATAACAGAGGACATTATGTAATATAAAGGGCACTGTATAGTATAATAACAGAGGACATTATATAATGATAGGGGGCACTGTATATTATAATATCAGAGGACATTATTTAATATAAGGGGCACTGTATATTATAATAACAGAGGACATTATGTAATATAAGGGGCACTGTATATTATAATAACAGAGGACATTATGTAATGATAGGGGGCACTGTATATTATAATAAGAGAGGACATTATATAATGATAGGGGGCACTGTATATTATAATAACAGAGGACATTATGTAATATAAGGGGCACTGTATATTATAATAACAGAGGACATTATGTAATATAAGGGGCACTGTATATTATAATAACAGAGGACATTATGTAATATAAGGGGCACTGTATATTATAATAACAGAGGACATTATGTAATGATAGGGGGCACTGTGTATTATAATAACAGAGGACATTATGTAATGATTGGGGGCACTGTATATTATAATAAGAGAGGACATTATATAATGATAGGGGGCACTGTATATTATAATAATAGAGGACATTATGTAATATAAGGGGCACTGTATATTATAATAACAGAGGACATTATGTAATGATAGGAGGCACTGTATATTATAATAACAGAGGACATTATGTAATAAAAGGGGCACTGTATATTATAATAACAGAGGATATTATGTAATGATAGGGGACACTGTATATTATAATAAGAGAGGACATTATATAATGATAGGGGGCACTGTATATTATAATAACAGAGGACATTATGTAATATAAGGGGCACTGTATATTATATTAACAGAGGACATTATGTAATGATAGGGGGCACTGTATATTATAATAACAGAGGACATTATGTAATGATAGGGGGCACTGTATATTATAATAACAGAGGACATTATGTAATATAAGTGGCACTGTATATTATAATAACAGAGGACATTATGTAATGATAGGGGGCACTGTATATTATAATAAGAGAGGACATTATATAATGATAGGGGGCACTGTATATTATAATAACAGAGGACATTATGTAATATAAGGGGCACTGTATATTATAATAACAGAGGACATTATGTAATATAAGGGGCACTGTATATTATAATAACAGAGGACATTATGTAATATAAGGGGCACTGTATATTATAATAACAGAGGACATTATGTAATGATAGGGGGCACTGTATATTATAATAACAGAGGACATTATGTAATGATTGGGGGCACTGTATATTATAATAAGAGAGGACATTATATAATGATAGGGGGCACTGTATATTATAATAATAGAGGACATTATGTAATATAAGGGGCACTGTAAATTATAATAACAGAGGACATTATGTAATGATAGGGGGCACTGTATATTATAATAACAGAGGACATAATGTAATGATAGGGGACACTGTATATTATAATAAGAGAGGACATTATATAATGATAGGGGGCACTGTATATTATAATAACAGAGGACATTATGTAATATAAGGGGCACTGTATATTATAATAACATAGGACATTATGTAATATAAGGGGCACTGTATATTATAATAACATAGGACATTATGTAATGATAGGGGGCACTGTATATTATAATAACAGAGGACATTATGTAATGATAGGGGGCACTGTATATTATAATAACAGAGGACATTATGTAATATAAGGGGCACTGTATATTATAATAACAGAGGACATTATGTAATGATAGGGGGCACTGTATATTATAATAACAGAGGACATTATGTAATGATAGGGGGCACTGTATATTATAATAACAGAGGACATTATGTAATGATAGGGTGCACTGTATATTATAATAACAGAGGACATTATGTAATGATAGGGGGCACTGTATATTATAATAACAGAGGACATTATGTAATATAAGTGGCACTGTATATTATAATAACAGAGGACATTATGTTATATAATGGGCACTGTATATGATAATAACAGAGGACATTATGTAATATAAGGGGCACTGTATATTATAATAACAGAGGACATTATGTAATATAAGGGGCACTGTATATTATAATAACAGAGGACATTATATAATGATAGGGGGCACTGTATATTATAATACCAGAGGACATTATGTAATATAAGGGGCACTGTATATTATAATAACAGAGGACATTATGTAATATAAGGGGCACTGTATATTATAATATGAGAGGACATTATGTAATGATAGGGGGCACTGTATATTATAATAAGAGAGGACATTATATAATTATAGGGGGCACTGTATATTATAATAACAGAGGACATTATGTAATATAAGGGGCACTGTATATTATAATAACAGAGGACATTATGTAATGATAGGGGGCACTGTATATTATAATAACAAAGGACATTATGTATTAATTGGGGACACTGTATATTATAATAAGAGAGGACATTATATAATGATAGGGGGCACTGTATATTATAATAACAGAGGACATTATGTAATGATAGGGGGCACTGTATATTATAATAAGAGAGGACATTATATAATGATAGGGGGCACTGTATATTATAATAACAGAGGACATTATGTAATATAAGGGGCACTGTATATTATAATAACAGAGGACATTATGTAATATAAGGGGCACTGTATATTATAATAACAGAGGACATTATGTAATGATAGGGGGCACTGTGTATTATAATAACAGAGGACATTATGTAATGATTGGGGGCACTGTATATTATAATAAGAGAGGACATTATATAATGATAGGGGGCACTGTATATTATAATAATAGAGGACATTATGTAATATAAGGGGCACTGTATATTATAATAACAGAGGACATTATGTAATGATAGGAGGCACTGTATATTATAATAACAGAGGACATTATGTAATAAAAGGGGCACTGTATATTATAATAACAGAGGATATTATGTAATGATAGGGGACACCGTATATTATAATAAGAGAGGACATTATATAATGATAGGGGGCACTGTATATTATAATAACAGAGGACATTATGTAATATAAGGTTCACTGTATATTATATTAACAGAGGACATTATGTAATGATAGGGGGCACTGTATATTATAATAACAGAGGACATTATGTAATGATAGGGGGCACTGTATATTATAATAACAGAGGACATTATGTAATATAAGGGGCACTGTATATTATAATAACAGAGGACATTATGTAATGATAGGGGGCACTGTATATTATAATAAGAGAGGACATTATATAATGATAGGGGGCACTGTATATTATAATAACAGAGGACATTATGTAATATAAGGGGCACTGTATATTATAATAACAGAGGACATTATGTAATATAAGGGGCACTGTATATTATAATAACAGAGGACATTATGTAATATAAGGGGCACTGTATATTATAATAACAGAGGACATTATGTAATGATAGGGGGCACTGTGTATTATAATAACAGAGGACATTATGTAATGATTGGGGGCACTGTATATTATAATAAGAGAGGACATTATATAATGATAGGGGGCACTGTATATTATAATAATAGAGGACATTATGTAATATAAGGGGCACTGTATATTATAATAACAGAGGACATTATGTAATGATAGGAGGCACTGTATATTATAATAACAGAGGACATTATGTAATAAAAGGGGCACTGTATATTATAATAACAGAGGATATTATGTAATGATAGGGGACACTGTATATTATAATAAGAGAGGACATTATATAATGATAGGGGGCACTGTATATTATAATAACAGAGGACATTATGTAATATAAGGGGCACTGTATATTATATTAACAGAGGACATTATGTAATGATAGGGGGCACTGTATATTATAATAACAGAGGACATTATGTAATGATAGGGGGCACTGTATATTATAATAACAGAGGACATTATGTAATGATAGGGGGCACTGTATATTATAATAACAGAGGACATTATGTAATATAAGGGGCACTGTATATTATAATAACAGAGGACATTATGTAATGATAGGGGGCACTGTATATTATAATAACAGAGGACATTATGTAATATAAGGGGCACTGTATATTATAATAACAGAGGACATTATGTAATGATAGGGGGCACTGTATATTATAATAACAGAGGACATTATGTAATGATAGGGGGCACTGTATATTATAATAACAGAGGACATTATGTAATATAAGGGGCACTGTATATTATAATAACAGAGGACATTATGTAATGATAGGGGGCACTGTATATTATAATAACAGAGGACATTATGTAATGATAGGGGGCACTGTATATTATAATAACAGAGGACATTATGTAATGATAGGGAGCACTGTATATTATAATAACAGAGGACATTAAGTAATATAATGGGCACTGTATATTATAATAACAGGATATTATGTAATGATAGGGGGCACTGTATATTATAATAAGAGAGGACATTATGTAATGATAGGGGGCACTGTATATTATAATAACAGAGGACATTATGTAATATAAGGGGCACTGTATATTATAATAACAGAGGACATTATGTAATGATAGGGGGCACTGTATATTATAATAACAGAGGACATTATGTAATATAAGGGGCACTGTATATTATAATAACAGAGGACATTATATAATGATAGGGGGCACTGTATATTATAACAGAGGAAATTATGTAATATAAGGGGCACTGTATATTATAATAACAGAGGACATTATGTAATGATAGGGGGCACTGTATATTATAATAACAGAGGACATTATGTAATATAAGGGGCACTGTATATTATAATAACAGAGGACATTATGTAATATAAGGGGCACTGTATATTATAATAACAGAGGACATTATGTAATGATTGGGGGCACCGTATATTATAATAAGAGAGGACATTATATAATGATAGGGGGCACTGTATATTATAATAACAGAGGACATTATGTAATATAAGGGGCACTGTATAGTATAATAACAGAGGACATTATGTAATATAAGGGGCACTGTATATTATAATAACAGAGGACATTATGTAATATAAGGGGCACTGTATAATATAATAACAGAGGACATTATGTAATGATAGGGGGCACTGTGTATTATAATAACAGAGGACATTATGTAATGATTGGGGGCACTGTATATTATAATAAGAGAGGACATTATATAATGATAGGGGGCACTGTATATTATAATAATAGAGGACATTATGTAATATAAGGGGCACTGTATATTATAATAACAGAGGACATTATGTAATGATAGGAGGCACTGTATATTATAATAACAGAGGACATTATGTAATAAAAGGGGCACTGTATATTATAATAACAGAGGATATTATGTAATGATAGGGGACACTGTATATTATAATAAGAGAGGACATTATATAATGATAGGGGGCACTGTATATTATAATAACAGAGGACATTATGTAATATAAGGGGCACTGTATATTATATTAACAGAGGACATTATGTAATGATAGGGGGCACTGTATATTATAATAACAGAGGACATTATGTAATGATAGGGGGCACTGTATATTATAATAACAGAGGACATTATGTAATGATAGGGGGCACTGTATATTATAATAACAGAGGACATTTTGTAATATAAGGGGCACTGTATATTATAATAACAGAGGACTTTATGTAATGATAGGGGGCACTGTATATTATAATAACAGAGGACATTATGTAATATAAGGGGCACTGTATATTATAATAACAGAGAACATTATGTAATGATAGGGGGCACTGTATATTATAATAACAGAGGACATTATGTAATATAAGGGGCACTGTATATTATAATAACAGAGGATATTATGTAATGATAGGGGACACTGTATATTATAATAAGAGAGGACATTATATAATGATAGGGGGCACTGTATATTATAATAACAGAGGACATTATGTAATATAAGGGGCACTGTATATTATATTAACAGAGGACATTATGTAATGATAGGGGGCACTGTATATTATAATAACAGAGGACATTATGTAATATAAGGGGCACTGTATATTATAATAACAGAGGACATTATGTAATGATAGGGGGCACTGTATATTATAATAACAGAGGACATTATGTAATGATAGGGGGCACTGTATATTATAATAACAGAGGACATTATGTAATATAAGGGGCACTGTATATTATAATAACAGAGGACATTATGTAATGATAGGGGGCACTGTATATTATAATAACAGAGGACATTATGTAATGATAGGGGGCACTGTATATTATAATAACAGAGGACATTATGTAATGATAGGGAGCACTGTATATTATAATAACAGAGGACATTAAGTAATATAATGGGCACTGTATATTATAATAACAGGATATTATGTAATGATAGGGGGCACTGTATATTATAATAAGAGAGGACATTATATAATGATAGGGGGCACTGTATATTATAATAACAGAGGACATTATGTAATATAAGGGGCACTGTATATTATAATAACAGAGGACATTATGTAATGATAGGGGGCACTGTATATTATAATAACAGAGGACATTATGTAATATAAGGGGCACTGTATATTATAATAACAGAGGACATTATATAATGATAGGGGGCACTGTATATTATAATAACAGAGGACATTATGTAATATAAGGGGCACTGTATATTGTAATAACAGAGGACATTATGTAATATAAGGGGCACTGTATATTATAATAACAGAAGACATTATGTAATATAAGGGGCACTGTATATTATAATAAAAGAGGACATTATGTAATATAAGGGGCACTGTATATTATAATAACAGAGGACATTATGTAATGATAGGGGGCACTGTATATTATAATAACAGATGACATTATGTAATGATATGGGGCACTGTATATTATAATAACAGAGGACATTATGTAATATAAGGGGCACTGTATATTATAATAACAGAGGACATTATGTAATATAAGGGGCACTGTATATTATAATAACAGAGGACATTATGTAATATAAGGGGCACTGTATATTATAATAACAGAAGACATTATGTAATATAAGGGGCACTGTATATTATAATAACAGAGGACATTATGTAATATAAAGGGCACTGTATAGTATAATAACAGAGGACATTATATAATGATAGGGGGCACTGTATATTATAATATCAGAGGACATTATTTAATATAAGGGGCACTGTATATTATAATAACAGAGGACATTATGTATTGATAGGGGCACTGTATATTATAATAAGAGAGGACATTATATAATGATAGGGGGCACTGTATATTATAATAACAGAGGAAAATATGTATTATAAGGGGCACTGTATATTATAATAACAGAGGGCATTATGTAATGATAGGGGGCACTGTATATTATAATATTAGTGGACATTATGTAATATAAGGGGCACTGTATATTATAATAACAGAGGACATTATGTAATGATAGGGGGCACTGTATATTATAATAAGAGAGGACATTATGTATTGATAGGGGCACTGTATATTATAATAAGATAGGACATTATATAATGATAGGGGGCACTGTATATTATAATAACAGAGGAAATTATGTATTATAAGGGGCACTGTATATTATAATAACAGAGGACATTATGTAATATAAGGGGCACTGTATATTATAATATCAGTGGACATTATGTAATATAAGGGGCACTGTATATTATAATAACAGAGGACATTATGTAATGATAGGGGGCACTGTATATTATAATAACAGAGGACATTATGTATTAATAGGGGCACTGTATATTATAATAAGAGAGGACAGTATATAATGATAGGGGGCACTGTATATTATAATAACAGAGGAAATTATGTATTATAAGGGGCACTGTATATTATAATAACAGAGGACATTATGTAATGATAGGGGGCACTGTATATTATAATAACAGAGGACATTATGTAATATAAGGGGCACTGTATATTATTATAACAGAGGACATTATGTAATGATAGGGGGCACTGTATATTATAATAACAGAGGATATTTTGTAATGATAGGGGCAGTGTATATTATAATAACAGAGGACATTATGTAATGATAGGGGTCACTGTATATTATAATAAGAGAGGACATTATATAATGATAGGGGGCACTGTATATTATAATAACAGAGGACATTATGTAATATAAGTGGCACTGTATATTATAATAACAGAGGACATTATGTAATGATAGGGGGCACTGTATATTATAATAAGAGAGGACATTATATAATGATAGGGGGCACTGTATATTATAATAACAGAGGACATTATGTAATATAAGGGGCACTGTATATTATAATAACAGAGGACATTATGTAATATAAGGGGCACTGTATATTATAATAACAGAGGACATTATGTAATATAAGGGGCACTGTATATTATAATAACAGAGGACATTATGTAATGATAGGGGGCACTGTGTATTATAATAACAGAGGACATTATGTAATGATTGGGGGCACTGTATATTATAATAAGAGAGGACATTATATAATGATAGGGGGCACTGTATATTATAATAATAGAGGACATTATGTAATATAAGGGGCACTGTATATTATAATAACAGAGGACATTATGTAATGATAGGAGGCACTGTATATTATAATAACAGAGGACATTATGTAATAAAAGGGGCACTGTATATTATAATAACAGAGGATATTATGTAATGATAGGGGACACTGTATATTATAATAAGAGAGGACATTATATAATGATAGGGGGCACTGTATATTATAATAACAGAGGACATTATGTAATATAAGGGGCACTGTATATTATATTAACAGAGGACATTATGTAATGATAGGGGGCACTGTATATTATAATAACAGAGGACATTATGTAATGATAGGGGGCACTGTATATTATAATAACAGAGGACATTATGTAATGATAGGGGGCACTGTATATTATAATAACAGAGGACATTATGTAATATAAGGGGCACTGTATATTATAATAACAGAGGACATTATGTAATGATAGGGGGCACTGTATATTATAATAACAGAGGACATTATGTAATATAAGGGGCACTGTATATTATAATAACAGAGGATATTATGTAATGATAGGGGACACTGTATATTATAATAAGAGAGGACATTATATAATGAAAGGGGGCACTGTATATTATAATAACAGAGGACATTATGTAATATAAGGGGCACTGTATATTATATTAACAGAGGACATTATGTAATGATAGGGGGCACTGTATATTATAATAACAGAGGACATTATGTAATATAAGGGGCACTGTATATTATAATAACAGAGGACATTATGTAATGATAGGGGGCACTGTATATTATAATAACAGAGGACATTATGTAATGATAGGGGGCACTGTATATTATAATAACAGAGGACATTATGTAATATAAGGGGCACTGTATATTATAATAACAGAGGACATTATGTAATGATAGGGGGCACTGTATATTATAATAACAGAGGACATTATGTAATGATAGGGGGCACTGTATATTATAATAACAGAGGACATTATGTAATGATAGGGAGCACTGTATATTATAATAACAGAGGACATTAAGTAATATAATGGGCACTGTATATTATAATAACAGGATATTATGTAATGATAGGGGGCACTGTATATTATAATAAGAGAGGACATTATATAATGATAGGGGGCACTGTATATTATAATAACAGAGGACATTATGTAATATAAGGGGCACTGTATATTATAATAAGAGAGGACATTATGTAATGATAGGGGGCACTGTATATTATAATAACAGAGGACATTATGTAATATAAGGGGCACTGTATATTATAATAACAGAGGACATTATATAATGATAGGGGGCACTGTATATTATAATAACAGAGGACATTATGTAATATAAGGGGCACTGTATATTGTAATAACAGAGGACATTATATAATGATAGGGGGCACTGTATATTATAATATCAGAGGACATTATGTAATGATAGGGGGCATTGTATATTATAATAACAGATGACATTATGTAATGATATGGGGCACTGTATATTATAATAACAGAGGACATTATGTAATATAAGGGGCACTGTATATTATAATAACAGAGGACATTATGTAATATAAGGGGCACTGTATATTATAATAACAGAGGACATTATGTAATATAAGGGGCACTGTATATTATAATAACAGAAGACATTATGTAATATAAGGGGCACTGTATATTATAATAACAGAGGACATTATGTAATATAAAGGGCACTGTATAGTATAATAACAGAGGACATTATATAATGATAGGGGGCACTGTATATTATAATATCAGAGGACATTATTTAATATAAGGGGCACTGTATATTATAATAACAGAGGACATTATGTATTGATAGGGGCACTGTATATTATAATAAGAGAGGACATTATATAATGATAGGGGGCACTGTATATTATAATAACAGAGGAAAATATGTATTATAAGGGGCACTGTATATTATAATAACAGAGGACATTATGTAATGATAGGGGGCACTGTATATTATAATATTAGTGGACATTATGTATTGATAGGGGCACTGTATATTATAATAAGATAGGACATTATATAATGATAGGGGGCACTGTATATTATAATAACAGAGGAAATTATGTATTATAAGGGGCACTGTATATTATAATAACAGAGGACATTATGTAATATAAGGGGCACTGTATATTATAATATCAGTGGACATTATGTAATATAAGGGGCACTGTATATTATAATAACAGAGGACATTATGTAATGATAGGGGGCACTGTATATTATAATAACAGAGGACATTATGTATTAATTGGGGACACTGTATATTATAATAAGAGAGGACATTATATAATGATAGGGGGCACTGTATATTATAATAACAGAGGACATTATGTAATATAAGGGGCACTGTATATTATAATAACAGAGGACATTATGTAATGATAGGGGGCACTGTATATTATAATAAGAGAGGACATTATATAATGATAGGGGGCACTGTATATTATAATAACAGAGGACATTATGTAATATAAGGGGCACTGTATATTATAATAACAGAGGACATTATGTAATATAAGGGGCACTGTATATTATAATAACAGAGGACATTATGTAATATAAGGGGCACTGTATATTATAATAACAGAGGACATTATGTAATGATAGGGGGCACTGTGTATTATAATAAGAGAGGACATTATATAATGATAGGGGGCACTGTATATTATAATAAGAGAGGACATTATATAATGATAGGGGGCACTGTATATGATAATAATAGAGGACATTATGTAATATAAGGGGCACTGTATATTATAATAACAGAGGACATTATGTAATGATAGGAGGCACTGTATATTATAATAACAGAGGACATTATGTAATGATAGGGGGCACTGTATATTATAATAACAGAGGACATTATGTAATGATTGGGGGCACTGTATATTATAATAAGAGAGGACATTATATAATGATAGGGGGCACTGTATATTATAATAATAGAGGACATTATGTAATATAAGGGGCACTGTATATTATAATAACAGAGGACATTATGTAATGATAGGGGGCACTGTATATTATAATAACAGAGGACATAATGTAATGATAGGGGACACTGTATATTATAATAAGAGAGGACATTATATAATGATAGGGGGCACTGTATATTATAATAACAGAGGACATTATGTAATATAAGGGGCACTGTATATTATAATAACATAGGACATTATGTAATATAAGGGGCACTGTATATTATAATAACATAGGTCATTATGTAATGATAGGGGGCACTGTATATTATAATAACAGAGGACATTATGTAATGATAGGGGGCACTGTATATTATAATAACAGAGGACATTATGTAATATAAGGGGCACTGTATATTATAATAACAGAGGACATTATGTAATGATAGGGGGCACTGTATATTATAATAACAGAGGACATTATGTAATATAAGGGGCACTGTATATTATAATAACAGAGGACATTATATAATGATAGGGGGCACTGTATATTATAACATCAGAGGACATTATGTAATATAAGGGGCACTGTATATTATAATAACTGAGGACATTATGTAATATAAGGGGCACTGTATATTATAATATGAGAGGACATTATGTAATGATAGGGGGCACTGTATATTATAATAACAGAGGACATTATGTATTAATAGGGGCACTGTATATTATAATAAGAGAGGACAGTATATAATGATAGGGGGCACTGTATATTATAATAACAGAGGACATTATGTAATGATAGGGGGCACTGTATATTATAATAACAGAGGACATTATGTAATATAAGGGGCACTGTATATTATTATAACAGAGGACATTATGTAATGATAGGGGGCACTGTATATTATAATAACAGAGGATATTTTGTAATGATAGGGGCAGTGTATATTATAATAACAGAGGACATTATGTAATGATAGGGGTCACTGTATATTATAATAAGAGAGGACATTATATAATGATAGGGGGCACTGTATATTATAATAACAGAGGACATTATGTAATATAAGGGGCACTGTATATTATAATAACATAGGACATTATGTAATATAAGGGGCACTGTATATTATAATAACATAGGACATTATGTAATGATAGGGGGCACTGTATATTATAATAACAGAGGACATTATGTAATGATAGGGGGCACTGTATATTATAATAACAGAGGACATTATGTAATGATAGGGGGCACTGTATATTATAATAACAGAGGACATTATGTAATATAAGTGGCACTGTATATTATAATAACAGAGGACATTATGTAATGATAGGGGGCACTGTATATTATAATAAGAGAGGACATTATATAATGATAGGGGGCACTGTATATTATAATAACAGAGGACATTATGTAATATAAGGGGCACTGTATATTATAATAACAGAGGACATTATGTAATATAAGGGGCACTGTATATTATAATAACAGAGGACATTATGTAATATAAGGGGCACTGTATATTATAATAACAGAGGACATTATGTAATGATAGGGGGCACTGTGTATTATAATAACAGAGGACATTATGTAATGATTGGGGGCACTGTATATTATAATAAGAGAGGACATTATATAATGATAGGGGGCACTGTATATTATAATAATAGAGGACATTATGTAATATAAGGGGCACTGTATATTATAATAACAGAGGACATTATGTAATGATAGGAGGCACTGTATATTATAATAACAGAGGACATTATGTAATAAAAGGGGCACTGTATATTATAATAACAGAGGATATTATGTAATGATAGGGGACACTGTATATTATAATAAGAGAGGACATTATATAATGATAGGGGGCACTGTACATTATAATAACAGAGGACATTATGTAATATAAGGGGCACTGTATATTATATTAACAGAGGACATTATGTAATGATAGGGGGCACTGTATATTATAATAACAGAGGACATTATGTAATGATAGGGGGCACTGTATATTATAATAACAGAGGACATTATGTAATGATAGGGGGCACTGTATATTATAATAACAGAGGACATTATGTAATGATAGGGGGCACTGTATATTATAATAACAGAGGACATTATGTAATATAAGGGGCACTGTATATTATAATAACAGAGGACATTATGTAATGATAGGGGGCACTGTATATTATAATAACAGAGGACATTATGTAATATAAGGGGCACTGTATATTATAATAACAGAGAACATTATGTAATGATAGGGGGCACTGTATATTATAATAACAGAGGACATTATGTAATATAAGGGGCACTGTATATTATAATAACAGAGGATATTATGTAATGATAGGGGACACTGTATATTATAATAAGAGAGGACATTATATAATGATAGGGGGCACTGTATATTATAATAACAGAGGACATTATGTAATATAAGGGGCACTGTATATTATATTAACAGAGGACATTATGTAATGATAGGGGGCACTGTATATTATAATAACAGAGGACATTATGTAATATAAGGGGCACTGTATATTATAATAACAGAGGACATTATGTAATGATAGGGGGCACTGTATATTATAATAACAGAGGACATTATGTAATGATAGGGGGCACTGTATATTATAATAACAGAGGACATTATGTAATATAAGGGGCACTGTATATTATAATAACAGAGGACATTATGTAATGATAGGGGGCACTGTATATTATAATAACAGAGGACATTATGTAAAGATAGGGGGCACTGTATATTATAATAACAGAGGACATTATGTAATGATAGGGAGCACTGTATATTATAATAACAGAGGACATTAAGTAATATAATGGGCACTGTATATTATAATAACAGGATATTATGTAATGATAGGGGGCACTGTATATTATAATAAGAGAGGACATTATATAATGATAGGGGGCACTGTATATTATAATAACAGAGGACATTATGTAATATAAGGGGCACTGTATATTATAATAACAGAGGACATTATGTAATGATAGGGGGCACTGTATATTATAATAACAGAGGACATTATGTAATATAAGGGGCACTGTATATTATAATAACAGAGGACATTATATAATGATAGGGGGCACTGTATATTATAATAACAGAGGACATTATGTAATATAAGGGGCACTGTATATTGTAATAACAGAGGACATTATATAATGATAGGGGGCACTGTATATTATAATATCAGAGGACATTATGTAATATAAGGGGGCACTGTATATTATAATAAAAGAGGACATTATGTAATATAAGGGGCACTGTATATTATAATAACAGAGGACATTATGTAATGATAGGGGGCACTGTATATTATAATAACAGATGACATTATGTAATGATATGGGGCACTGTATATTATAATAACAGAGGACATTATGTAATATAAGGGGCACTGTATATTATAATAACAGAGGACATTATGTAATATAAGGGGCACTGTATATTATAATAACAGAGGACATTATGTAATATAAGGGGCACTGTATATTATAATAACAGAAGACATTATGTAATATAAGGGGCACTGTATATTATAATAACAGAGGACATTATGTAATATAAAGGGCACTGTATAGTATAATAACAGAGGACATTATATAATGATAGGGGGCACTGTATATTATAATATCAGAGGACATTATTTAATATAAGGGGCACTGTATATTATAATAACAGAGGACATTATGTATTGATAGGGGCACTGTATATTATAATAAGAGAGGACATTATATAATGATAGGGGGCACTGTATATTATAATAACAGAGGAAAATATGTATTATAAGGGGCACTGTATATTATAATAACAGAGGACATTATGTAATGATAGGGGGCACTGTATATTATAATATTAGTGGACATTATGTAATATAAGGGGCACTGTATATTATAATAACAGAGGACATTATGTAATGATAGGGGGCACTGTATATTATAATAAGAGAGGACATTATGTATTGATAGGGGCACTGTATATTATAATAAGATAGGACATTATATAATGATAGGGGGCACTGTATATTATAATAACAGAGGAAATTATGTATTATAAGGGGCACTGTATATTATAATAACAGAGGACATTATGTAATATAAGGGGCACTGTATATTATAATATCAGTGGACATTATGTAATATAAGGGGCACTGTATATTATAATAACAGAGGACATTATGTAATGATAGGGGGCACTGTATATTATAATAACAGAGGACATTATGTATTAATAGGGGCACTGTATATTATAATAAGAGAGGACATTATATAATGATAGGGGGCACTGTATATTATAATAACAGAGGAAATTATGTATTATAAGGGGCACTGTATATTATAATAACAAAGGACATTATGTAATGATAGGGGGCACTGTATATTATAATAACAGAGGACATTATGTAATATAAGGGGCACTGTATATTATTATAACAGAGGACATTATGTAATGATAGGGGGCACTGTATATTATAATAACAGAGGATATTTTGTAATGATAGGGGCAGTGTATATTATAATAACAGAGGACATTATGTAATGATAGGGGTCACTGTATATTATAATAAGAGAGGACATTATATAATGATAGGGGGCACTGTATATTATAATAACAGAGGACATTATGTAATATAAGGGGCACTGTATATTATAATAACATAGGACATTATGTAATATAAGGGGCACTGTATATTATAATAACATAGGACATTATGTAATGATAGGGGGCACTGTATATTATAATAACAGAGGACATTATGTAATGATAGGGGGCACTGTATATTATAATAACAGAGGACATTATGTAATATAAGGGGCAATGTATATTATAATAACAGAGGACATTATGTAATGATAGGGGGCACTGTATATTATAATAACAGAGGACATTATGTAATGATAGGGGGCACTGTATATTATAATAACAGAGGACATTATGTAATGATAGGGTGCACTGTATATTATAATAACAGAGGACATTATGTAATGATAGGGGGCACTGTATATTATAATAACAGAGGACATTATGTAATATAAGTGGCACTGTATATTATAATAACAGAGGACATTATGATATATAAGGGGCACTGTATATTATAATAACAGAGGACATTATGTAATATAAGGGGCACTGTATATTATAATAACAGAGGGCATTATGTAATGATAGGGGGCACTGTATATTATAATAACAGAGGACATTATGTAATATAAGGGGCACTGTATATTATAATAACAGAGGACATTATATAATTATAAGGGGCACTGTATATTATAATATCAGAGGACATTATGTAATATAAGGGGCACTGTATATTATAATAACAGAGGACATTATGTAATATAAGGGGCACTGTATATTATAATAACAGAGGACATTATGTAATATAAGGGGCACTGTATATTATAATATGAGAGGACATTATGTAATGATAGGGGGCACTGTATATTATAATAAGAGAGGACATTATATAATTATAGGGGGCACTGTATATTATAATAACAGAGGACATTATGTAATATAAGGGGCACTGTATATTATAATAACAGAGGACATTATGTAATGATAGGGGGCACTGTATATTATAATAACAGAGGACATTATGTATTAATTGGGGACACTGTATATTATAATAAGAGAGGACATTATATAATGATAGGGGGCACTGTATATTATAATAAGAGAGGACATTATGTAATATAAGGGGCACTGTATATTATAATAACAGAGGACATTATGTAATGATAGGGGGCACTGTATATTATAATAAGAGAGGACATTATATAATGATAGGGGGCACTGTATATTATAATAACAGAGGACATTATGTAATATAAGGGGCACTGTATATTATAATAACAGAGGACATTATGTAATATAAGGGGCACTGTATATTATAATAACAGAGGACATTATGTAATATAAGGGGCACTGTATATTATAATAACAGAGGACATTATGTAATGATAGGGGGCACTGTGTATTATAATAAGAGAGGACATTATATAATGATAGGGGGCACTGTATATTATAATAAGAGAGGACATTATATAATGATAGGGGGCACTGTATATGATAATAATAGAGGACATTATGTAATATAAGGGGCACTGTATATTATAATAACAGAGGACATTATGTAATGATAGGAGGCACTGTATATTATAATAACAGAGGACATTATGTAATGATAGGGGGCACTGTATATTATAATAACAGAGGACATTATGTAATGATTGGGGGCACTGTATATTATAATAAGAGAGGACATTATATAATGATAGGGGGCACTGTATATTATAATAATAGAGGACATTATGTAATATAAGGGGCACTGTATATTATAATAACAGAGGACATTATGTAATGATAGGGGGCACTGTATATTATAATAACAGAGGACATAATGTAATGATAGGGGACACTGTATATTATAATAAGAGAGGACATTATATAATGATAGGGGGCACTGTATATTATAATAACAGAGGACATTATGTAATATAAGGGGCACTGTATATTATAATAACATAGGACATTATGTAATATAAGGGGCACTGTATATTATAATAACATAGGACATTATGTAATGATAGGGGGCACTGTATATTATAATAACAGAGGACATTATGTAATGATAGGGGGCACTGTATATTATAATAACAGAGGACATTATGTAATATAAGGGGCACTGTATATTATAATAACAGAGGACATTATGTAATGATAGGGGGCACTGTATATTATAATAACAGAGGACATTATGTAATATAAGGGGGCACTGTATATTATAATAACAGAGGACATTATATAATGATAGGGGGCACTGTATATTATAACATCAGAGGACATTATGTAATATAAGGGGCACTGTATATTATAATAACTGAGGACATTATGTAATATAAGGGGCACTGTATATTATAATATGAGAGGACATTATGTAATGATAGGGGGCACTGTATATTATAATAACAGAGGACATTATGTAATGATAGGGGGCACTGTATATTATAATAACAGAGGACATTATGTAATGATTGGGGGCACTGTATATTATAATAAGAGAGGACATTATATAATGATAGGGGGCACTGTATATTATAATAATAGAGGACATTATGTAATATAAGGGGCACTGTATATTATAATAACAGAGGACATTATGTAATATAAGGGGCACTGTATATTATAATAACAGAGGACATTATGTAATATAAGGGGCACTGTATATTATAATAACAGAGGACATTATGTAATATAAGGGGCACTGTATATTATAATAACAGAGGACATTATGTAATGATAGGGGGCACTGTGTATTATAATAAGAGAGGACGTTATATAATGATAGGGGGCACTGTATATTATAATGAGAGAGGACATTATATAATGATAGGGGGCACTGTATATTATAATAATAGAGGACATTATGTAATATAAGGGGCACTGTATATTATAATAACAGAGGACATTATGTAATGATAGGAGGCACTGTATATTATAATAACAGAGGACATTATGTAATGATAGGGGGCACTGTATATTATAATAACAGAGGACATTATGTAATGATTGGGGGCACTGTATATTATAATAAGAGAGGACATTATATAATGATAGGGGGCACTGTATATTATAATAATAGAGGACATTATGTAATATAAGGGGCACTGTATATTATAATAACAGAGGACATTATGTAATGATAGGGGGCACTGTATATTATAATAACAGAGGACATAATGTAATGATAGGGGACACTGTATATTATAATAAGAGAGGACATTATATAATGATAGGGGGCACTGTATATTATAATAACAGAGGACATTATGTAATATAAGGGGCACTGTATATTATAATAACATAGGACATTATGTAATATAAGGGGCACTGTATATTATAATAACATAGGACATTATGTAATGATAGGGGGCACTGTATATTATAATAACAGAGGACATTATGTAATGATAGGGGGCACTGTATATTATAATAACAGAGGACATTATGTAATGATAGGGGGCACTGTATATTATAATAACAGAGGACATTATGTAATGATAGGGGGCACTGTATATTATAATAACAGAGGACATTATGTAATGATAGGGGGCACTGTATATTATAATAACAGAGGACATTATGTAATGATAGGGTGCACTGTATATTATAATAACAGAGGACATTATGTAATGATAGGGGGCACTGTATATTATAATAACAGAGGACATTATGTAATATAAGTGGCACTGTATATTATAATAACAGAGGACATTATGTTATATAAGGGGCACTGTATATTATAATAACAGAGGACATTATGTAATATAAGGGGCACTGTATATTATAATAACAGAGGACATTATGTAATATAAGGGGCACTGTATATTATAATAACAGAGGACATTATATAATGATAGGGGGCACTGTATATTATAACATCAGAGGACATTATGTAAAATAAGGGCCACTGTATATTATAATAACAGAGGACATTATGTAATATAAGGGGCACTGTATATTATAATATGAGAGGACATTATGTAATGATAGGGGGGAATGTATATTATAATAAGAGAGGACATTATATAATTATAGGGGGCACTGTATATTATAATAACAGAGGACATTATGTAATATAAGGGGCGCTGTATATTATAATAACAGAGGACATTATGTAATGATAGGGGGCACTGTATATTATAATAACAGAGGACATTATGTATTAATTAGGGACACTGTGTATTATAATAAGAGAGGACATTATATAATGATAGGGGGCACTGTATATTAAATAACAGAGGACATTATGTAATATAAGGGGCACTGTATATTATAATAACAGAGGACATTATGTAATGATAGGGGGCACTGTATATTATAATAAGAGAGGACATTATATAATGATAGGGGGCACTGTATATTATAATAACAGAGGACATTATGTAATATAAGGGGCACTGTATATTATAATAACAGAGGACATTATGTAATATAAGGGGCACTGTATATTATAATAACAGAGGACATTATGTAATATAAGGGGCACTGATATATTATAATAACAGAGGACATTATGTAATGATAGGGGCACTGTGTATTATTAATAAGAGAGGACATTATATAATGATAGGGGGCACTGTATATTATAATAAGAGAGGACATTATATAATGATAGGGGGCACTGTATATTATAATAATAGAGGACATTATGTAATATAAGGGGCACTGTATATTATAATAACAGAGGACATTATGTAATGATAGGAGGCACTGTATATTATAATAACAGAGGACATTATGTAATAAAAGGGGCACTGTATATTATAATAACAGAGGATATTATGTAATGATAGGGGACACTGTATATTATAATAAGAGAGGACATTATATAATGATAGGGGGCACTGTATATTATAATAACAGAGGAAATTATGTATTATAAGGGGCACTGTATATTATAATAACAGAGGACATTATGTAATGATAGGGTGGCACTGTATATTATAATAACAGAGGACATTATGTAATATAAGGGGCACTGTATATTATAATATCAGTGGACATTATGTAATATAAGGGGCACTGTATATTATGATAACAGAGGACATTATGTATTAATAGGGGCACTGTATATTATAATAGAGAAGGACATTATATAATGATAGGGGGCACTGTATATTATAATAACAGAGGAAATTATGTATTATAAGGGGCACTGTATATTATAATAACAGAGGACATTATGTAATGATAGGGGGCACTGTATGTTATAATAACAGAGGGACATTATGTAATGATAGGGGGAACTGTATATTATAATAACAGAGGACATTATGTAATATAAGGGGCACTGTATATTATAATAACAGAGGACATTATGTAATGATAGGGGGCACTGTATATTATAATAACAGAGGACATTATGTAATGATAGGGGGCACTGTATATTATAATAACAGAGGACATTATGTAATGATAGGGTGCACTGTATATTATAATAACAGAGGACATTATGTAATGATAGGGGGCACTGTATATTATAATAACAGAGGACATTATGTATTAATTGGGGACACTGTATATTATAATAAGAGAGGACATTATATAATGATAGGGGGCACTGTATATTATAATAAGAGAGGACATTATGTAATATAAGGGGCACTGTATATTATAATAACAGAGGACATTATGTAATGATAGGGGGCACTGTATATTATAATAAGAGAGGACATTATATAATGATAGGGGGCACTGTATATTATAATAACAGAGGACATTATGTAATATAAGGGGCACTGTATATTATAATAACAGAGGACATTATGTAATATAAGGGGCACTGTATATTATAATAACAGAGGACATTATGTAATATAAGGGGCACTGTATATTATAATAACAGAGGACATTATGTAATGATAGGGGGCACTGTGTATTATAATAAGAGAGGACATTATATAATGATAGGGGGCACTGTATATTATAATAAGAGAGGACATTATATAATGATAGGGGGCACTGTATATGATAATAATAGAGGACATTATGTAATATAAGGGGCACTGTATATTATAATAACAGAGGACATTATGTAATGATAGGAGGCACTGTATATTATAATAACAGAGGACATTATGTAATGATAGGGGGCACTGTATATTATAATAACAGAGGACATTATGTAATGATTGGGGGCACTGTATATTATAATAAGAGAGGACATTATATAATGATAGGGGGCACTGTATATTATAATAATAGAGGACATTATGTAATATAAGGGGCACTGTATATTATAATAACAGAGGACATTATGTAATGATAGGGGGCACTGTATATTATAATAACAGAGGACATAATGTAATGATAGGGGACACTGTATATTATAATAAGAGAGGACATTATATAATGATAGGGGGCACTGTATATTATAATAACAGAGGACATTATGTAATATAAGGGGCACTGTATATTATAATAACATAGGACATTATGTAATATAAGGGGCACTGTATATTATAATAACATAGGACATTATGTAATGATAGGGGGCACTGTATATTATAATAACAGAGGACATTATGTAATGATAGGGGGCACTGTATATTATAATAACAGAGGACATTATGTAATATAAGGGGCACTGTATATTATAATAACAGAGGACATTATGTAATGATAGGGGGCACTGTATATTATAATAACAGAGGACATTATGTAATATAAGGGGCACTGTATATTATAATAACAGAGGACATTATGTAATATAAGGGGCACTGTATATTATAATATGAGAGGACATTATGTAATGATAGGGGGCACTGTATATTATAATAAGAGAGGACATTATATAATTATAGGGGGCACTGTATATTATAATAACAGATGACATTATGTAATATAAGGGGCACTGTATATTATAATAACAGAGGACATTATGTAATGATAGGGGGCACTGTATATTATAATAACAGAGGACATTACGTATTAATTGGGGACACTGTATATTATAATAAGAGAGGACATTATATAATGATAGGGGGCACTGTATATTATAATAACAGAGGACATTATGTAATATAAGGGGCACTGTATATTATAATAACAGAGGACATTATGTAATGATAGGGGGCACTGTATATTATAATAAGAGAGGACATTATATAATGATAGGGGGCACTGTATATTATAATAACAGAGGACATTATGTAATATAAGGGGCACTGTATATTATAATAACAGAGGACATTATGTAATATAAGGGGCACTGTATATTATAATAACAGAGGACATTATGTAATATAAGGGGCACTGTATATTATAATAACAGAGGACATTATGTAATGATAGGGGGCACTGTGTATTATAATAAGAGAGGACGTTATATAATGATAGGGGGCACTGTATATTATAATAAGAGAGGACATTATATAATGATAGGGGGCACTGTATATTATAATAATAGAGGACATTATGTAATATAAGGGGCACTGTATATTATAATAACAGAGGACATTATGTAATGATAGGAGGCACTGTATATTATAATAACAGAGGACATTATGTAATGATAGGGGGCACTGTATATTATAATAACAGAGGACATTATGTAATGATTGGGGGCACTGTATATTATAATAAGAGAGGACATTATATAATGATAGGGGGCACTGTATATTATAATAATAGAGGACATTATGTAATATAAGGGGCACTGTATATTATAATAACAGAGGACATTATGTAATGATAGGGGGCACTGTATATTATAATAACAGAGGACATAATGTAATGATAGGGGACACTGTATATTATAATAAGAGAGGACATTATATAATGATAGGGGGCACTGTATATTATAATAACAGAGGACATTATGTAATATAAGGGGCACTGTATATTATAATAACATAGGACATTATGTAATATAAGGGGCACTGTATATTATAATAACATAGGACATTATGTAATGATAGGGGGCACTGTATATTATAATAACAGAGGACATTATGTAATGATAGGGGGCACTGTATATTATAATAACAGAGGACATTATGTAATGATAGGGGGCACTGTATATTATAATAACAGAGGACATTATGTAATGATAGGGGGCACTGTATATTATAATAACAGAGGACATTATGTAATGATAGGGGGCACTGTATATTATAATAACAGAGGACATTATGTAATGATAGGGTGCACTGTATATTATAATAACAGAGGACATTATGTAATGATAGGGGGCACTGTATATTATAATAACAGAGGACATTATGTAATATAAGTGGCACTGTATATTATAATAACAGAGGACATTATGTTATATAAGGGGCACTGTATATTATAATAACAGAGGACATTATGTAATATAAGGGGCACTGTATATTATAATAACAGAGGACATTATGTAATGATAGGGGGCACTGTATATTATAATAACAGAGGACATTATGTAATATAAGGGGCACTGTATATTATAATAACAGAGGACATTATATAATGATAGGGGGCACTGTATATTATAACATCAGAGGACATTATGTAAAATAAGGGCCACTGTATATTATAATAACAGAGGACATTATGTAATATAAGGGGCACTGTATATTATAATATGAGAGGACATTATGTAATGATAGGGGGGAATGTATATTATAATAAGAGAGGACATTATATAATTATAGGGGGCACTGTATATTATAATAACAGAGGACATTATGTAATATAAGGGGCACTGTATATTATAATAACAGAGGACATTATGTAATGATAGGGGGCACTGTATATTATAATAACAGAGGACATTATGTATTAATTAGGGACACTGTGTATTATAATAAGAGAGGACATTATATAATGATAGGGGGCACTGTATATTATAATAACAGAGGACATTATGTAATATAAGGGGCACTGTATATTATAATAACAGAGGACATTATGTAATGATAGGGGGCACTGTATATTATAATAAGAGAGGACATTATATAATGATAGGGGGCACTGTATATTATAATAACAGAGGACATTATGTAATATAAGGGGCACTGTATATTATAATAACAGAGGACATTATGTAATATAAGGGGCACTGTATATTATAATAACAGAGGACATTATGTAATATAAGGGGCACTGTATATTATAATAACAGAGGACATTATGTAATGATAGGGGGCACTGTGTATTATAATAAGAGAGGACATTATATAATGATAGGGGGCACTGTATATTATAATAAGAGAGGACATTATATAATGATAGGGGGCACTGTATATTATAATAATAGAGGACATTATGTAATATAAGGGGCACTGTATATTATAATAACAGAGGACATTATGTAATGATAGGAGGCACTGTATATTATAATAACAGAGGACATTATGTAATAAAAGGGGCACTGTATATTATAATAACAGAGGATATTATGTAATGATAGGGGACACTGTATATTATAATAAGAGAGGACATTATATAATGATAGGGGGCACTGTATATTATAATAACAGAGGAAATTATGTATTATAAGGGGCACTGTATATTATAATAACAGAGGACATTATGTAATGATAGGGGGCACTGTATATTATAATAACAGAGGACATTATGTAATATAAGGGGCACTGTATATTATAATATCAGTGGACATTATGTAATATAAGGGGCACTGTATATTATAATAACAGAGGACATTATGTATTAATAGGGGCACTGTATATTATAATAAGAGAGGACATTATATAATGATAGGGGGCACTGTATATTATAATAACAGAGGAAATTATGTATTATAAGGGGCACTGTATATTATAATAACAGAGGACATTATGTAATGATAGGGGGCACTGTATATTATAATAACAGAGGACATTATGTAATGATAGGGGGAACTGTATATTATAATAACAGAGGACATTATGTAATATAAGGGGCACTGTATATTATAATAACAGAGGACATTATGTAATGATAGGGGGCACTGTATATTATAATAACAGAGGACATTATGTAATGATAGGGGGCACTGTATATTATAATAACAGAGGACATTATGTAATGATAGGGTGCACTGTATATTATAATAACAGAGGACATTATGTAATGATAGGGGGCACTGTATATTATAATAACAGAGGACATTATGTAATATAAGTGGCACTGTATATTATAATAACAGAGGACATTATGTTATATAATGGGCACTGTATATTATAATAACAGAGGACATTATGTAATATAAGGGGCACTGTATATTATAATAACAGAGGACATTATGTAATGATAGGGGGCACTGTATATTATAATAACAGAGGACATTATGTAATATAAGGGGCACTGTATATTATAATAACAGAGGACATTATATAATGATAGGGGGCACTGTATATTATAATATCAGAGGACATTATGTAATATAAGGGGCACTGTATATTATAATAACAGAGGACATTATGTAATATAAGGGGCACTGTATATTATAATAAGAGAGGACATTATATAATGATAGGGGGCACTGTATATTATAATAACAGAGGACATTATGTAATATAAGGGGCACTGTATATTATAATAACAGAGGACATTATGTAATGATAGGGGGCACTGTATATTATAGTAAGAGAGGACATTATATAATGATAGGGGGCACTGTATATTATAATAACAGAGGACATTATGTAATATAAGGGGCACTGTATATTATAATAACAGAGGACATTATGTAATATAAGGGGCACTGTATATTATAATAACAGAGGACATTATGTAATATAAGGGGCACTGTATATTATAATAACAGAGGACATTATGTAATATAAGGGGCACTGTATATTATAATAACAGAGGACATTATGTAATGATAGGGGGCACTGTGTATTATAATAACAGAGGACATTATGTAATGATTGGGGGCACTGTATATTATAATAAGAGAGGACATTATATAATGATAGGGGGCACTGTATATTATAATAATAGAGGACATTATGTAATATAAGGGGCACTGTATATTATAATAACAGAGGACATTATGTAATGATAGGAGGCACTGTATATTATAATAACAGAGGACATTATGTAATAAAAGGGGCACTGTATATTATAATAACAGATGATATTATGTAATGATAGGGGACACTGTATATTATAATAAGAGAGGACATTATATAATGATAGGGGGCACTGTATATTATAATAACAGAGGACATTATGTAATATAAGGGGCACTGTATATTATATTAACAGAGGACATTATGTAATGATAGGGGGCACTGTATATTATAATAACAGAGGATATTATGTAATGATAGGGGGCACTGTATATTATAATAACAGAGGACATTATGTAATATAAGGGGCACTGTATATTATAATAACAGAGGACATTATGTAATGATAGGGGGCACTGTATATTATAATAAGAGAGGACATTATATAATGATAGGGGGCACTGTATATTATAATAACAGAGGACATTATGTAATATAAGGGGCACTGTATATTATAATAACAGAGGACATTATGTAATATAAGGGGCACTGTATATTATAATAACAGAGGACATTATGTAATATAAGGGGCACTGTATATTATAATAACAGAGGACATTATGTAATGATAGGGGGCACTGTGTATTATAATAACAGAGGACATTATGTAATTATTGGGGGCACTGTATATTATAATAAGAGAGGACATTATATAATGATAGGGGGCACTGTATATTATAATAACAGAGGACATTATGTAATATAAGGGGCACTGTATATTATAATAATAGAGGACATTATGTAATATAAGGGGCACTGTATATTATAATAACAGAGGACATTATGTAATGATAGGAGGCACTGTATATTATAATAACAGAGGACATTATGTAATAAAAGGGGCACTGTATATTATAATAACAGAGGATATTATGTAATGATAGGGGACACTGTATATTATAATAAGAGAGGACATTATATAATGATAGGGGGCACTGTATATTATAATAACAGAGGACATTATGTAATATAAGGGGCACTGTATATTATATTAACAGAGGACATTATGTAATGATAGGGGGCACTGTATATTATAATAACAGAGGACATTATGTAATGATAGGGGGCACTGTATATTATAATAACAGAGGACATTATGTAATGATAGGGGGCACTGTATATTATAATAAGAGAGGACATTATATAATGATAGGGGGCACTGTATATTATAATAATAGAGGACATTATGTAATATAAGGGGCACTGTATATTATAATAACAGAGGACATTATGTAATGATAGGAGGCACTGTATATTATAATAACAGAGGACATTATGTAATGATAGGGGGCACTGTATATTATAATAACAGAGGACATTATGTAATGATTGGGGGCACTGTATATTATAATAAGAGAGGACATTATATAATGATAGGGGGCACTGTATATTATAATAATAGAGGACATTATGTAATATAAGGGGCACTGTATATTATAATAACAGAGGACATTATGTAATGATAGGGGGCACTGTATATTATAATAACAGAGGACATAATGTGATGATAGGGGACACTGTATATTATAATAAGAGAGGACATTATATAATGATAGGGGGCACTGTATATTATAATAACAGAGGACATTATGTAATATAAGGGGCACTGTATATTATAATAACATAGGACATTATGTAATATAAGGGGCACTGTATATTATAATAACATAGGACATTATGTAATGATAGGGGGCACTGTATATTATAATAACAGAGGACATTATGTAATGATAGGGGGCACTGTATATTATAATAACAGAGGACATTATGTAATGATAGGGGGCACTGTATATTATAATAACAGAGGACATTATGTAATGATAGGGGGCACTGTATATTATAATAACAGAGGACATTATGTAATGATAGGGTGCACTGTATATTATAATAACAGAGGACATTATGTAATGATAGGGGGCACTGTATATTATAATAACAGAGGACATTATGTAATATAAGTGGCACTGTATATTATAATAACAGAGGACATTATGTTATATAAGGGGCACTGTATATTATAATAACAGAGGACATTATGTAATATAAGGGGCACTGTATATTATAATAACAGAGGACATTATGTAATGATAGGGGGCACTGTATATTATAATAACAGAGGACATTATGTAATATAAGGGGCACTGTATATTATAATAACAGAGGACATTATATAATGATAGGGGGCACTGTATATTATAACATCAGAGGACATTATGTAAAATAAGGGCCACTGTATATTATAATAACAGAGGACATTATGTAATATAAGGGGCACTGTATATTATAATATGAGAGGACATTATGTAATGATAGGGGGCACTGTATATTATAATAAGAGAGGACATTATATAATTATAGGGGGCACTGTATATTATAATAACAGAGGACATTATGTAATATAAGGGGCACTGTATATTATAATAACAGAGGACATTATGTAATGATAGGGGGCACTGTATATTATAATAACAGAGGACATTATGTATTAATTGGGGACACTGTATATTATAATAAGAGAGGACATTATATAATGATAGGGGGCACTGTATATTATAATAACAGAGGACATTATGTAATATAAGGGGCACTGTATATTATAATAACAGAGGACATTATGTAATGATAGGGGGCACTGTATATTATAATAAGAGAGGACATTATATAATGATAGGGGGCACTGTATATTATAATAACAGAGGACATTATGTAATATAAGGGGCACTGTATATTATAATAACAGAGGACATTATGTAATATAAGGGGCACTGTATATTATAATAACAGAGGACATTATGTAATATAAGGGGCACTGTATATTATAATAACAGAGGACATTATGTAATGATAGGGGGCACTGTGTATTATAATAAGAGAGGACATTATATAATGATAGGGGGCACTGTATATTATAATAAGAGAGGACATTATATAATGATAGGGGGCACTGTATATTATAATAATAGAGGACATTATGTAATATAAGGGGCACTGTATATTATAATAACAGAGAACATTATGTAATGATAGGAGGCACTGTATATTATAATAACAGAGGACATTATGTAATAAAAGGGGCACTGTATATTATAATAACAGAGGATATTATGTAATGATAGGGGACACTGTATATTATAATAAGAGAGGACATTATATAATGATAGGGGGCACTGTATATTATAATAACAGAGGAAATTATGTATTATAAGGGGCACTGTATATTATAATAACAGAGGACATTATGTAATGATAGGGGGCACTGTATATTATAATAACAGAGGACATTATGTAATATAAGGGACACTGTATATTATAATATCAGTGGACATTATGTAATATAAGGGGCACTGTATATTATAATAACAGAGGACATTATGTATTAATAGGGGCACTGTATATTATAATAAGAGAGGACATTATATAATGATAGGGGGCACTGTATATTATAATAACAGAGGAAATTATGTATTATAAGGGGCACTGTATATTATAATAACAGAGGACATTATGTAATGATAGGGGGCACTGTATATTATAATAACAGAGGACATTATGTAATGATAGGGGGCACTGTATATTATAATAACAGAGGACATTATGTAATATAAGGGGCACTGTATATTATAATAACAGAGGACATTATGTAATGATAGGGGGCACTATATATTATAATAACAGAGGACATTATGTAATGATAGGGGGCACTGTATATTATAATAACAGAGGACATTATGTAATGATAGGGTGCACTGTATATTATAATAACAGAGGACATTATGTAATGATAGGGGGCACTGTATATTATAATAACAGAGGACATTATGTAATATAAGGGGCACTGTATATTATAATAACAGAGGACATTATATAATGATAGGGGGCACTGTATATTATAATATCAGAGGACATTATGTAATATAAGGGGCACTGTATATTATAATAACAGAGGACATTATGTAATATAAGGGGCACTGTATATTATAATAAGAGAGGACATTATATAATGATAGGGGGCACTGTATATTATAATAACAGAGGACATTATGTAATATAAGGGGCACTGTATTTTATAATAACAGAGGACATTATGTAATGATAGGGGGCACTGTATATTATAATAAGAGAGGACATTATATAATGATAGGGGGCACTGTATATTATAATAACAGAGGACATTATGTAATATAAGGGGCACTGTATATTATAATAACAGAGGACATTATGTAATATAAGGGGCACTGTATATTATAATAACAGAGGACATTATGTAATATAAGGGGCACTGTATATTATAATAACAGAGGACATTATGTAATGATAGGGGGCACTGTGTATTATAATAACAGAGGACATTATGTAATGATTGGGGGCACTGTATATTATAATAAGAGAGGACATTATATAATGATAGGGGGCACTGTATATTATAATAATAGAGGACATTATGTAATATAAGGGGCACTGTATATTATAATAACAGAGGACATTATGTAATGATAGGAGGCACTGTATATTATAATAACAGAGGACATTATGTAATAAAAGGGGCACTGTATATTATAATAACAGAGGATATTATGTAATGATAGGGGACACTGTATATTATAATAAGAGAGGACATTATATAATGATAGGGGGCACTGTATATTATAATAACAGAGGACATTATGTAATATAAGGGGCACTGTATATTATATTAACAGAGGACATTATGTAATGATAGGGGGCACTGTATATTATAATAACAGAGGACATTATGTAATGATAGGGGGCACTGTATATTATAATAACAGAGGACATTATGTAATGATAGGGGGCACTGTATATTATAATAACAGAGGACATTATGTAATATAAGGGGCACTGTATATTATAATAACAGAGGACATTATGTAATGATAGGGGGCACTGTATATTATAATAACAGAGGACATTATGTAATATAAGGGGCACTGTATATTATAATAACAGAGGACATTATGTAATGATAGGGGGCACTGTATATTATAATAACAGAGGACATTATGTAATATAAGGGGCACTGTATATTATAATAACAGAGGATATTATGTAATGATAGGGGACACTGTATATTATAATAAGAGAGGACATTATGTAATGATAGGGAGCACTGTATATTATAATAACAGAGGACATTAAGTAATATAATGGGCACTGTATATTATAATAACAGAGGATATTATGTAATGATAGGGGGCACTGTATATTATAATAACAGAGGACATTATATAATGATAGGGGGCACTGTATATTATAATAACAGAGGACATTATGTAATATAAGGGGCACTGTATATTATAATAACAGAGGACATTATGTAATGATAGGGGGCACTGTATATTATAATAACAGAGGACATTATGTAATATAAGGGGCACTGTATATTATAATAACAGAGGACATTATATAATGATAGGGGGCACTGTATATTATAATAACAGAGGAAATTATGTAATATAAGGGGCACTGTATATTATAATAACAGAGGACATTATGTAATGATAGGGGGCACTGTATATTATAATAACAGAGGACATTATGTAATATAAGGGGCACTGTATATTGTAATATCAGAGGACATTATGTAATATAAGGGGCACGGTATATTATAATAAAAGAGGACATTATGTAATATAAGGGGCACTGTATATTATAATAACAGAGGACATTATGTAATATAAGGGGCACTGTATATTATAATAACAGAAGACATTATGTAATATAAGGGGCACTGTATATTATAATAACAGAGGACATTATGTAATATAAGGGGCACTGTATATTATAATAACAGAGGACATTATATAATGATAGGGGGCACTGTATATTATAATAACAGAGGAAATTATGTAATATAAGGGGCACTGTATATTATAATAACAGAGGACATTATGTAATGATAGGGGGCACTGTATATTATAATAACAGAGGACATTATGTAATATAAGGGGCACTGTATATTATAATAACAGAGGACATTATGTAATATAAGGGGCACTGTATATTATAATAACAGAAGACATTATGTAATATAAGGGGCACTGTATATTATAATAACAGAGGACATTATGTAATGATAGGGGGCACTGTATATTATAATAACAGAGGACATTATGTAATATAAGGGGCACTGTATATTATAATAAAAGAGGACATTATGTAATATAAGGGGCACTGTATATTATAATAACAGAGGACATTATGTAATATAAGGGGCACTGTATATTATAATAACAGAAGACATTATGTAATATAAGGGGCACTGTATATTATAATAACAGAGGACATTATGTAATATAAAGGGCACTGTATAGTATAATAACAGAGGACATTATATAATGATAGGGGGCACTGTATATTATAATATCAGAGGACATTATTTAATATAAGGGGCACTGTATATTATAATAACAGAGGACATTATGTATTGATAGGGGCACTGTATATTATAATAAGAGAGGACATTATATAATGATAGGGGGCACTGTATATTATAATAACAGAGGAAAATATGTATTATAAGGGGCACTGTATATTATAATAACAGATGACATTATGTAATGATAGGGGGCACTGTATATTATAATATTAGTGGACATTATGTAATATAAGGGGCACTGTATATTATAATAACAGAGGACATTATGTAATGATAGGGGGCACTGTATATTATAATAAGAGAGAACATTATGTATTGATAGGGGCACTGTATATTATAATAATAGATGACATTATGTAATATAAGGGGCACTGTATATTATAATAACAGAGGACATTATGTAATATAAGTGGCACTGTATATTATAATAACAGAGGACATTATGTTATATAAGGGGCACTGTATATTACAATAACAGAGGACATTATGTAATATAAGGGGCACTGTATATTATAATAACAGAGGACATTATGTAATGATTGGGGGCACTGTATATTATAATAAGAGAGGACATTATATAATGATAGGGGGCACTGTATATTATAATAATAGAGGACATTATGTAATATAAGGGGCACTGTATATTATAATAACAGAGGACATTATGTAATGATTGGGGGCACTGTATATTATAATAAGAGAGGACATTATATAATGATAGGGGGCACTGTATATTATAATAACAGAGGACATTATGTAATCATAGGGGTCACTGTATATTATAATAACAGAGGACATTATGTAATGATAGGGGGCACTGTATATTATAATAACAGAGGACATTATGTAATGATAGGGGGCAGTGTATATTATAATAACAGAGGACATTATGTAATGATAGGGGGCACTGTATATTATAATAACAGAGGACATTATGTAATATATGGGGCACTGTATATTATAATAACAGAGGACATTATGTAATCATAGGGGTCACTGTATATTATAATAACAGAGGACATTATGTAATGATAGGGGACACTGTATATTATAATAACAGAGGACATTATGTAATGATAGGGGGCAGTGTATATTATAATAACAGAGGACATTATGTAATGATAGGGGGCACTGTATATTATAATAACAGAGGACATTATGTAATATAAGTGGCACCGTATATTATAAGAACAGAGGACATTATGTAATATAAGGGGCACTGTATATTATAATAACAGAGGACATTATGTAATATAAGGGGCACTGTATATTATAATAACAGAAGACATTATGTAATATAAGGGGCACTGTATATTATAATAACAGAGGACATTATGTAATATAAAGGGCACTGTATAGTATAATAACAGAGGACATTATATAATGATAGGGGGCACTGTATATTATAATATCAGAGGACATTATTTAATATAAGGGGCACTGCATATTATAATAACAGAGGACATTATGTATTGATAGGGGCACTGTATATTATAATAAGAGAGGACATTATATAATGATAGGGGGCACTGTATATTATAATAACAGAGGAAAATATGTATTATAAGGGGCACTGTATATTATAATAACAGAGGACATTATGTAATGATAGGGGGCACTGTATATTATAATATTAATGGACATTATGTAATATAAGGGGCACTGTATATTATAATAACAGAGGACATTATGTAATGATAGGGGGCACTGTATATTATAATAAGAGAGGACATTATGTATTGATAGGGGCACTGTATATTATAATAAGATAGGACATTATATAATGATAGGGGGCACTGTATATTATAATAACAGAGGAAATTATGTATTATAAGGGGCACTGTATATTATAATAACAGAGGACATTATGTAATGATAGGGGGCACTGTATATTATAATATTAGTGGACATTATGTAATATAAGGGGCACTGTATATTATAATAACAGAGGACATTATGTAATGATAGGGGGCACTGTATATTATAATAAGAGAGGACATTATGTATTGATAGGGGCACTGTATATTATAATAAGATAGGACATTATATAATGATAGGGGGCACTGTATATTATAATAACAGAGGAAATTATGTATTATAAGGGGCACTGTATATTATAATAACAGAGGACATTATGTAATATAAGGGGCACTGTATATTATAATATCAGTGGACATTATGTAATATAAGGGGCACTGTATATTATAATAACAGAGGACATTATGTAATGATAGGGGGCACTGTATATTATAATAACAGAGGACATTATGTATTAATAGGGGCACTGTATATTATAATAAGAGAGGACATTATATAATGATAGGGGGCACTGTATATTATAATAACAGAGGAAATTATGTATTATAAGGGGCACTGTATATTATAATAACAGAGGACATTATGTAATGATAGGGGGCACTGTATATTATAATAACATAGGACATTATGTAATATAAGGGGCACTGTATATTATTATAACAGAGGACATTATGTAATGATAGGGGGCACTGTATATTATAATAACAGAGGATATTTTGTAATGATAGGGGCAGTGTATATTATAATAACAGAGGACATTATGTAATGATAGGGGTCACTGTATATTATAATAAGAGAGGACATTATATAATGATAGGGGGCACTGTATATTATAATAACAGAGGACATTATGTAATATAAGGGGCACTGTATATTATAATAACATAGGACATTATGTAATATAAGGGGCACTGTATATTATAATAACATAGGACATTATGTAATGATAGGGGGCACTGTATATTATAATAACAGAGGACATTATGTAATGATAGGGGGCACTGTATATTATAATAACAGAGGACATTATGTAATATAAGGGGCAATGTATATTATAATAACAGAGGACATTATGTAATGATAGGGGGCACTGTATATTATAATAACAGAGGACATTATGTAATGATAGGGGGCACTGTATATTATAATAACAGAGGACATTATGTAATGATAGGGTGCACTGTATATTATAATAACAGAGGACATTATGTAATGATAGGGGGCACTGTATATTATAATAACAGAGGACATTATGTAATATAAGTGGCACTGTATATTATAATAACAGAGGACATTATGTTATATAAGGGGCACTGTATATTATAATAACAGAGGACATTATGTAATATAAGGGGCACTGTATATTATAATAACAGAGGGCATTATGTAATGATAGGGGGCACTGTATATTATAATAACAGAGGACATTATGTAATATAAGGGGCACTGTATATTATAATAACAGAGGACATTATATAATGATAGGGGGCACTGTATATTATAATATCAGAGGACATTATGTAATATAAGGGGCACTGTATATTATAATAACAGAGGACATTATGTAATATAAGGGGCACTGTATATTATAATAACAGAGGACATTATGTAATATAAGGGGCACTGTATATTATAATATGAGAGGACATTATGTAATGATAGGGGGCACTGTATATTATAATAAGAGAGGACATTATATAATTATAGGGGGCACTGTATATTATAATAACAGAGGACATTATGTAATATAAGGGGCACTGTATATTATAATAACAGAGGACATTATGTAATGATAGGGGGCACTGTATATTATAATAACAGAGGACATTATGTATTAATTGGGGACACTGTATATTATAATAAGAGAGGACATTATATAATGATAGGGGGCACTGTATATTATAATAAGAGAGGACATTATGTAATATAAGGGGCACTGTATATTATAATAACAGAGGACATTATGTAATGATAGGGGGCACTGTATATTATAATAAGAGAGGACATTATATAATGATAGGGGGCACTGTATATTATAATAACAGAGGACATTATGTAATATAAGGGGCACTGTATATTATAATAACAGAGGACATTATGTAATATAAGGGGCACTGTATATTATAATAACAGAGGACATTATGTAATATAAGGGGCACTGTATATTATAATAACAGAGGACATTATGTAATGATAGGGGGCACTGTGTATTATAATAAGAGAGGACATTATATAATGATAGGGGGCACTGTATATTATAATAAGAGAGGACATTATATAATGATAGGGGGCACTGTATATGATAATAATAGAGGACATTATGTAATATAAGGGGCACTGTATATTATAATAACAGAGGACATTATGTAATGATAGGAGGCACTGTATATTATAATAACAGAGGACATTATGTAATGATAGGGGGCACTGTATATTATAATAACAGAGGACATTATGTAATGATTGGGGGCACTGTATATTATAATAAGAGAGGACATTATATAATGATAGGGGGCACTGTATATTATAATAATAGAGGACATTATGTAATATAAGGGGCACTGTATATTATAATAACAGAGGACATTATGTAATGATAGGGGGCACTGTATATTATAATAACAGAGGACATAATGTAATGATAGGGGACACTGTATATTATAATAAGAGAGGACATTATATAATGATAGGGGGCACTGTATATTATAATAACAGAGGACATTATGTAATATAAGGGGCACTGTATATTATAATAACATAGGACATTATGTAATATAAGGGGCACTGTATATTATAATAACATAGGACATTATGTAATGATAGGGGGCACTGTATATTATAATAACAGAGGACATTATGTAATGATAGGGGGCACTGTATATTATAATAACAGAGGACATTATGTAATATAAGGGGCACTGTATATTATAATAACAGAGGACATTATGTAATGATAGGGGGCACTGTATATTATAATAACAGAGGACATTATGTAATATAAGGGGCACTGTATATTATAATAACAGAGGACATTATATAATGATAGGGGGCACTGTATATTATAACATCAGAGGACATTATGTAATATAAGGGGCACTGTATATTATAATAACTGAGGACATTATGTAATATAAGGGGCACTGTATATTATAATATGAGAGGACATTATGTAATGATAGGGGGCACTGTATATTATAATAAGAGAGGACATTATATAATTATAGGGGGCACTGTATATTATAATAACAGATGACATTATGTAATATAAGGGGCACTGTATATTATAATAACAGAGGACATTATGTAATGATAGGGGGCACTGTATATTATAATAACAGAGGACATTACGTATTAATTGGGGACACTGTATATTATAATAAGAGAGGACATTATATAATGATAGGGGGCACTGTATATTATAATAACAGAGGACATTATGTAATATAAGTGGCACTGTATATTATAATAACAGAGGACATTATGTAATGATAGGGGGCACTGTATATTATAATAAGAGAGGACATTATATAATGATAGGGGGCACTGTATATTATAATAACAGAGGACATTATGTAATATAAGGGGCACTGTATATTATAATAACAGAGGACATTATGTAATATAAGGGGCACTGTATATTATAATAACAGAGGACATTATGTAATATAAGGGGCACTGTATATTATAATAACAGAGGACATTATGTAATGATAGGGGGCACTGTGTATTATAATAAGAGAGGACGTTATATAATGATAGGGGGCACTGTATATTATAATAAGAGAGGACATTATATAATGATAGGGGGCACTGTATATTATAATAATAGAGGACATTATGTAATATAAGGGGCACTGTATATTATAATAACAGAGGACATTATGTAATGATAGGAGGCACTGTATATTATAATAACAGAGGACATTATGTAATGATAGGGGGCACTGTATATTATAATAACAGAGGACATTATGTAATGATTGGGGGCACTGTATATTATAATAAGAGAGGACATTATATAATGATAGGGGGCACTGTATATTATAATAATAGAGGACATTATGTAATATAAGGGGCACTGTATATTATAATAACAGAGGACATTATGTAATGATAGGGGGCACTGTATATTATAATAACAGAGGACATAATGTAATGATAGGGGACACTGTATATTATAATAAGAGAGGACATTATATAATGATAGGGGGCACTGTATATTATAATAACAGAGGACATTATGTAATATAAGGGGCACTGTATATTATAATAACATAGGACATTATGTAATATAAGGGGCACTGTATATTATAATAACATAGGACATTATGTAATGATAGGGGGCACTGTATATTATAATAACAGAGGACATTATGTAATGATAGGGGGCACTGTATATTATAATAACAGAGGACATTATGTAATGATAGGGGGCACTGTATATTATAATAACAGAGGACATTATGTAATGATAGGGGGCACTGTATATTATAATAACAGAGGACATTATGTAATGATAGGGGGCACTGTATATTATAATAACAGAGGACATTATGTAATGATAGGGTGCACTGTATATTATAATAACAGAGGACATTATGTAATGATAGGGGGCACTGTATATTATAATAACAGAGGACATTATGTAATATAAGTGGCACTGTATATTATAATAACAGAGGACATTATGTTATATAAGGGGCACTGTATATTATAATAACAGAGGACATTATGTAATATAAGGGGCACTGTATATTATAATAACAGAGGACATTATGTAATGATAGGGGGCACTGTATATTATAATAACAGAGGACATTATGTAATATAAGGGGCACTGTATATTATAATAACAGAGGACATTATATAATGATAGGGGGCACTGTATATTATAACATCAGAGGACATTATGTAAAATAAGGGCCACTGTATATTATAATAACAGAGGACATTATGTAATATAAGGGGCACTGTATATTATAATATGAGAGGACATTATGTAATGATAGGGGGGAATGTATATTATAATAAGAGAGGACATTATATAATTATAGGGGGCACTGTATATTATAATAACAGAGGACATTATGTAATATAAGGGGCACTGTATATTATAATAACAGAGGAAATTATGTAATGATAGGGGGCACTGTATATTATAATAACAGAGGACATTATGTATTAATTGGGGACACTGTGTATTATAATAAGAGAGGACATTATATAATGATAGGGGGCACTGTATATTATAATAACAGAGGACATTATGTAATATAAGGGGCACTGTATATTATAATAACAGAGGACATTATGTAATGATAGGGGGCACTGTATATTATAATAAGAGAGGACATTATATAATGATAGGGGGCACTGTATATTATAATAACAGAGGACATTATGTAATATAAGGGGCACTGTATATTATAATAACAGAGGACATTATGTAATATAAGGGGCACTGTATATTATAATAACAGAGGACATTATGTAATATAAGGGGCACTGTATATTATAATAACAGAGGACATTATGTAATGATAGGGGGCACTGTGTATTATAATAAGAGAGGACATTATATAATGATAGGGGGCACTGTATATTATAATAAGAGAGGACATTATATAATGATAGGGGGCACTGTATATTATAATAATAGAGGACATTATGTAATATAAGGGGCACTGTATATTATAATAACAGAGGACATTATGTAATGATAGGAGGCACTGTATATTATAATAACAGAGGACATTATGTAATAAAAGGGGCACTGTATATTATAATAACAGAGGATATTATGTAATGATAGGGGACACTGTATATTATAATAAGAGAGGACATTATATAATGATAGGGGGCACTGTATATTATAATAACAGAGGAAATTATGTATTATAAGGGGCACTGTATATTATAATAACAGAGGACATTATGTAATGATAGGGGGCACTGTATATTATAATAACAGAGGACATTATGTAATATAAGGGGCACTGTATATTATAATATCAGTGGACATTATGTAATATAAGGGGCACTGTATATTATAATAACAGAGGACATTATGTATTAATAGGGGCACTGTATATTATAATAAGAGAGGACATTATATAATGATAGGGGGCACTGTATATTATAATAACAGAGGAAATTATGTATTATAAGGGGCACTGTATATTATAATAACAGAGGACATTATGTAATGATAGGGGGCACTGTATATTATAATAACAGAGGACATTATGTAATGATAGGGGGAACTGTATATTATAATAACAGAGGACATTATGTAATATAAGGGGCACTGTATATTATAATAACAGAGGACATTATGTAATGATAGGGGGCACTGTATATTATAATAACAGAGGACATTATGTAATGATAGGGGGCACTGTATATTATAATAACAGAGGACATTATGTAATGATAGGGTGCACTGTATATTATAATAACAGAGGACATTATGTAATGATAGGGGGCACTGTATATTATAATAACAGAGGACATTATGTAATATAAGTGGCACTGTATATTATAATAACAGAGGACATTATGTTATATAATGGGCACTGTATATTATAATAACAGAGGACATTATGTAATATAAGGGGCACTGTATATTATAATAACAGAGGACATTATGTAATGATAGGGGGCACTGTATATTATAATAACAGAGGACATTATGTAATATAAGGGGCACTGTATATTATAATAACAGAGGACATTATATAATGATAGGGGGCACTGTATATTATAATATCAGAGGACATTATGTAATATAAGGGGCACTGTATATTATAATAACAGAGGACATTATGTAATATAAGGGGCACTGTATATTATAATAAGAGAGGACATTATATAATGATAGGGGGCACTGTATATTATAATAACAGAGGACATTATGTAATATAAGGGGCACTGTATATTATAATAACAGAGGACATTATGTAATGATAGGGGGCACTGTATATTATAATAAGAGAGGACATTTTATAATGATAGGGGGCACTGTATATTATAATAACAGAGGACATTATGTAATATAAGGGGCACTGTATATTATAATAACAGAGGACATTATGTAATATAAGGGGCACTGTATATTATAATAACAGAGGACATTATGTAATATAAGGGGCACTGTATATTATAATAACAGAGGACATTATGTAATGATAGGGGGCACTGTGTATTATAATAACAGAGGACATTATGTAATGATTGGGGGCACTGTATATTATAATAAGAGAGGACATTATATAATGATAGGGGGCACTGTATATTATAATAATAGAGGACATTATGTAATATAAGGGGCACTGTATATTATAATAACAGAGGACATTATGTAATGATAGGAGGCACTGTATATTATAATAACAGAGGACATTATGTAATAAAAGGGGCACTGTATATTATAATAACAGATGATATTATGTAATGATAGGGGACACTGTATATTATAATAAGAGAGGACATTATATAATGATAGGGGGCACTGTATATTATAATAACAGAGGATATTATGTAATATAAGGGGCACTGTATATTATATTAACAGAGGACATTATGTAATGATAGGGGGCACTGTATATTATAATAACAGAGGACATTATGTAATGATAGGGGGCACTGTATATTATAATAACAGAGGACATTATGTAATATAAGGGGCACTGTATATTATAATAACAGAGGACATTATGTAATGATAGGGGGCACTGTATATTATAATAAGAGAGGACATTATATAATGATAGGGGGCACTGTATATTATAATAACAGAGGACATTATGTAATATAAGGGGCACTGTATATTATAATAACAGAGGACATTATGTAATATAAGGGGCACTGTATATTATAATAACAGAGGACATTATGTAATATAAGGGGCACTGTATATTATAATAACAGAGGACATTATGTAATGATAGGGGGCACTGTGTATTATAATAACAGAGGACATTATGTAATGATTGGGGGCACTGTATATTATAATAAGAGAGGACATTATATAATGATAGGGGGCACTGTATATTATAATAACAGAGGACATTATGTAATATAAGGGGCACTGTATATTATAATAATAGAGGACATTATGTAATATAAGGGGCACTGTATATTATAATAACAGAGGACATTATGTAATGATAGGAGGCACTGTATATTATAATAACAGAGGACATTATGTAATAAAAGGGGCACTGTATATTATAATAACAGAGTATATTATGTAATGATAGGGGACACTGTATATTATAATAAGAGAGGACATTATATAATGATAGGGGGCACTGTATATTATAATAACAGAGGACATTATGTAATATAAGGGGCACTGTATATTATATTAACAGAGGACATTATGTAATGATAGGGGGCACTGTATATTATAATAACAGAGGACATTATGTAATGATAGGGGGCACTGTATATTATAATAACAGAGGACATTATGTAATGATAGGGGGCACTGTATATTATAATAAGAGAGGACATTATGTAATAAAAGGGGCACTGTATATTATAATAACAGAGGATATTATGTAATGATAGGGGACACTGTATATTATAATAAGAGAGGACATTATATAATGATAGGGGGCACTGTATATTATAATAACAGAGGACATTATGTAATATAAGGGGCACTGTATATTATATTAACAGAGGACATTATGTAATGATAGGGGGCACTGTATATTATAATAACAGAGGACATTATGTAATGATAGGGGGCACTGTATATTATAATAACAGAGGACATTATGTAATGATAGGGGGGGCACTGTATATTATAATAACAGAGGACATTATGTAATATAAGGGGCACTGTATATTATATTAACAGAGGACATTATGTAATGATAGGGGGCACTGTATATTATAATAACAGAGGACATTATGTAATGATAGGGGGCACTGTATATTATAATAACAGAGGACATTATGTAATATAAGGGGCACTGTATATTATATTAACAGAGGACATTATGTAATATAAGGGGCACTGTATATTATAATAACAGAGGACATTATGTAATGATAGGGGGCACTGTATATTATAATAACAGAGGACATTATGTAATGATAGGGGGCACTGTATATTATAATAACAGAGGACATTATGTAATATAAGTGGCACTGTATATTATAATAACAGAGGACATTATGTAATATAAAGGGCACTTTATATTATAATAACAGAGGATATTATATAATGATAGGGGGCACTGTATATTATAATAACAGAAGACATTATGTAATATAAGGGGCACTGTATATTATAATAACAGAGGACATTATGTAATATAAAGGGCACTGTATATTATAATAACAGAGGACATTATATAATGATAGGGGGCACTGTATATTATAATATCAGAAGACATTATGTTATGATAGGGGGCACTGTATATTATAATAACAGAGGACATTATGTATTGATAGGGGCACTGTATATTATAATAAGAGAGGACATTATATAATGATAGGGGGCACTGTATATTATAATAACAGAGGGAATTATGTAATATAAGGGGCACTGTATATTATAATAACAGAGGACATTATGTAATGATAGGGGGCACTGTATATTATAATAACAGAGGACATTATGTAATATAAGGGGCACTGTATATTATAATAACAGAGGACATTATGTAATGATAGGGGGCACTGTATATTATAATAACAGAGGAAATTATGTAATATAAGGGGCACTGTATATTATAATAACAGAGGACATTATGTAATAATAGGGGGCACTGTATATTATAATAACAGAGGACATTATGTAATATAAGGGGCACTGTATATTATAATAACAGAGGACATTATATAATGATAGGGGGCACTGTATATTATAATATCAGAGGACATTATGTAATATAAGGGGCACTGTATATTATAATAAAAGAGGACATTATGTAATATAAGGGGCACTGTATATTATAATAACAGAGGACATTATGTAATGATAGGGGGCACTGTATATTATAATAACAGAGGACATTATGTATTAATTGGGGGCACTGTATATTATAATAACAGAGGACATTATGTAATATAAGGGGCACTGTATATTATAATAACAGAGGACATTATGTAATGATAGGGGGCACTGTATATTATAATAACAGAGGACATTATGTAATAATTGGGGGCACTGTATATTATAATAAGAGAGGACATTATATAATGATAGGGGGCACTGTATATTATAATAATAGAGGACATTATGTAATGATAGGGTGCACTGTATATTATAATAACAGAGGACATTATGTAATGATAGGGGGCACTGTATATTATAATAACAGAGGACATTATGTAATGATAGGGGGCACTGTATATTATAATAACAGAGGACATTATGTAATGATAGGGGGCACTGTATATTATAATAACAGAGGACATTATGTAATGATAGGGGGCACTGTATATTATAATAACAGAGGACATTATGTAATGATAGGGGGCACTGTATATTATAATAACAGAGGACATTGTGTAATATAAGTGGCACTGTATATTATAATAACAGAGGACATTATGTAATGTAAGGGGCACTGTATATTATAATAACAGAGGACATTATGTAATGATAGGGGGCACTGTATATTATAATAACAGAGGACATTATGTAATAATTGGGGGCACTGTATATTATAATAAGAGAGGACATTATGTAATGATAGGGGGCACTGTATATTATAATAACAGAGGACATTATGTAATGATAGGGGGCACTGTACATTATAATAACAGAGGACATTATGTAATGATAGGGTGCACTGTATATTATAATAACAGAGGACATTATGTAATATAAGTGGCACTGTATATTATAATAACAGAGAACATTATATAATGATAGGGGGCACTGTATATTATAATATCAGAGGACATTATGTTATGATAGGGGGCACTGTATATTATAATAACAGAGGACATTATGTATTGATAGGGGCACTGTATATTATAATAAGACAGGACATTATATAATGATAGGGGGCACTGTATATTATAATAACAGAGGACATTATATAATGATAGGGGGCACTGTATATTATAATAACAGAGGACATTATGTAATATAAGGGGCACTGTATATTATAATAACAGAGGACATTATGTAATGATAGGGGGCACTGTATATTATAATAACAGAGGATATTTTGTAATGATAGGGGCACTGTATATTATAATAACAGAGGACATTATGTAATGATAGGGGGCACTGTATATTATAATAAGAGAGGACATTATATAATGATAGGGGGCACTGTATATTATAATATCAGAGGACATTATGTAGTATAAGGGGCACTGTATATTATAATAACAGAGGACATTATGTAATATAAGGGGCACTGTATATTATAATAAGAGAGGACATTATGTAATGATAGGGGGCACTGTATATTATAATAAGAGAGGACATTATGTAATTATAGGGGGCACTGTATATTATAATAAGAGAGGACATTATGTAATATAAGGGGCACTGTATATTATAATAACAGAGGACATTATGTAATATAAAGGGCACTGTATATTATAATAACAGAGGACATTATATAATGATAGGGGGCACTGTATATTACAATATCAGAGGACATTATGTAATGATAGGGGGCACTGTATATTATAATAACAGAGGAAATTATGTATTGATAGGGGCACTGTATATTATAATAAGAGAGGTCATTATATAATGATAGGGGGCACTGTATATTATAATAACAGAGGAAATTATGTAATATAAGGGGCACTGTATATTATAATAACAGAGGACATTATGTAATGATAGGGTCACTGTATATTATAGTAACAGAGGACATTATGTATTGATAGGGGCACTGTATATTATAATAAGAGAGGACATTATATAATGATAGGGGGCACTGTATATTATAATAACAGAGGAAATTTTGTATTATAAGGGGCACTGTATATTATAATAACAGAGGACATTATGTAATGATAGGGGGCACTGTATATTATAATAACAGAGGACATTATGTAATATAAGGGGCACTGTATATTATAATAACAGAGGACATTATGTAATATAAGGGGCACTGTATATTATAATAAGAGAGGACATTATGTAATGATAGGGGGTACTGTATATTATAATAAGAGAGGACATTATATAATTATAGGGGGCACTGTATATTATAATAACAGAGGACATTATGTAATATAAGGGGCACTGTATATTATAATAACAGAGGACATTATGTAATGATAGGGGGCACTGTATATTATAATAACAGAGGACATTATGTAATATAAGGGCACTGTATATTATAATAACAGAGGACATTATGTAATATAAGGGGCACTGTATATTATAATAACAGAGGACATTATGTAATGATAGGGGGCACTGTATATTATAATAAGAGAGGACATTATATAATGATAGGGGGCAATGTATATTATAATAACAGAGGACATTATGTAATATAAGGGACACTGTATATTATAATAACAGAGGACATTATGTAATGATAGGGGGGGCACTGTATATTATAATAACAGAGGACATTATGTAATATAAGGGGCACTGTATATTATAATAACAGAGGACATTATGTAATGATAGGGGGCACTGTATATTATAATAACAGAGGACATTATGTAATGATAGGGGGCACTGTATATTATAATAACAGAGGACATTATGTAATATAAGTGGCACTGTATATTATAATAACAGAGGACATTATGTAATATAAAGGGCACTTTATATTATAATAACAGAGGATATTATATAATGATAGGGGGCACTGTATATTATAATAACAGAAGACATTATGTAATATAAGGGGCACTGTATATTATAATAACAGAGGACATTATGTAATATAAAGGGCACTGTATATTATAATAACAGAGGACATTATATAATGATAGGGGGCACTGTATATTATAATATCAGAAGACATTATGTTATGATAGGGGGCACTGTATATTATAATAACAGAGGACATTATGTATTGATAGGGGCACTGTATATTATAATAAGAGAGGACATTATATAATGATAGGGGGCACTGTATATTATAATAACAGAGGGAATTATGTAATATAAGGGGCACTGTATATTATAATAACAGAGGACATTATGTAATGATAGGGGGCACTGTATATTATAATAACAGAGGACATTATGTAATATAAGGGGCACTGTATATTATAATAACAGAGGACATTATGTAATGATAGGGGGCACTGTATATTATAATAACAGAGGAAATTATGTAATATAAGGGGCACTGTATATTATAATAACAGAGGACATTATGTAATAATAGGGGGCACTGTATATTATAATAACAGAGGACATTATGTAATATAAGGGGCACTGTATATTATAATAACAGAGGACATTATATAATGATAGGGGGCACTGTATATTATAATATCAGAGGACATTATGTAATATAAGGGGCACTGTATATTATAATAAAAGAGGACATTATGTAATATAAGGGGCACTGTATATTATAATAACAGAGGACATTATGTAATGATAGGGGGCACTGTATATTATAATAACAGAGGACATTATGTAGTATAAGGGGCACTGTATATTATAATAACAGAGGACATTATGTAATATAAGGGGCACTGTATATTATAATAAGAGAGGACATTATGTAATGATAGGGGGCACTGTATATTATAATAAGAGAGGACATTATGTAATTATAGGGGGCACTGTATATTATAATAAGAGAGGACATTATGTAATATAAGGGGCACTGTATATTATAATAACAGAGGACATTATGTAATATAAAGGGCACTGTATATTATAATAACAGAGGACATTATATAATGATAGGGGGCACTGTATATTACAATATCAGAGGACATTATGTAATGATAGGGGGCACTGTATATTATAATAACAGAGGAAATTATGTATTGATAGGGGCACTGTATATTATAATAAGAGAGGTCATTATATAATGATAGGGGGCACTGTATATTATAATAACAGAGGAAATTATGTAATATAAGGGGCACTGTATATTATAATAACAGAGGACATTATGCAATGATAGGGTCACTGTATATTATAGTAACAGAGGACATTATGTATTGATAGGGGCACTGTATATTATAATAAGAGAGGACATTATATAATGATAGGGGGCACTGTATATTATAATAACAGAGGAAATTTTGTATTATAAGGGGCACTGTATATTATAATAACAGAGGACATTATGTAATGATAGGGGGCACTGTATATTATAATAACAGAGGACATTATGTAATATAAGGGGCACTGTATATTATAATAACAGAGGACATTATGTAATATAAGGGGCACTGTATATTATAATAAGAGAGGACATTATGTAATGATAGGGGGCACTGTATATTATAATAAGAGAGGACATTATATAATTATAGGGGGCACTGTATATATCATAATAACAGAGGACATTATGTAATATAAGGGGCACTGTATATTATAATAACAGAGGACATTATGTAATGATAGGGGGCACTGTATATTATAATAACAGAGGACATTATGTAATATAAGGGCACTGTATATTATAATAACAGAGGACATTATGTAATATAAGGGGCACTGTATATTATAATAACAGAGGACATTATGTAATGATAGGGGGCACTGTGTATTATAATAACAGAGGACATTATGTAATGATTGGGGGCACTGTATATTATAATAAGAGAGGACATTATATAATGATAGGGGGCACTGTATATTATAATAATAGAGGACATTATGTAATATAAGGGGCACTGTATATTATAATAACAGAGGACATTATGTAATGATAGGGGGCACTGTATATTATAATAAGAGAGGACATTATATAATGATAGGGGGCAATGTATATTATAATAACAGAGGACATTATGTAATATAAGGGGCACTGTATATTATAATAACAGAGGACATTATGTAATGATAGGGGGGGCACTGTATATTATAATAACAGAGGACATTATGTAATATAAGGGGCACTGTATATTATAATAACAGAGGACATTATGTAATGATAGGGGGCACTGTATATTATAATAACAGAGGACATTATGTAATGATAGGGGGCACTGTATATTATAATAACAGAGGACATTATGTAATATAAGTGGCACTGTATATTATAATAACAGAGGACATTATGTAATATAAAGGGCACTTTATATTATAATAACAGAGGATATTATATAATGATAGGGGGCACTGTATATTATAATAACAGAAGACATTATGTAATATAAGGGGCACTGTATATTATAATAACAGAGGACATTATGTAATATAAAGGGCACTGTATATTATAATAACAGAGGACATTATATAATGATAGGGGGCACTGTATATTATAATATCAGAAGACATTATGTTATGATAGGGGGCACTGTATATTATAATAACAGAGGACATTATGTATTGATAGGGGCACTGTATATTATAATAAGAGAGGACATTATATAATGATAGGGGGCACTGTATATTATAATAACAGAGGGAATTATGTAATATAAGGGGCACTGTATATTATAATAACAGAGGACATTATGTAATGATAGGGGGCACTGTATATTATAATAACAGAGGACATTATGTAATATAAGGGGCACTGTATATTATAATAACAGAGGACATTATGTAATGATAGGGGGCACTGTATATTATAATAACAGAGGAAATTATGTAATATAAGGGGCACTGTATATTATAATAACAGAGGACATTATGTAATAATAGGGGGCACTGTATATTATAATAACAGAGGACATTATGTAATATAAGGGGCACTGTATATTATAATAACAGAGGACATTATATAATGATAGGGGGCACTGTATATTATAATATCAGAGGACATTATGTAATATAAGGGGCACTGTATATTATAATAAAAGAGGACATTATGTAATATAAGGGGCACTGTATATTATAATAACAGAGGACATTATGTAATGATAGGGGGCACTGTATATTATAATAACAGAGGACATTATGTATTAATTGGGGGCACTGTATATTATAATAACAGAGGACATTATGTAATATAAGGGGCACTGTATATTATAATAACAGAGGACATTATGTAATGATAGGGGGCACTGTATATTATAATAAGAGAGGACATTATATAATGATAGGGGGCACTGTATATTATAATAACAGAGGACATTATGTAATATAAGGGGCACTGTATATTATAATAACAGAGGACATTATGTAATGATAGGGGGCACTGTATATTATAATAACAGAGGACATTATGTAATATATGGGGCACTGTATATTATAATAACAGAGGACATTATATAATGATAGGGGGCACTGTATATTATAATAACAGAGGAAATTATGTAATATAAGGGGCACTGTATATTATAATAACAGAGGACATTATGTAATGATAGGGTGCACTGTATATTATAATAACAGAGGACATTATGTAATGATAGGGTGCACTGTATATTATAATAACAGAGGACATTATGTAATGATAGGGGGCACTGTATATTATAATAACAGAGGACATTATGTAATGATAGGGGGCACTTTATATTATAATAATAGAGGACATTATGTAATATAAGGGGCACTGTATATTATAATAACAGAGGACATTATGTAATGATAGGGGGCACTGTATATTATAATAAGAGAGGACATTATATAATGATAGGGGGCACTGTATATTATAATAACAGAGGACATTATGTAATATAAGGGGCACTGTATATTATAATAACAGAGGACATTATGTAATGATAAGGGGCACTGTATATTATAATAACAGAGGATATTATGTAATATAAGGGGCACTTTATATTATAATAACAGAGGACATTATGTAATGATAGGGGGCACTGTATATTATAATAACAGAGGACATTATGTAATGATAGGGGGCACTGTATATTATTATAACAGAGGACATTATGTAATGATAGGGGGCACTGTATATTATAATAACAGAGGACATTATGTAATGATAGGGTGCACTGTATATTATAATAACAGAGGACATTATGTAATGATAGGGGGCACTGTATATTATAATAACAGAGGACATTATGTAATATAAGTGGCACTGTATATTATAATAACAGAGGACATTATGTTATATAAGGGGCACTGTATATTATAATATCAGAGGACATTATGTAATGTAAGGGGCACTGTATATTATAATAACAGAGGACATTATGTAATATAAGGGGCACTGTATATTATAATAACAGAGGACATTATGTAATGATAGGGGGCACTGTATATTATAATAACAGAGGACAATATGTAATAATTGGGGGCACTGTATATTATAATAAGAGAGGACATTATATAATGATAGGGGGCACTGTATATTATAATAACAGAAGACATTATGTAATATAAGGGGCACTGTATATTATAATAACAGAGGACATTATGTAATATAAAGGGCACTGTATATTATAATAACAGAGGACATTATATAATGATAGGGGGCACTGTATATTATAATATCAGAGGACATTATGTTATGATAGGGGGCACTGTATATTATAATAACAGAGGACATTATGTATTGATAGGGGCACTGTATATTATAATAAGAGAGGACATTATATAATGATAGGGGCACTGTATATTATAATAACAGAGGAAATTATGTAATATAAGGGGCACTGTATATTATAATAACAGAGGACATTATGTAATGATAGGGGGCACTGTATATTATAATAACAGAGGACATTATGTAATATAAGGGGCACTGTATATTATAATAAGAGAGGACATTATGTAATGATAGGGGGCACTGTATATTATAATAAGAGAGGACATTATATAATTATAGGGGGCACTGTATATTATAATAACAGAGGAAATTATGTAATATAAGGGGCACTGTATATTATAATAACAGAGGACATTATGTAATGATAGGGGGCACTGTATATTATAATAACAGAGGACATTATGTAATATAAGGGGCACTGTATATTATAATAACAGAGGACATTATGTAATGATAGGGGGCACTGTATATTATAATAACAGAGGACATTATGTAATATAAGGGGCACTGTATATTATAATAACAGAGTACATTATGTAATGATAGGGGGCAATGTATATTATAATAACAGAGGACATTATGTAATGATAGGGGGCACTGTATATTATAATAACAGAGGACATTATGTAATATAAGTGGCACTGTATATTATAATAATAGAGGACATTATGTTATATAAGGGGCACTGTATATTATAATAACAGAGGACATTATGTAATGTAAGGGGCACTGTATATTATAATAACAGAGGACATTATGTAATATAAGGGGCACTGTATATTATAATAACAGAGGACATTATGTTATGATAGGGGGCACTGTATATTATAATAACAGAGGACATTATGTAATTATTGGGGGCACTGTATATTATAATAAGACAGGACATTATATAATGATAGGGGGCACTGTATATTATAATAATAGAGGACATTATGTAATATAAGGGGCACTGTATATTATAATAACAGAGGACATTATGTAATGATAGGGGGCACTGTATATTATAATAAGAGAGGACATTATATAATGATAGGAGGCACTGTATATTATAATAACAGAGGACATTATGTAATATAAGGGGCACTGTATATTATAATAACAGAGGACATTATGTAATGATAGGGGGCACTGTATATTATAATAACAGAGGACATTATGTAATATAAGTGGCACTGTATATTATAATAACAGAGGACATTATATAATGATAGGGGCACTGTATATTATAATATCAGAGGACATTATGTTATGATAGGGGGCACTGTATATTATAATAACAGAGGACATTATGTATTGATAGGGGCACTGTATATTATAATAAGAGAGGACATTATATAATGATAGGGGGCACTGTATATTATAATAACAGAGGACATTATGTAATATTTGGGGACACTGTATATTATAATAAGAGAGGACATTATATAATGATAGGGGGCACTGTATATTATAATAATAAAGGACATTATGTAATATAAGGGGCACTGTATATTATAATAACAGAGGACATTATGTAATGATAGGGGGCACTGTATATTATAATAAGAGAGGACATTATATAATGATAGGGGGCACTGTATATTATAATATCAGAGGACATTATGTTATGATAGGGGGCACTGTATATTATAATAACAGAGGACATTATGTAATGATAGGGGGCACTGTATATTATAATAACAGAGGACATTATGTAATTATAGGGGGCACTGTATATTATAATAACAGAGGACATTATGTAATATAAGGGGCACTGCATATTATAATAACAGAGGGCATTATGTAATGATAGGGTGCACTGTATATTATAATAACAGAGGACATTATGTAATGATAGGGGGCACTGTATATTATAATAACAGAGGACATTATGTAATGTAAGGGGCACTGTATATTATAATAACAGAGGACATTATGTAATATAAGGGGCACTGTATATTATAATAACAGAGGACATTATGTAATGATAGGGGGCACTGTATATTATAATAACAGAGGACATTATATAATGATAGGGGGCACTGTATATTATAATATCAGAGGACATTATGTAATATAAGGGGCACTGTATATTATAATAAGAGAGGACATTATATAATGATAGGGGCACTGTATATTATAATAAGAGAGGACATTATATAATTATGGGGGGCACTGTATATTATAATAACAGAGGACATTATGTAATATAAGGGGCACTGTATATTATAATAACAGAGGACATTATGTAATGATAGGGGGCACTGTATATTATAATAACAGAGGACATTATGTAATATAAGGGCACTGTATATTATAATAACAGAGGACATTATGTAATATAAGGGGCACTGTATATTATAATAACAGAGGACATTATGTAATGATAGGGGGCACTGTGTATTATAATAACAGAGGACATTATGTAATGATAGGGGGCACTGTATATTATAATAACAGAGGACATTATGTAATGATAGGGGGCACTGTATATTATAATAACAGAGGACATTATGTAATGATAGGCGGCACTGTATATTATAATAACAGAGGACATTATGTAATATAAGTGGCACTGTATATTATAATAACAGAGGACATTATGTTATATAAGGGGCACTGTATATTATAATAACAGAGGACATTATGTAATATAAGGGGCACTGTATATTATAATCACAGAGGACATTATGTAATATAAGGGGCACTGTATATTATAATAACAGAAGACATTATGTAATATAATGGGCACTGTGTATTATAATAACAGAGGACATTATGTAATGATAGGGGGCACTGTATATTATAATAACAGAGGACATTATGTAATGATTGGGGCACTGTATATTATAATAAGAGAGGACATTATATAATGATAGGGGGCACTGTATATTATAATAATAGAGGACATTATGTAATATAAGGGGCACTGTATATTATAATAACAGTGGACATTATGTAATGATAGGGGGCACTGTATATTATAATAAGAGAGGACATTATATAATGATAGGGGGCACTGTATATTATAATAACAGAGGACATTATGTAATATAAGGGGCACTGTATATTATAATAACAGAGGACATTATGTAATATAAGGGGCACTGTATATTATAATAACAGAGGACATTATGTAATATAACGGGCACTGTATATTATAATAACATAGGACATTATGTAATGATAGGGGGCACTGTATATTATAATAACAGAGGACATTATGTAAGGATAGGGGGCACTGTATATTATAATAACAGAGGACATTATGTAATATATGGGGCACTGTATAACAGAGTACATTATGTAATGATAGGGGGCAATGTATATTATAATAACAGAGGACATTATGTAATGATAGGGGGCACTGTATATTATAATAACAGAGGACATTATGTAATATAAGTGGCACTGTATATTATAATAATAGAGGACATTATGTTATATAAGGGGCACTGTATATTATAATAACAGAGGACATTATGTAATGTAAGGGGCACTGTATATTATTATAACAGAGGACATTATGTTATGATAGGGGGCACTGTATATTATAATAACAGAGGACATTATGTAATAATTGGGGGCACTGTATATTATAATAAGACAGGACATTATATAATGATAGGGGGCACTGTATATTATAATAATAGAGGACATTATGTAATATAAGGGGCACTGTATATTATAATAACAGAGGACATTATGTAATGATAGGGGGCACTGTATATTATAATAAGAGAGGACATTATATAATGATAGGAGGCACTGTATATTATAATAACAGAGGACATTATGTAATATAAGGGGCACTGTATATTATAATAACAGAGGACATTATGTAATGATAGGGTGCACTGTATATTATAATAACAGAGGACATTATGTAATGATAGGGGGCACTGTATATTATAATAACAGAGGACATTATGTAATATAAGTGGCACTGTATATTATAATAACAGAGGACATTATATAATGATAGGGGCACTGTATATTATAATATCAGAGGACATTATGTTATGATAGGGGGCACTGTATATTATAATAAGAGAGGACATTATGTAATATTTGGGGACACTGTATATTATAATAAGAGAGGACATTATATAATGATAGGGGGCACTGTATATTATAATAACAGAGGAAATTATGTAATATAAGGGGCACTGTATATTATAATAAGAGAGGACATTATGTAATATTTGGGGACACTGTATATTATAATAAGAGAGGACATTATATAATGATAGGGGGCACTGTATATTATAATAATAAAGGACATTATGTAATATAAGGGGCACTGTATATTATAATAACAGAGGACATTATGTAATGATAGGGGGCACTGTATATTATAATAAGAGAGGACATTATATAATGATAGGGGTCACTGTATATTATAATATCAGAGGACATTATGTTATGATAGGGGGCACTGTATATTATAATAACAGAGGACATTATGTAATGATAGGGGGCACTGTATATTATAATAACAGAGGACATTATGTAATTATAGGGGGCACTGTATATTATAATAACAGAGGACATTATGTAATATAAGGGGCACTGTATATTATAATAACAGAGGACATTATGTAATGATAGGGTGCACTGTATATTATAATAACAGAGGACATTATGTAATGATAGGGGGCACTGTATATTATAATAACAGAGGACATTATGTAATGTAAGGGGCACTGTATATTATAATAACATAGGACATTATGTAATATAAGGGGCACTGTATATTATAATAACAGAGGACATTATGTAATGATAGGGGGCACTGTATATTATAATAACAGAGGACATTATGTAATAATTGGGGGCACTGTATATTATAATAAGAGAGGACATTATATAATGATAGGGGGCACTGTATATTATAATAATAGAGGACATTATGTAATATAAGGGGCACTGTATATTATAATAACAGAGGACATTATGCAATGATAGGGGGCACTGTATATTATAATAAGAGAGGACATTATATAATGATAGGGGGCACTGTATATTATAATAACAGAGGACATTATGTAATATAAGGGGCACTGTATATTATAATAACAGAGGACATTATATAATGATAGGGGCACTGTATATTATAATATCAGAGGACATTATGTTATGACAGGGGGCACTGTATATTATAATAACAGAGGACATTATGTATTGATAGGGGCACTGTATATTATAATAAGAGAGGACATTATATATTGATAGGGGGCACTGTATATTATAATAATGGAGGACATTATGTAATATAAGGGGCACTGTATATTATAATAACAGAGGACATTATGTAATGATAGGGGGCACTGTATATTATAATAAGAGAGGACATTATATAATGATAGGGGGCAATGTATATTATAATAACAGAGGACATTATGTAATATAAGGGGCACTGTATATTATAATAACAGAGGACATTATGTAATGATAGGGGGGGCACTGTATATTATAATAACAGAGGACATTATGTAATATAAGGGGCACTGTATATTATAATAACAGAGGACATTATGTAATGATAGGGGGCACTGTATATTATAATAACAGAGGACATTATGTAATGATAGGGGGCACTGTATATTATAATAACAGAGGACATTATGTAATATAAGTGGCACTGTATATTATAATAACAGAGGACATTATGTAATATAAAGGGCACTTTATATTATAATAACAGAGGATATTATATAATGATAGGGGGCACTGTATATTATAATAACAGAAGACATTATGTAATATAAGGGGCACTGTATATTATAATAACAGAGGACATTATGTAATATAAAGGGCACTGTATATTATAATAACAGAGGACATTATATAATGATAGGGGGCACTGTATATTATAATATCAGAAGACATTATGTTATGATAGGGGGCACTGTATATTATAATAACAGAGGACATTATGTATTGATAGGGGCACTGTATATTATAATAAGAGAGGACATTATATAATGATAGGGGGCACTGTATATTATAATAACAGAGGGAATTATGTAATATAAGGGGCACTGTATATTATAATAACAGAGGACATTATGTAATGATAGGGGGCACTGTATATTATAATAACAGAGGACATTATGTAATATAAGGGGCACTGTATATTATAATAACAGAGGACATTATATAATGATAGGGGGCACTGTATATTATAATAACAGAGGAAATTATGTAATATAAGGGGCACTGTATATTATAATAACAGAGGACATTATGTAATAATAGGGGGCACTGTATATTATAATAACAGAGGACATTATGTAATATAAGGGGCACTGTATATTATAATAACAGAGGACATTATATAATGATAGGGGGCACTGTATATTATAATATCAGAGGACATTATGTAATATAAGGGGCACTGTATATTATAATAAAAGAGGACATTATGTAATATAAGGGGCACTGTATATTATAATAACAGAGGACATTATGTAATGATAGGGGGCACTGTATATTATAATAACAGAGGACATTATGTATTAATTGGGGGCACTGTATATTATAATAACAGAGGACATTATGTAATATAAGGGGCACTGTATATTATAATAACAGAGGACATTATGTAATGATAGGGGGCACTGTATATTATAATAAGAGAGGACATTATATAATGATAGGGGGCACTGTATATTATAATAACAGAGGACATTATGTAATATAAGGGGCACTGTATATTATAATAACAGAGGACATTATGTAATGATAGGGGGCACTGTATATTATAATAACAGAGGACATTATGTAATATATTGGTCACTGTATATTATAATAACAGAGGACATTATATAATGATAGGGGGCACTGTATATTATAATAACAGAGGACATTATGTAATGATAGGGGGCACTTTATATTATAATAACAGAGGACATTATGTAATATAAGGGGCACTGTATATTATAATAACAGAGGACATTGTGTAATGATAGGGAGCACTGTATATTATAATAAGAGAGGACATTATATAATGATAGGGGGCACTGTATATTATAATAACAGAGGACATTATGTAATATAAGGGGCACTGTATATTATAATAACAGAGGACATTATGTAATGATAGGGTGCACTGTATATTATAATAACAGAGGACATTATGTAATGATAGGGGGCACTGTATATTATAATAACAGAGGACATTATGTAATGATAGGGGGCACTTTATATTATAATAACAGAGGACATTATGTAATATAAGGGGCACTGTATATTATAATAACAGAGGACATTATGTAATGATAGGGAGCACTGTATATTATAATAAGAGAGGACATTATATAATGATAGGGGGCACTGTATATTATAATAACAGAGGACATTATGTAATATAAGGGGCACTGTATATTATAATAACAGAGGACATTATGTAATGATAAGGGGCACTGTATATTATAATAACAGAGGACATTATGTAATATAAGGGGCACTTTATATTATAATAACAGAGGACATTATGTAATGATAGGGGGCACTGTATATTATAATAACAGAGGACATTATGTAATGATAGGGGACACTGTATATTATTATAACAGAGGACATTATGTAATGATAGGGGGCACTGTATATTATAATAACAGAGGACATTATGTAATGATAGGGTGCACTGTATATTATAATAACAGAGGACATTATGTAATGATAGGGGGCACTGTATATTATAATAACAGAGGACATTATGTAATGATAGGGGGCACTGTATATTATAATAACAGAGGACATTATGTAATATAAGTGGCACTGTATATTATAATAACAGAGGACATTATGTAATATAAGTGGCACTGTATATTATAATAACAGAGGACATTATGTTATATAAGGGGCACTGTATATTATAATAACCGAGGACATTATGTAATGTAAGGGGCACTGTATATTATAATAACAGAGGACATTATGTAATATAAGGGGCACTGTATATTATAATAACAGAGGACATTATGTAATGATAGGGGGCACTGTATATTATAATAACAGAGGACAATATGTAATAATTGGGGGCACTGTATATTATAATAAGAGAGGACATTATATAATGATAGGGGGCACTGTATATTATAATAACAGAAGACATTATGTAATATAAGGGGCACTGTATATTATAATAACAGAGGACATTATGTAATATAAAGGGCACTGTATATTATAATAACAGAGGACATTATGTTATGATAGGGGGCACTGTATATTATAATAACAGAGGACATTATGTATTGATAGGGGCACTGTATATTATAATAAGAGAGGACATTATATAATGATAGGGGCACTGTATATTATAATAACAGAGGAAATTATGTAATATAAGGGGCACTGTATATTATAATAACAGAGGACATTATGTAATGATAGGGGGCACTGTATATTATAATAACAGAGGACATTATGTAATATAAGGGGCACTGTATATTATAATAACAGAGGACATTATGTAATGATAGGGGGCACTGTATATTATAATAACAGAGGACATTATGTAATATAAGTGGCACTGTATATTATAATAATAGAGGACATTATGTTATATAAGGGGCACTGTATATTATAATAACAGAGGACATTATGTAATGTAAGGGGCACTGTATATTATTATAACAGAGGACATTATGTTATGATAGGGGGCACTGTATATTATAATAACAGAGGACATTATGTAATAATTGGGGGCACTGTATATTATAATAAGACAGGACATTATATAATGATAGGGGGCACTGTATATTATAATAATAGAGGACATTATGTAATATAAGGGGCACTGTATATTATAATAACAGAGGACATTATGTAATGATAGGGGGCACTGTATATTATAATAAGAGAGGACATTATATAATGATAGGAGGCACTGTATATTATAATAACAGAGGACATTATGTAATATAAGGGGCACTGTATATTATAATAACAGAGGACATTATGTAATGATAGGGTGCACTGTATATTATAATAACAGAGGACATTATGTAATGATAGGGGGCACTGTATATTATAATAACAGAGGACATTATGTAATATAAGTGGCACTGTATATTATAATAACAGAGGACATTATATAATGATAGGGGCACTGTATATTATAATATCAGAGGACATTATGTTATGATAGGGGGCACTGTATATTATAATAACAGAGGACATTATGTATTGATAGGGGCACTGTATATTATAATAAGAGAGGACATTATATAATGATAGGGGGCACTGTATATTATAATAACAGAGGAAATTATGTAATATAAGGGGCACTGTATATTATAATAAGAGAGGACATTATGTAATATTTGGGGACACTGTATATTATAATAAGAGAGGACATTATATAATGATAGGGGGCACTGTATATTATAATAATAAAGGACATTATGTAATATAAGGGGCACTGTATATTATAATAACAGAGGACATTATGTAATGATAGGGGGCACTGTATATTATAATAAGAGAGGACATTATATAATGATAGGGGTCACTGTATATTATAATATCAGAGGACATTATGTTATGATAGGGGGCACTGTATATTATAATAACAGAGGACATTATGTAATGATAGGGGGCACTGTATATTATAATAACAGAGGACATTATGTAATTATAGGGGGCACTGTATATTATAATAACAGAGGACATTATGTAATATAAGGGGCACTGTATATTATAATAACAGAGGACATTATGTAATGATAGGGTGCACTGTATATTATAATAACAGAGGACATTATGTAATGATAGGGGGCACTGTATATTATAATAACAGAGGACATTATGTAATGTAAGGGGCACTGTATATTATAATAACATAGGACATTATGTAATATAAGGGGCACTGTATATTATAATAACAGAGGACATTATGTAATGATAGGGGGCACTGTATATTATAATAACAGAGGACATTATGTAATAATTGGGGGCACTGTATATTATAATAAGAGAGGACATTATATAATGATAGGGGGCACTGTATATTATAATAATAGAGGACATTATGTAATATAAGGGGCACTGTATATTATAATAACAGAGGACATTATGCAATGATAGGGGGCACTGTATATTATAATAAGAGAGGACATTATATAATGATAGGGGGCACTGTATATTATAATAACAGAGGACATTATGTAATATAAGGGGCACTGTATATTATAATAACAGAGGACATTATATAATGATAGGGGCACTGTATATTATAATATCAGAGGACATTATGTTATGACAGGGGGCACTGTATATTATAATAACAGAGGACATTATGTATTGATAGGGGCACTGTATATTATAATAAGAGAGGACATTATATAATGATAGGGGGCACTGTATATTATAATAATGGAGGACATTATGTAATATAAGGGGCACTGTATATTATAATAACAGAGGACATTATGTAATGATAGGGGGCACTGTATATTATAATAAGAGAGGACATTATATAATGATAGGGGGCAATGTATATTATAATAACAGAGGACATTATGTAATATAAGGGGCACTGTATATTATAATAACAGAGGACATTATGTAATGATAGGGGGGGCACTGTATATTATAATAACAGAGGACATTATGTAATATAAGGGGCACTGTATATTATAATAACAGAGGACATTATGTAATGATAGGGGGCACTGTATATTATAATAACAGAGGACATTATGTAATGATAGGGGGCACTGTATATTATAATAACAGAGGACATTATGTAATATAAGTGGCACTGTATATTATAATAACAGAGGACATTATGTAATATAAAGGGCACTTTATATTATAATAACAGAGGATATTATATAATGATAGGGGGCACTGTATATTATAATAACAGAAGACATTATGTAATATAAGGGGCACTGTATATTATAATAACAGAGGACATTATGTAATATAAAGGGCACTGTATATTATAATAACAGAGGACATTATATAATGATAGGGGGCACTGTATATTATAATATCAGAAGACATTATGTTATGATAGGGGGCACTGTATATTATAATAACAGAGGACATTATGTATTGATAGGGGCACTGTATATTATAATAAGAGAGGACATTATATAATGATAGGGGGCACTGTATATTATAATAACAGAGGGAATTATGTAATATAAGGGGCACTGTATATTATAATAACAGAGGACATTATGTAATGATAGGGGGCACTGTATATTATAATAACAGAGGACATTATGTAATATAAGGGGCACTGTATATTATAATAACAGAGGACATTATATAATGATAGGGGGCACTGTATATTATAATAACAGAGGAAATTATGTAATATAAGGGGCACTGTATATTATAATAACAGAGGACATTATGTAATAATAGGGGGCACTGTATATTATAATAACAGAGGACATTATGTAATATAAGGGGCACTGTATATTATAATAACAGAGGACATTATATAATGATAGGGGGCACTGTATATTATAATATCAGAGGACATTATGTAATATAAGGGGCACTGTATATTATAATAAAAGAGGACATTATGTAATATAAGGGGCACTGTATATTATAATAACAGAGGACATTATGTAATGATAGGGGGCACTGTATATTATAATAACAGAGGACATTATGTATTAATTGGGGGCACTGTATATTATAATAACAGAGGACATTATGTAATATAAGGGGCACTGTATATTATAATAACAGAGGACATTATGTAATGATAGGGGGCACTGTATATTATAATAAGAGAGGACATTATATAATGATAGGGGGCACTGTATATTATAATAACAGAGGACATTATGTAATATAAGGGGCACTGTATATTATAATAACAGAGGACATTATGTAATGATAGGGGGCACTGTATATTATAATAACAGAGGACATTATGTAATATATTGGTCACTGTATATTATAATAACAGAGGACATTATATAATGATAGGGGGCACTGTATATTATAATAACAGAGGACATTATGTAATGATAGGGGGCACTTTATATTATAATAACAGAGGACATTATGTAATATAAGGGGCACTGTATATTATAATAACAGAGGACATTATGTAATGATAGGGAGCACTGTATATTATAATAAGAGAGGACATTATATAATGATAGGGGGCACTGTATATTATAATAACAGAGGACATTATGTAATATAAGGGGCACTGTATATTATAATAACAGAGGACATTATGTAATGATAGGGTGCACTGTATATTATAATAACAGAGGACATTATGTAATGATAGGGGGCACTGTATATTATAATAACAGAGGACATTATGTAATGATAGGGGGCACTTTATATTATAATAACAGAGGACATTATGTAATATAAGGGGCACTGTATATTATAATAACAGAGGACATTATGTAATGATAGGGAGCACTGTATATTATAATAAGAGAGGACATTATATAATGATAGGGGGCACTGTATATTATAATAACAGAGGACATTATGTAATATAAGGGGCACTGTATATTATAATAACAGAGGACATTATGTAATGATAAGGGGCACTGTATATTATAATAACAGAGGACATTATGTAATATAAGGGGCACTTTATATTATAATAACAGAGGACATTATGTAATGATAGGGGGCACTGTATATTATAATAACAGAGGACATTATGTAATGATAGGGGACACTGTATATTATTATAACAGAGGACATTATGTAATGATAGGGGGCACTGTATATTATAATAACAGAGGACATTATGTAATGATAGGGTGCACTGTATATTATAATAACAGAGGACATTATGTAATGATAGGGGGCACTGTATATTATAATAACAGAGGACATTATGTAATGATAGGGGGCACTGTATATTATAATAACAGAGGACATTATGTAATATAAGTGGCACTGTATATTATAATAACAGAGGACATTATGTAATATAAGTGGCACTGTATATTATAATAACAGAGGACATTATGTTATATAAGGGGCACTGTATATTATAATAACCGAGGACATTATGTAATGTAAGGGGCACTGTATATTATAATAACAGAGGACATTATGTAATATAAGGGGCACTGTATATTATAATAACAGAGGACATTATGTAATGATAGGGGGCACTGTATATTATAATAACAGAGGACAATATGTAATAATTGGGGCACTGTATATTATAATAAGAGAGGACATTATATAATGATAGGGGGCACTGTATATTATAATAACAGAAGACATTATGTAATATAAGGGGCACTGTATATTATAATAACAGAGGACATTATGTAATATAAAGGGCACTGTATATTATAATAACAGAGGACATTAAGTTATGATAGGGGGCACTGTATATTATAATAACAGAGGACATTATGTATTGATAGGGGCACTGTATATTATAATAAGAGAGGACATTATATAATGATAGGGGCACTGTATATTATAATAACAGAGGAAATTATGTAATATAAGGGGCACTGTATATTATAATAACAGAGGACATTATGTAATGATAGGGGGCACTGTATATTATAATAACAGAGGACATTATGTAATATAAGGGGCACTGTATATTATAATAACAGAGGACATTATGTAATGATAGGGGGCACTGTATATTATAATAAGAGAGGACATTATATAATTATAGGGGGCACTGTATATTATAATAACAGAGGACATTATGTAATATAAGGGGCACTGTATATTATAATAACAGAGGACATTATATAATGATAGGGGGCACTGTATATTATAATATCAGAGGACATTATGTAATATAAGGGGCACTGTATATTATAATAACAGAGGACATTATGTAATATAAGGGGCACTGTATATTATAATAACAGAGGACATTATGTAATGATAGGGGGCACTGTATATTATAATAACAGAGGACATTATGTATTAATTGGGGGCACTGTATATTATAATAATAGAGGACATTATGTTATATATGGGGCACTGTATATTATAATAACAGAGGACATTATGTAATGATAGGGGGCACTGTATATTATAATAAGAGAGGACATTATATAATGATAGGGGGCACTGTATATTATAATAACAGAGGACATTATGTAATATAAGGGGCACTGTATATTATAATAACAGAGGACATTATGTAATGATAGGGGGCACTGTATATTACAATAACAGAGGACATTATGTAATATAAGGGGCACTGTATATTATAATAACAGAGGACATTATGTAATGATAGGGGGCACTGTATATTATAATAACAGAGGACATTATGTAATGATAGGGGGCACTGTATATTATAATAACAGAGGACATTATGTAATGATAGGGGGCAGTGTACATTATAATAACAGAGGACATTATGTAATGATAGGGTGCACTGTATATTATAATAACAGAGGACATTATGTAATGATAGGGGGCACTGTATATTATAATAACAGAGGACATTATGTAATATAAGGGGCCCTGTATATTATAATAAGAGAGGACATTATGTAATGATAGGGGGCACTGTATATTATAATAAGAGAGGACATTATGTAATGATAGGGGGCACTGTATATTATAATAAGAGAGGACATTATATAATTATAGGGGGCACTGTATATTATAATCACAGAGGAAATTATGTAATGATAGGGGGCACTGTATATTATAATAACAGAGGACATTATGTAATATAAGGGGCACTGTATATTATAATAACAGAGGACATTATATAATGATAGGGGGCACTGTATATTATAATATCAGAGGACATTATGTAATATAAGGGGCACTGTATATTATAATAACAGAGGACATTATGTAATATAAGGGGCACTGTATATTATAATAACAGAGGACATTATGTAATGATAGGGGGCACTGTATATTATAATAACAGAGGACATTATGTATTAATTGGGGGCACTGTATATTATAATAATAGAGGACATTATGTTATATATGGGGCACTGTATATTATAATAACAGAGGACATTATGTAATGATAGGGGGCACTGTATATTATAATAAGAGAGGACATTATATAATGATAGGGGGCACTGTATATTATAATAACAGAGGACATTATGTAATATAAGGGGCACTGTATATTATAATAACAGAGGACATTATGTAATGATAGGGGGCACTGTATATTATAATAACAGAGGACATTATGTACTATAAGGGGCACTGTATATTATAATAACAGAGGACATTATGTAATGATAGGGGGCACTGTATATTATAATAACAGAGGACATTATGTAATGATAGGGGGCACTGTATATTATAATAACAGAGGACATTATGTAATGATAGGGGGCAGTGTACATTATAATAACAGAGGACATTATGTAATGATAGAGTGCACTGTATATTATAATAACAGAGGACATTATGTAATGATAGGGGGCACTGTATATTATAATAACAGAGGACATTATGTAATATAAGTGGCACTGTATATTATAATAACAGAGGACATTATGTTATATAAGGGGCACTGTATATTATAATAACAGAGGACATTATGTAATGATAGGGGGCACTGTATATTATAATAACAGAGGACATTATGTAATAATTGGGGGCACTGTATATTATAATAACAGAGGACATTATGTAATGATAGGGGGCACTGTATATTATAATAACAGAGGACATTATGTAATAATTGGGGGCACTGTATATTATAATAACAGAGGACATTATATAATGATAGGGGGCACTGTATATTATAATAACAGAGGACATTATGTAATGATAGGGTGCACTGTATATTATAATAACAGAGGACATTATGTAATGATAGGGGGCACTGTATATTATAATAACAGAGGACATTATGTAATGATAGGGGGCACTGTATATTATAATAACAGAGGACATTATGTAATGATAGGGGGCACTGTATATTATAATAACAGAGGACATTATGTAATGATAGGGGGCACTGTATATTATAATAACAGAGGACATTATGTAATATAAGTGGCACTGTATATTATAATAACAGAGGACATTATGTTATATAAGGGGCACTGTATATTATAATAACAGAGGACATTATGTAATGTAAGGGGCACTGTATATTATAATAACAGAGGACATTATGTAATATAAGGGGCACTGTATATTATAATAACAGAGGACATTATGTAATGATAGGGGGCACTGTATATTATAATAACAGAGGACATTATGTAATAATTGGGGGCACTGTATATTATAATAAGAGAGGACATTATATAATGATAGGGGGCACTGTATATTATAATAATAGAGGACATTATGTAATATAAGGGGCACTGTATATTATAATAACAGAGGACATTATGTAATGATAGGGGCACTGTATATTATAATAAGAGAGGACATTATATAATGATAGGGGGCACTGTATATTATAATAACAGAGGACATTATGTAATATAAGGGGCACTGTATATTATAATAACAGAGGACATTATGTAATGATAGGGGGGCACTGTATATTATAATAACAGAGGACATTATGTAATGATAGGGGGCACTGTATATTATAATAACAGAGGACATTATGTAATGATAGGGGGCACTGTATATTATAATAACAGAGGACATTATGTAATATAAGTGGCACTGTATATTATAATAACAGAGGACATTATGTAATATAAAGGGCACTGTATATTATAATAACAGAGGACATTATATAATGATAGGGGGCACTGTATATTATAATAACAGAAGACATTATGTAATATAAGGGGCACTGTATATTATAATAACAGAGGACATTATGTAATATAAAGGGCACTGTATATTATAATAACAGAGGACATTATATAATGATAGGGGGCACTGTATATTATAATATCAGAGGACATTATGTTATGATAGGGGGCACTGTATATTATAATAACAGAGGACATTATGTATTGATAGGGGCACTGTATATTATAATAACAGAGGACATTATGTAATGATAGGGGGCACTGTATATTATAATAACAGAGGACATTATGTAATATAAGGGGCACTGTATATTATAATAACAGAGGACATTATATAATGATAGGGGGCACTGTATATTATAATATCAGAGGACATTATGTAATATAAGGGGCACTGTATATTATAATAACAGAGGACATTATGTAATATAAGGGGCACTGTATATTATAATAACAGAGGACATTATGTAATATAAGGGGCACTGTATATTATAATAAGAGAGGAGATTATATAATTATAGGGGGCACTGTATATTATAATAAGAGAGGACATTATGTAATGATAGGGGGCACTGTATATTATAATAAGAGAGGACATTATATAATTATAGGGGGCACTGTATATTATAATAACAGAGGAAATTATGTAATATAAGGGGCACTGTATATTATAATAACAGAGGACATTATGTTATAATAGGGGGCACTGTATATTATAATAACAGAGTACATTATGTAATATAAGGGGCACTGTATATTATAATAACAGAGGACATTATATAATGATAGGGGGCACTGTATATTATAATATCAGAGGACATTATGTAATATAAGGGGCACTGTATATTATAATAACAGAGGACATTATGTAATATAAGGGGCACTGTATATTATAATAACAGAGGACATTATGTAATGATAGGGGGCACTGTATATTATAATAACAGAGGACATTATGTATTAATTGGGGGCACTGTATATTATAATAATAGAGGACATTATGTAATATAAGGGGCACTGTATATTATAATAACAGAGGACATTATGTAATGATAGAGGGCACTGTATATTATAATAAGAGAGGACATTATATAATGATAGGGGGCACTGTATATTATAATAACAGAGGACATTATGTAATATAAGGGGCACTGTATATTATAATAACAGAGGACATTATGTAATGATAGGGGGCACTGTATATTATAATAACAGAGGACATTATGTAATATAAGGGGCACTGTATATAATAATAACAGAGGACATTATATAATGATAGGGGGCACTGTATATTATAATATCAGAGGACATCATGTAATATAAGGGGCACTGTATATTATAATAACAGAGGACATTATGTAATATAAGGGGCACTGTATATTATAATAAGAGAGGACATTATGTAATGATAGGGGGCACTGTATATTATAATAAGAGAGGACATTATATAATTATAGGGGGGACTGTATATTATAATAACAGAGGACATTATGTAATATAAGGGGCACTGTATATTATAATAACAGAGGACATTATGTAATATAAGGGGCACTGTATATTATAATAACAAAGGACATTATGTAATGATAGGGGGCACTGTATATTATAATAACAGAGGACATTATGTAATATAAGGGGCACTGTATATTATAATAACAGAGGACATTATATAATGATAGGGGGCACTGTATATTATAATATCAGAGGACATCATGTAATATAAGGGGCACTGTATATTATAATAACAGAGGACATTATATAATGATAGGGGCACTGTATATTATAATATCAGAGGACATTATGTTATGACAGGGGGCACTGTATATTATAATAACAGAGGACATTATGTATTGATAGGGGCACTGTATATTATAATAAGAGAGGACATTATATAATGATAGGGGGCACTGTATATTATAATAATGGAGGACATTATGTAATATAAGGGGCACTGTATATTATAATAACAGAGGACATTATGTAATGATAGGGGGCACTGTATATTATAATAAGAGAGGACATTATGTATTAATTGGGGGCACTGTATATTATAATAATAGAGGACATTATGTTATATATGGGGCACTGTATATTATAATAACAGAGGACATTATGTAATGATAGGGGGCACTGTATATTATAATAAGAGAGGACATTATATAATGATAGGGGGCACTGTATATTATAATAACAGAGGACATTATGTAATATAAGGGGCATTGTATATTATAATAACAGAGGACATTATGTAATGATAGGGGGCACTGTATATTACAATAACAGAGGACATTATGTAATATAAGGGGCACTGTATATTATAATAACAGAGGACATTATGTAATGATAGGGGGCACTGTATATTATAATAACAGAGGACATTATGTAATGATAGGGGGCACTGTATATTATAATAACAGAGGACATTATGTAATGATAGGGGGCAGTGTACATTATAATAACAGAGGACATTATGTAATGATAGGGTGCACTGTATATTATAATAACAGAGGACATTATGTAATGATAGGGGGCACTGTATATTATAATAACAGAGGACATTATGTAATATAAGGGGCACTGTATATTATAATAAGAGAGGACATTATGTAATGATAGGGGGCACTGTATATTATAATAAGAGAGGACATTATATAATTATAGGGGGCACTGTATATTATAATAACAGAGGAAATTATGTAATGATAGGGGGCACTGTATATTATAATAACAGAGGACATTATGTAATATAAGGGGCACTGTATATTATAATAACAGAGGACATTATATAATGATAGGGGGCACTGTATATTATAATATCAGAGGACATTATGTAATATAAGGGGCACTGTATATTATAATAACAGAGGACATTATGTAATATAAGGGGCACTGTATATTATAATAACAGAGGACATTATGTAATGATAGGGGGCACTGTATATTATAATAACAGAGGACATTATGTATTAATTGGGGGCACTGTATATTATAATAATAGAGGACATTATGTTATATATGGGGCACTGTATATTATAATAACAGAGGACATTATGTAATGATAGGGGGCACTGTATATTATAATAAGAGAGGACATTATATAATGATAGGGGGCACTGTATATTATAATAACAGAGGACATTATGTAATATAAGGGGCACTGTATATTATAATAACAGAGGACATTATGTAATGATAGGGGGCACTGTATATTATAATAACAGAGGACATTATGTACTATAAGGGGCACTGTATATTATAATAACAGAGGACATTATGTAATGATAGGGGGCACTGTATATTATAATAACAGAGGACATTATGTAATGATAGGGGGCACTGTATATTATAATAACAGAGGACATTATGTAATGATAGGGGGCAGTGTACATTATAATAACAGAGGACATTATGTAATGATAGGGTGCACTGTATATTATAATAACAGAGGACATTATGTAATGATAGGGGGCACTGTATATTATAATAACAGAGGACATTATGTAATATAAGTGGCACTGTATATTATAATAACAGAGGACATTATGTTATATAAGGGGCACTGTATATTATAATAACAGAGGACATTATGTAATGATAGGGGGCACTGTATATTATAATAACAGAGGACATTATGTAATAATTGGGGGCACTGTATATTATAATAACAGAGGACATTATGTAATGATAGGGGGCACTGTATATTATAATAACAGAGGACATTATGTAATAATTGGGGGCACTGTATATTATAATAACAGAGGACATTATATAATGATAGGGGGCACTGTATATTATAATAACAGAGGACATTATGTAATGATAGGGTGCACTGTATATTATAATAACAGAGGACATTATGTAATGATAGGGGGCACTGTATATTATAATAACAGAGGACATTATGTAATGATAGGGGGCACTGTATATTATAATAACAGAGGACATTATGTAATGATAGGGGGCACTGTATATTATAATAACAGAGGACATTATGTAATGATAGGGGGCACTGTATATTATAATAACAGAGGACATTATGTAATATAAGTGGCACTGTATATTATAATAACTGAGGACATTATGTTATATAAGGGGCACTGTATATTATAATAACAGAGGACATTATGTAATGTAAGGGGCACTGTATATTATAATAACAGAGGACATTATGTAATATAAGGGGCACTGTATATTATAATAACAGAGGACATTATGTAATGATAGGGGGCACTGTATATTATAATAACAGAGGACATTATGTAATAATTGGGGGCACTGTATATTATAATAAGAGAGGACATTATATAATGATAGGGGGCACTGTATATTATAATAATAGAGGACATTATGTAATATAAGGGGCACTGTATATTATAATAACAGAGGACATTATGTAATGATAGGGGCACTGTATATTAGAATAAGAGAGGACATTATATAATGATAGGGGGCACTGTATATTATAATAACAGAGGACATTATGTAATATAAGGGGCACTGTATATTATAATAACAGAGGACATTATGTAATGATAGGGGGGCACTGTATATTATAATAACAGAGGACATTATGTAATGATAGGGGGCACTGTATATTATAATAACAGAGGACATTATGTAATGATAGGGGGCACTGTATATTATAATAACAGAGGACATTATGTAATATAAGTGGCACTGTATATTATAATAACAGAGGACATTATGTAATATAAAGGGCACTGTATATTATAATAACAGAGGACATTATATAATGATAGGGGGCACTGTATATTATAATATCAGAGGACATTATGTTATGATAGGGGGCACTGTATATTATAATAACAGAGGACATTATGTATTGATAGGGGCACTGTATATTATAATAACAGAGGACATTATGTAATGATAGGGGGCACTGTATATTATAATAACAGAGGACATTATGTAATATAAGGGGCACTGTATATTATAATAACAGAGGACATTATATAATGATAGGGGGCACTGTATATTATAATATCAGAGGACATTATGTAATATAAGGGGCACTGTATATTATAATAACAGAGGACATTATGTAATATAAGGGGCACTGTATATTATAATAAGAGAGGACATTATGTAATGATAGGGGGCACTGTATATTATAATAAGAGAGGAGATTATATAATTATAGGGGGCACTGTATATTATAATAAGAGAGGACATTATGTAATGATAGGGGGCACTGTATATTATAATAAGAGAGGACATTATATAATTATAGGGGGCACTGTATATTATAATAACAGAGGAAATTATGTAATATAAGGGGCACTGTATATTATAATAACAGAGGACATTATGTTATAATAGGGGGCACTGTATATTATAATAACAGAGTACATTATGTAATATAAGGGGCACTGTATATTATAATAACAGAGGACATTATATAATGATAGGGGGCACTGTATATTATAATATCAGAGGACATTATGTAATATAAGGGGCACTGTATATTATAATAACAGAGGACATTATGTAATATAAGGGGCACTGTATATTATAATAACAGAGGACATTATGTAATGATAGGGGGCACTGTATATTATAATAACAGAGGACATTATGTATTAATTGGGGGCACTGTATATTATAATAATAGAGGACATTATGTAATATAAGGGGCACTGTATATTATAATAACAGAGGACATTATGTAATGATAGAGGGCACTGTATATTATAATAAGAGAGGACATTATATAATGATAGGGGGCACTGTATATTATAATAACAGAGGACATTATGTAATATAAGGGGCACTGTATATTATAATAACAGAGGACATTATGTAATGATAGGGGGCACTGTATATTATAATAACAGAGGACATTATGTAATATAAGGGGCACTGTATATTATAATAACAGAGGACATTATATAATGATAGGGGGCACTGTATATTATAATATCAGAGGACATCATGTAATATAAGGGGCACTGTATATTATAATAACAGAGGACATTATGTAATATAAGGGGCACTGTATATTATAATAAGAGAGGACATTATGTAATGATAGGGGGCACTGTATATTATAATAAGAGAGGACATTATATAATTATAGGGGGGACTGTATATTATAATAACAGAGGACATTATGTAATATAAGGGGCACTGTATATTATAATAACAGAGGACATTTTGTAATGATAAGGGGCACTGTATATTATAATAACAGAGGACATTATGTATTAATTGGGGGCACTGTATATTATAATAATAGAGGACATTATGTAATATAAGGGGCACTGTATATTATAATAACAGAGGACATTATGTAATGATAGGGGGCACTGTATATTATAATAAGAGAGGACATTATATAATGATAGGGGGCACTGTATATTATAATAACAGAGGACATTATGTAATATAAGGGGCACTGTATATTATAATAACAGAGGACATTATGTAATGATAGGGGGCACTGTATATTATAATAACAGAGGACATTATGTATTAATTGGGGGCACTGTATATTATAATAATAGAGGACATTATGTTATATATGGGGCACTGTATATTATAATAACAGAGGACATTATGTAATGATAGGGGGCACTGTATATTATAATAAGAGAGGACATTATATAATGATAGGGGGCACTGTATATTATAATAACAGAGGACATTATGTAATATAAGGGGCACTGTATATTATAATAACAAAGGACATTATGTAATGATAGGGGGCACTGTATATTATAATAACAGAGGACATTATGTAATATAAGGGGCACTGTATATTATAATAACAGAGGACATTATATAATGATAGGGGGCACTGTATATTATAATATCAGAGGACATCATGTAATATAAGGGGCACTGTATATTATAATAACAGAGGACATTATATAATGATAGGGGCACTGTATATTATAATATCAGAGGACATTATGTTATGACAGGGGGCACTGTATATTATAATAACAGAGGACATTATGTATTGATAGGGGCACTGTATATTATAATAAGAGAGGACATTATATAATGATAGGGGGCACTGTATATTATAATAATGGAGGACATTATGTAATATAAGGGGCACTGTATATTATAATAACAGAGGACATTATGTAATGATAGGGGGCACTGTATATTATAATAAGAGAGGACATTATATAATGATAGGGGGCACTGTATATTATAATAACAGAGGACATTATGTAATATAAGGGGCACTGTATATTATAATAACAGAGGACATTATGTAATGATAGGGGGGGCACTGTATATTATAATAACAGAGGACATTATGTAATATAAGGGGCACTGTATATTATAATAACAGAGGACATTATGTAATGATAGGGGGCACTGTATATTATAATAACAGAGGACATTATGTAATATAAAGGGCACTTTATATTATAATAACAGAGGATATTATATAATGATAGGGGGCACTGTATATTATAATAACAGAAGACATTATGTAATATAAGGGGCACTGTATATTATAATAACAGAGGACATTATGTAATATAAAGGGCACTGTATATTATAATAACAGAGGACATTATATAATGATAGGGGGCACTGTATATTATAATATCAGAAGACATTATGTTATGATAGGGGGCACTGTATATTATAATAACAGAGGACATTATGTATTGATAGGGGCACTGTATATTATAATAAGAGAGGACATTATATAATGATAGGGGGCACTGTATATTATAATAACAGAGGGAATTATGTAATATAAGGGGCACTGTATATTATAATAACAGAGGACATTATGTAATGATAGGGGGCACTGTATATTATAATAACAGAGGACATTATGTAATATAAGGGGCACTGTATATTATAATAACAGAGGACATTATATAATGATAGGGGGCACTGTATATTATAATAACAGAGGAAATTATGTAATATAAGGGGCACTGTATATTATAATAACAGAGGACATTATGTAATAATAGGGGGCACTGTATATTATAATAACAGAGGACATTATGTAATATAAGGGGCACTGTATATTATAATAACAGAGGACATTATATAATGATAGGGGGCACTGTATATTATAATATCAGAGGACATTATGTAATATAAGGGGCACTGTATATTATAATAAAAGAGGACATTATGTAATATAAGGGGCACTGTATATTATAATAACAGAGGACATTATGTAATGATAGGGGGCACTGTATATTATAATAACAGAGGACATTATGTATTAATTGGGGGCACTGTATATTATAATAACAGAGGACATTATGTAATATAAGGGGCACTGTATATTATAATAACAGAGGACATTATGTAATGATAGGGGGCACTGTATATTATAATAACAGAGGACATTATGTAATATAAGTGGCACTGTATATTATAATAACAGAGGACATTATGTAATATAAAGGGCACTGTATATTATAATAACAGAGGACATTATATAATGATAGGGGGCACTGTATATTATAATATCAGAGGACATTATGTTATGATAGGGGGCACTGTATATTATAATAACAGAGGACATTATGTATTGATAGGGGCACTGTATATTATAATAACAGAGGACATTATGTAATGATAGGGGGCACTGTATATTATAATAACAGAGGACATTATGTAATATAAGGGGCACTGTATATTATAATAACAGAGGACATTATATAATGATAGGGGGCACTGTATATTATAATATCAGAGGACATTATGTAATATAAGGGGCACTGTATATTATAATAACAGAGGACATTATGTAATATAAGGGGCACTGTATATTATAATAAGAGAGGACATTATGTAATGATAGGGGGCACTGTATATTATAATAAGAGAGGAGATTATATAATTATAGGGGGCACTGTATATTATAATAAGAGAGGACATTATGTAATGATAGGGGGCACTGTATATTATAATAAGAGAGGACATTATATAATTATAGGGGGCACTGTATATTATAATAACAGAGGAAATTATGTAATATAAGGGGCACTGTATATTATAATAACAGAGGACATTATGTTATAATAGGGGGCACTGTATATTATAATAACAGAGTACATTATGTAATATAAGGGGCACTGTATATTATAATAACAGAGGACATTATATAATGATAGGGGGCACTGTATATTATAATATCAGAGGACATTATGTAATATAAGGGGCACTGTATATTATAATAACAGAGGACATTATGTAATATAAGGGGCACTGTATATTATAATAACAGAGGACATTATGTAATGATAGGGGGCACTGTATATTATAATAACAGAGGACATTATGTATTAATTGGGGGCACTGTATATTATAATAATAGAGGACATTATGTAATATAAGGGGCACTGTATATTATAATAACAGAGGACATTATGTAATGATAGAGGGCACTGTATATTATAATAAGAGAGGACATTATATAATGATAGGGGGCACTGTATATTATAATAACAGAGGACATTATGTAATATAAGGGGCACTGTATATTATAATAACAGAGGACATTATGTAATGATAGGGGGCACTGTATATTATAATAACAGAGGACATTATGTAATATAAGGGGCACTGTATATTATAATAACAGAGGACATTATATAATGATAGGGGGCACTGTATATTATAATATCAGAGGACATCATGTAATATAAGGGGCACTGTATATTATAATAACAGAGGACATTATGTAATATAAGGGGCACTGTATATTATAATAAGAGAGGACATTATGTAATGATAGGGGGCACTGTATATTATAATAAGAGAGGACATTATATAATTATAGGGGGGACTGTATATTATAATAACAGAGGACATTATGTAATATAAGGGGCACTGTATATTATAATAACAGAGGACATTTTGTAATGATAAGGGGCACTGTATATTATAATAACAGAGGACATTATGTATTAATTGGGGGCACTGTATATTATAATAATAGAGGACATTATGTAATATAAGGGGCACTGTATATTATAATAACAGAGGACATTATGTAATGATAGGGGGCACTGTATATTATAATAAGAGAGGACATTATATAATGATAGGGGGCACTGTATATTATAATAACAGAGGACATTATGTAATATAAGGGGCACTGTATATTATAATAACAGAGGACATTATGTAATGATAGGGGGCACTGTATATTATAATAACAGAGGACATTATGTATTAATTGGGGGCACTGTATATTATAATAATAGAGGACATTATGTTATATATGGGGCACTGTATATTATAATAACAGAGGACATTATGTAATGATAGGGGGCACTGTATATTATAATAAGAGAGGACATTATATAATGATAGGGGGCACTGTATATTATAATAACAGAGGACATTATGTAATATAAGGGGCACTGTATATTATAATAACAAAGGACATTATGTAATGATAGGGGGCACTGTATATTATAATAACAGAGGACATTATGTAATATAAGGGGCACTGTATATTATAATAACAGAGGACATTATATAATGATAGGGGGCACTGTATATTATAATATCAGAGGACATCATGTAATATAAGGGGCACTGTATATTATAATAACAGAGGACATTATATAATGATAGGGGCACTGTATATTATAATATCAGAGGACATTATGTTATGACAGGGGGCACTGTATATTATAATAACAGAGGACATTATGTATTGATAGGGGCACTGTATATTATAATAAGAGAGGACATTATATAATGATAGGGGGCACTGTATATTATAATAATGGAGGACATTATGTAATATAAGGGGCACTGTATATTATAATAACAGAGGACATTATGTAATGATAGGGGGCACTGTATATTATAATAAGAGAGGACATTATATAATGATAGGGGGCACTGTATATTATAATAACAGAGGACATTATGTAATATAAGGGGCACTGTATATTATAATAACAGAGGACATTATGTAATGATAGGGGGGGCACTGTATATTATAATAACAGAGGACATTATGTAATATAAGGGGCACTGTATATTATAATAACAGAGGACATTATGTAATGATAGGGGGCACTGTATATTATAATAACAGAGGACATTATGTAATATAAAGGGCACTTTATATTATAATAACAGAGGATATTATATAATGATAGGGGGCACTGTATATTATAATAACAGAAGACATTATGTAATATAAGGGGCACTGTATATTATAATAACAGAGGACATTATGTAATATAAAGGGCACTGTATATTATAATAACAGAGGACATTATATAATGATAGGGGGCACTGTATATTATAATATCAGAAGACATTATGTTATGATAGGGGGCACTGTATATTATAATAACAGAGGACATTATGTATTGATAGGGGCACTGTATATTATAATAAGAGAGGACATTATATAATGATAGGGGGCACTGTATATTATAATAACAGAGGGAATTATGTAATATAAGGGGCACTGTATATTATAATAACAGAGGACATTATGTAATGATAGGGGGCACTGTATATTATAATAACAGAGGACATTATGTAATATAAGGGGCACTGTATATTATAATAACAGAGGACATTATATAATGATAGGGGGCACTGTATATTATAATAACAGAGGAAATTATGTAATATAAGGGGCACTGTATATTATAATAACAGAGGACATTATGTAATAATAGGGGGCACTGTATATTATAATAACAGAGGACATTATGTAATATAAGGGGCACTGTATATTATAATAACAGAGGACATTATATAATGATAGGGGGCACTGTATATTATAATATCAGAGGACATTATGTAATATAAGGGGCACTGTATATTATAATAAAAGAGGACATTATGTAATATAAGGGGCACTGTATATTATAATAACAGAGGACATTATGTAATGATAGGGGGCACTGTATATTATAATAACAGAGGACATTATGTATTAATTGGGGGCACTGTATATTATAATAACAGAGGACATTATGTAATATAAGGGGCACTGTATATTATAATAACAGAGGACATTATGTAATGATAGGGGGCACTGTATATTATAATAAGAGAGGACATTATATAATGATAGGGGGCACTGTATATTATAATAACAGAGGACATTATGTAATATAAGGGGCACGGTATATTATAATAACAGAGGACATTATGTAATGATAGGGGGCACTGTATATTATAATAACAGAGGACATTATGTAATATATGGGGCACTGTATATTATAATAACAGAGGACATTATATAATGATAGGGGGCACTGTATATTATAATAACAGAGGAAATTATGTAATATAAGGGGCACTGTATATTATAATAACAGAGGACATTATGTAATGATAGGGTGCACTGTATATTATAATAACAGAGGACATTATGTAATGATAGGGTGCACTGTATATTATAATAACAGAGGACATTATGTAATGATAGGGGGCACTGTATATTATAATAACAGAGGACATTATGTAATGATAGGGGGCACTTTATATTATAATAACAGAGGACATTATGTAATATAAGGGGCACTGTATATTATAATAACAGAGGACATTATGTAATGATAGGGAGCACTGTATATTATAATAAGAGAGGACATTATATAATGATAGGGGGCACTGTATATTATAATAACAGAGGACATTATGTAATATAAGGGGCACTGTATATTATAATAACAGAGGACATTATGTAATGATAAGGGGCACTGTATATTATAATAACAGAGGACATTATGTAATATAAGGGGCACTTTATATTATAATAACAGAGGACATTATGTAATGATAGGGGACACTGTATATTATTATAACAGAGGACATTATGTAATGATAGGGGGCACTGTATATTATAATAACAGAGGACATTATGTAATGATAGGGTGCACTGTATATTATAATAACAGAGGACATTATGTAATGATAGGGGGCACTGTATATTATAATAACAGAGGACATTATGTAATGATAGGGGGCACTGTATATTATAATAACAGAGGACATTATGTAATATAAGTGGCACTGTATATTATAATAACAGAGGACATTATGTAATATAAGTGGCACTGTATATTATAATAACAGAGGACATTATGTTATATAAGGGGCACTGTATATTATAATAACAGAGGACATTATGTAATGTAAGGGGCACTGTATATTATAATAACAGAGGACATTATGTAATATAAGGGGCACTGTATATTATAATAACAGAGGACATTATGTAATGATAGGGGGCACTGTATATTATAATAACAGAGGACAATATGTAATAATTGGGGGCACTGTATATTATAATAAGAGAGGACATTATATAATGATAGGGGGCACTGTATATTATAATAACAGAAGACATTATGTAATATAAGGGGCACTGTATATTATAATAACAGAGGACATTATGTAATATAAAGGGCACTGTATATTATAATAACAGAGGACATTATGTTATGATAGGGGGCACTGTATATTATAATAACAGAGGACATTATGTATTGATAGGGGCACTGTATATTATAATAAGAGAGGACATTATATAATGATAGGGGCACTGTATATTATAATAACAGAGGAAATTATGTAATATAAGGGGCACTGTATATTATAATAACAGAGGACATTATGTAATGATAGGGGGCACTGTATATCATAATAACAGAGGACATTATGTAATATAAGGGGCACTGTATATTATAATAAGAGAGGACATTATGTAATGATAGGGGGCACTGTATATTATAATAAGAGAGGACATTATATAATTATAGGGGGCACTGTATATTATAATAACAGAGGACATTATGTAATATAAGGGGCACTGTATATTATAATAAGAGAGGACATTATGTAATGATAGGGGGCACTGTATATTATAATAACAGAGGACATTATGTAATGATAGGGGGCACTGTATATCATAATAACAGAGGACATTATGTAATATAAGGGGCACTGTATATTATAATAAGAGAGGACATTATATAATGATAGGGGGCACTGTATATTATAATAACAGAAGACATTATGTAATATAAGGGGCACTGTATATTATAATAACAGAGGACATTATGTAATATAAAGGGCACTGTATATTATAATAACAGAGGACATTATGTTATGATAGGGGGCACTGTATATTATAATAACAGAGGACATTATGTATTGATAGGGGCACTGTATATTATAATAAGAGAGGACATTATATAATGATAGGGGCACTGTATATTATAATAACAGAGGAAATTATGTAATATAAGGGGCACTGTATATTATAATAACAGAGGACATTATGTAATGATAGGGGGCACTGTATATCATAATAACAGAGGACATTATGTAATATAAGGGGCACTGTATATTATAATAAGAGAGGACATTATGTAATGATAGGGGGCACTGTATATTATAATAACAGAGGACATTATGTAATGATAGGGGGCACTGTATATTATAATAAGAGAGGACATTATATAATGATAGGGGGCACTGTATATTATAATAACAGAGGACATTATGTAATATAAGGGGCACTGTATATTATAATAACAGAGGACATTATGTAATGATAGGGGGCACTGTATATTACAATAACAGAGGACATTATGTAATATAAGGGGCACTGTATATTATAATAACAGAGGACATTATGTAATGATAGGGGGCACTGTATATTATAATAACAGAGGACATTATGTAATGATAGGGGGCACTGTATATTATAATAACAGAGGACATTATGTAATGATAGGGGGCAGTGTACATTATAATAACAGAGGACATTATGTAATGATAGGGTGCACTGTATATTATAATAACAGAGGACATTATGTAATGATAGGGGGCACTGTATATTATAATAACAGAGGACATTATGTAATATAAGGGGCACTGTATATTATAATAAGAGAGGACATTATGTAATGATAGGGGGCACTGTATATTATAATAAGAGAGGACATTATATAATTATAGGGGGCACTGTATATTATAATAACAGAGGAAATTATGTAATGATAGGGGGCACTGTATATTATAATAACAGAGGACATTATGTAATATAAGGGGCACTGTATATTATAATAACAGAGGACATTATATAATGATAGGGGGCACTGTATATTATAATATCAGAGGACATTATGTAATATAAGGGGCACTGTATATTATAATAACAGAGGACATTATGTAATATAAGGGGCACTGTATATTATAATAACAGAGGACATTATGTAATGATAGGGGGCACTGTATATTATAATAACAGAGGACATTATGTATTAATTGGGGGCACTGTATATTATAATAATAGAGGACATTATGTTATATATGGGGCACTGTATATTATAATAACAGAGGACATTATGTAATGATAGGGGGCACTGTATATTATAATAAGAGAGGACATTATATAATGATAGGGGGCACTGTATATTATAATAACAGAGGACATTATGTAATATAAGGGGCACTGTATATTATAATAACAGAGGACATTATGTAATGATAGGGGGCACTGTATATTATAATAACAGAGGACATTATGTACTATAAGGGGCACTGTATATTATAATAACAGAGGACATTATGTAATGATAGGGGGCACTGTATATTATAATAACAGAGGACATTATGTAATGATAGGGGGCACTGTATATTATAATAACAGAGGACATTATGTAATGATAGGGGGCAGTGTACATTATAATAACAGAGGACATTATGTAATGATAGGGTGCACTGTATATTATAATAACAGAGGACATTATGTAATGATAGGGGGCACTGTATATTATAATAACAGAGGACATTATGTAATATAAGTGGCACTGTATATTATAATAACAGAGGACATTATGTTATATAAGGGGCACTGTATATTATAATAACAGAGGACATTATGTAATGATAGGGGGCACTGTATATTATAATAACAGAGGACATTATGTAATAATTGGGGGCACTGTATATTATAATAACAGAGGACATTATGTAATGATAGGGGGCACTGTACATTATAATAACAGAGGACATTATGTAATAATTGGGGGCACTGTATATTATAATAACAGAGGACATTATATAATGATAGGGGGCACTGTATATTATAATAACAGAGGACATTATGTAATGATAGGGTGCACTGTATATTATAATAACAGAGGACATTATGTAATGATAGGGGGCACTGTATATTATAATAACAGAGGACATTATGTAATGATAGGGGGCACTGTATATTATAATAACAGAGGACATTATGTAATGATAGGGGGCACTGTATATTATAATAACAGAGGACATTATGTAATGATAGGGGGCACTGTATATTATAATAACAGAGGACATTATGTAATTTAAGTGGCACTGTATATTATAATAACAGAGGACATTATGTTATATAAGGGGCACTGTATATTATAATAACAGAGGACATTATGTAATGTAAGGGGCACTGTATATTATAATAACAGAGGACATTATGTAATATAAGGGGCACTGTATATTATAATAACAGAGGACATTATGTAATGATAGGGGGCACTGTATATTATAATAACAGAGGACATTATGTAATAATTGGGGGCACTGTATATTATAATAAGAGAGGACATTATATAATGATAGGGGGCACTGTATATTATAATAATAGAGGACATTATGTAATATAAGGGGCACTGTATATTATAATAACAGAGGACATTATGTAATGATAGGGGCACTGTATATTATAATAAGAGAGGACATTATATAATGATAGGGGGCACTGTATATTATAATAACAGAGGACATTATGTAATATAAGGGGCACTGTATATTATAATAACAGAGGACATTATGTAATGATAGGGGGGCACTGTATATTATAATAACAGAGGACATTATGTAATGATAGGGGGCACTGTATATTATAATAACAGAGGACATTATGTAATGATAGGGGGCACTGTATATTATAATAACAGAGGACATTATGTAATATAAGTGGCACTGTATATTATAATAACAGAGGACATTATGTAATATAAAGGGCACTGTATATTATAATAACAGAGGACATTATATAATGATAGGGGGCACTGTATATTATAATAACAGAAGACATTATGTAATATAAGGGGCACTGTATATTATAATAACAGAGGACATTATGTAATATAAAGGGCACTGTATATTATAATAACAGAGGACATTATATAATGATAGGGGGCACTGTATATTATAATATCAGAGGACATTATGTTATGATAGGGGGCACTGTATATTATAATAACAGAGGACATTATGTATTGATAGGGGCACTGTATATTATAATAACAGAGGACATTATGTAATGATAGGGGGCACTGTATATTATAATAACAGAGGACATTATGTAATATAAGGGGCACTGTATATTATAATAACAGAGGACATTATATAATGATAGGGGGCACTGTATATTATAATATCAGAGGACATTATGTAATATAAGGGGCACTGTATATTATAATAACAGAGGACATTATGTAATATAAGGGGCACTGTATATTATAATAAGAGAGGACATTATGTAATGATAGGGGGCACTGTATATTATAATAAGAGAGGAGATTATATAATTATAGGGGGCACTGTATATTATAATAAGAGAGGACATTATGTAATGATAGGGGGCACTGTATATTATAATAAGAGAGGACATTATATAATTATAGGGGGCACTGTATATTATAATAACAGAGGAAATTATGTAATATAAGGGGCACTGTATATTATAATAACAGAGGACATTATGTTATAATAGGGGGCACTGTATATTATAATAACAGAGTACATTATGTAATATAAGGGGCACTGTATATTATAATAACAGAGGACATTATATAATGATAGGGGGCACTGTATATTATAATATCAGAGGACATTATGTAATATAAGGGGCACTGTATATTATAATAACAGAGGACATTATGTAATATAAGGGGCACTGTATATTATAATAACAGAGGACATTATGTAATGATAGGGGGCACTGTATATTATAATAACAGAGGACATTATGTATTAATTGGGGGCACTGTATATTATAATAATAGAGGACATTATGTAATATAAGGGGCACTGTATATTATAATAACAGAGGACATTATGTAATGATAGAGGGCACTGTATATTATAATAAGAGAGGACATTATATAATGATAGGGGGCACTGTATATTATAATAACAGAGGACATTATGTAATATAAGGGGCACTGTATATTATAATAACAGAGGACATTATGTAATGATAGGGGGCACTGTATATTATAATAACAGAGGACATTATGTAATATAAGGGGCACTGTATATAATAATAACAGAGGACATTATATAATGATAGGGGGCACTGTATATTATAATATCAGAGGACATCATGTAATATAAGGGGCACTGTATATTATAATAACAGAGGACATTATGTAATATAAGGGGCACTGTATATTATAATAAGAGAGGACATTATGTAATGATAGGGGGCACTGTATATTATAATAAGAGAGGACATTATATAATTATAGGGGGGACTGTATATTATAATAACAGAGGACATTATGTAATATAAGGGGCACTGTATATTATAATAACAGAGGACATTATGTAATATAAGGGGCACTGTATATTATAATAACAAAGGACATTATGTAATGATAGGGGGCACTGTATATTATAATAACAGAGGACATTATGTAATATAAGGGGCACTGTATATTATAATAACAGAGAACATTATATAATGATAGGGGGCACTGTATATTATAATATCAGAGGACATCATGTAATATAAGGGGCACTGTATATTATAATAACAGAGGACATTATATAATGATAGGGGCACTGTATATTATAATATCAGAGGACATTATGTTATGACAGGGGGCACTGTATATTATAATAACAGAGGACATTATGTATTGATAGGGGCACTGTATATTATAATAAGAGAGGACATTATATAATGATAGGGGGCACTGTATATTATAATAATGGAGGACATTATGTAATATAAGGGGCACTGTATATTATAATAACAGAGGACATTATGTAATGATAGGGGGCACTGTATATTATAATAAGAGAGGACATTATATAATGATAGGGGGCACTGTATATTATAATAACAGAGGACATTATGTAATATAAGGGGCACTGTATATTATAATAACAGAGGACACTATGTAATGATAGGGGGGGCACTGTATATTATAATAACAGAGGACATTATGTAATATAAGGGGCACTGTATATTATAATAACAGAGGACATTATGTAATGATAGGGGGCACTGTATATTATAATAACAGAGGACATTATGTAATGATAGGGGGCACTGTATATTATAATAACAGAGGACATTATGTAATATAAGTGGCACTGTATATTATAATAACAGAGGACATTATGTAATATAAAGGGCACTTTATATTATAATAACAGAGGATATTATATAATGATAGGGGGCACTGTATATTATAATAACAGAAGACATTATGTAATATAAGGGGCACTGTATATTATAATAACAGAGGACATTATGTAATATAAAGGGCACTGTATATTATAATAACAGAGGACATTATATAATGATAGGGGGCACTGTATATTATAATATCAGAAGACATTATGTTATGATAGGGGGCACTGTATATTATAATAACAGAGGACATTATGTATTGATAGGGGCACTGTATATTATAATAAGAGAGGACATTATATAATGATAGGGGGCACTGTATATTATAATAACAGAGAGAATTATGTAATATAAGGGGCACTGTATATTATAATAACAGAGGACATTATGTAATGATAGGGGGCACTGTATATTATAATAACAGAGGACATTATGTAATATAAGGGGCACTGTATATTATAATAACAGAGGACATTATATAATGATAGGGGGCACTGTATATTATAATAACAGAGGAAATTATGTAATATAAGGGGCACTGTATATTATAATAACAGAGGACATTATGTAATAATAGGGGGCACTGTATATTATAATAACAGAGGACATTATGTAATATAAGGGGCACTGTATATTATAATAACAGAGGACATTATATAATGATAGGGGGCACTGTATATTATAATATCAGAGGACATTATGTAATATAAGGGGCACTGTATATTATAATAAAAGAGGACATTATGTAATATAAGGGGCACTGTATATTATAATAACAGAGGACATTATGTAATGATAGGGGGCACTGTATATTATAATAACAGAGGACATTATGTATTAATTGGGGGCACTGTATATTATAATAACAGAGGACATTATGTAATATAAGGGGCACTGTATATTATAATAACAGAGGACATTATGTAATGATAGGGGGCACTGTATATTATAATAAGAGAGGACATTATATAATGATAGGGGGCACTGTATATTATAATAACAGAGGACATTATGTAATATAAGGGGCACTGTATATTATAATAACAGAGGACATTATGTAATGATAGGGGGCACTGTATATTATAATAACAGAGGACATTATGTAATATATGGGGCACTGTATATTATAATAACAGAGGACATTATATAATGATAGGGGGCACTGTATATTATAATAACAGAGGAAATTATGTAATATAAGGGGCACTGTATATTATAATAACAGAGGACATTATGTAATGATAGGGTGCACTGTATATTATAATAACAGAGGACATTATGTAATGATAGGGTGCACTGTATATTATAATAACAGAGGACATTATGTAATGATAGGGGGCACTGTATATTATAATAACAGAGGACATTATGTAATGATAGGGGGCACTTTATATTATAATAACAGAGGACATTATGTAATATAAGGGGCACTGTATATTATAATAACAGAGGACATTATGTAATGATAGGGAGCACTGTATATTATAATAAGAGAGGACATTATATAATGATAGGGGGCACTGTATATTATAATAACAGAGGACATTATGTAATATAAGGGGCACTGTATATTATAATAACAGAGGACATTATGTAATGATAAGGGGCACTGTATATTATAATAACAGAGGACATTATGTAATATAAGGGGCACTTTATATTATAATAACAGAGGACATTATGTAATGATAGGGGGCACTGTATATTATAATAACAGAGGACATTATGTAATGATAGGGGACACTGTATATTATAATAACAGAGGACATTATGTAATGATAGGGTGCACTGTATATTATAATAACAGAGGACATTATGTAATGATAGGGGGCACTGTATATTATAATAACAGAGGACATTATGTAATGATAGGGGGCACTGTATATTATAATAACAGAGGACATTATGTAATGTAAGGGGCACTGTATATTATAATAACAGAGGACATTATGTAATATAAGGGGCACTGTATATTATAATAACAGAGGACATTATGTAATGATAGGGGGCACTGTATATTATAATAACAGAGGACAATATGTAATAATTGGGGGCACTGTATATTATAATAAGAGAGGACATTATATAATGATAGGGGGCACTGTATATTATAATAACAGAAGACATTATGTAATATAAGGGGCACTGTATATTATAATAACAGAGGACATTATGTAATATAAAGGACACTGTATATTATAATAACAGAGGACATTATGTTATGATAGGGGGCACTGTATATTATAATAACAGAGGACATTATGTATTGATAGGGGCACTGTATATTATAATAAGAGAGGACATTATATAATGATAGGGGCACTGTATATTATAATAACAGAGGAAATTATGTAATATAAGGGGCACTGTATATTATAATAACAGAGGACATTATGTAATGATAGGGGGCACTGTATATTATAATAACAGAGGACATTATGTAATATAAGGGGCACTGTATATTATAATAAGAGAGGACATTATGTAATGATAGGGGGCACTGTATATTATAATAAGAGAGGACATTATATAATTATAGGGGGCACTGTATATTATAATAACAGAGGACATTATGTAATATAAGGGGCACTGTATATTATAATAACAGAGGACATTATATAATGATAGGGGGCACTGTATATTATAATATCAGAGGACATTATGTAATATAAGGGGCACTGTATATTATAATAACAGAGGACATTATGTAATATAAGGGGCACTGTATATTATAATAACAGAGGACATTATGTAATGATAGGGGGCACTGTATATTATAATAACAGAGGACATTATGTATTAATTGGGGGCACTGTATATTATAATAATAGAGGACATTATGTTATATATGGGGCACTGTATATTATAATAACAGAGGACATTATGTAATGATAGGGGGCACTGTATATTATAATAAGAGAGGACATTATATAATGATAGGGGGCACTGTATATTATAATAACAGAGGACATTATGTAATATAAGGGGCATTGTATATTATAATAACAGAGGACATTATGTAATGATAGGGGGCACTGTATATTACAATAACAGAGGACATTATGTAATATAAGGGGCACTGTATATTATAATAACAGAGGACATTATGTAATGATAGGGGGCACTGTATATTATAATAACAGAGGACATTATGTAATGATAGGGGGCACTGTATATTATAATAACAGAGGACATTATGTAATGATAGGGGGCAGTGTACATTATAATAACAGAGGACATTATGTAATGATAGGGTGCACTGTATATTATAATAACAGAGGACATTATGTAATGATAGGGGGCACTGTATATTATAATAACAGAGGACATTATGTAATATAAGGGGCACTGTATATTATAATAAGAGAGGACATTATGTAATGATAGGGGGCACTGTATATTATAATAAGAGAGGACATTATATAATTATAGGGGGCACTGTATATTATAATAACAGAGGAAATTATGTAATGATAGGGGGCACTGTATATTATAATAACAGAGGACATTATGTAATATAAGGGGCACTGTATATTATAATAACAGAGGACATTATATAATGATAGGGGGCACTGTATATTATAATATCAGAGGACATTATGTAATATAAGGGGCACTGTATATTATAATAACAGAGGACATTATGTAATATAAGGGGCACTGTATATTATAATAACAGAGGACATTATGTAATGATAGGGGGCACTGTATATTATAATAACAGAGGACATTATGTATTAATTGGGGGCACTGTATATTATAATAATAGAGGACATTATGTTATATATGGGGCACTGTATATTATAATAACAGAGGACATTATGTAATGATAGGGGGCACTGTATATTATAATAAGAGAGGACATTATATAATGATAGGGGGCACTGTATATTATAATAACAGAGGACATTATGTAATATAAGGGGCACTGTATATTATAATAACAGAGGACATTATGTAATGATAGGGGGCACTGTATATTATAATAACAGAGGACATTATGTACTATAAGGGGCACTGTATATTATAATAACAGAGGACATTATGTAATGATAGGGGGCACTGTATATTATAATAACAGAGGACATTATGTAATGATAGGGGGCACTGTATATTATAATAACAGAGGACATTATGTAATGATAGGGGGCAGTGTACATTATAATAACAGAGGACATTATGTAATGATAGGGTGCACTGTATATTATAATAACAGAGGACATTATGTAATGATAGGGGGCACTGTATATTATAATAACAGAGGACATTATGTAATATAAGTGGCACTGTATATTATAATAACAGAGGACATTATGTTATATAAGGGGCACTGTATATTATAATAACAGAGGACATTATGTAATGATAGGGGGCACTGTATATTATAATAACAGAGGACATTATGTAATAATTGGGGGCACTGTATATTATAATAACAGAGGACATTATGTAATGATAGGGGGCACTGTATATTATAATAACAGAGGACATTATGTAATAATTGGGGGCACTGTATATTATAATAACAGAGGACATTATATAATGATAGGGGGCACTGTATATTATAATAACAGAGGACATTATGTAATGATAGGGTGCACTGTATATTATAATAACAGAGGACATTATGTAATGATAGGGGGCACTGTATATTATAATAACAGAGGACATTATGTAATGATAGGGGGCACTGTATATTATAATAACAGAGGACATTATGTAATGATAGGGGGCACTGTATATTATAATAACAGAGGACATTATGTAATGATAGGGGGCACTGTATATTATAATAACAGAGGACATTATGTAATATAAGTGGCACTGTATATTATAATAACTGAGGACATTATGTTATATAAGGGGCACTGTATATTATAATAACAGAGGACATTATGTAATGTAAGGGGCACTGTATATTATAATAACAGAGGACATTATGTAATATAAGGGGCACTGTATATTATAATAACAGAGGACATTATGTAATGATAGGGGGCACTGTATATTATAATAACAGAGGACATTATGTAATAATTGGGGGCACTGTATATTATAATAAGAGAGGACATTATATAATGATAGGGGGCACTGTATATTATAATAATAGAGGACATTATGTAATATAAGGGGCACTGTATATTATAATAACAGAGGACATTATGTAATGATAGGGGCACTGTATATTAGAATAAGAGAGGACATTATATAATGATAGGGGGCACTGTATATTATAATAACAGAGGACATTATGTAATATAAGGGGCACTGTATATTATAATAACAGAGGACATTATGTAATGATAGGGGGGCACTGTATATTATAATAACAGAGGACATTATGTAATGATAGGGGGCACTGTATATTATAATAACAGAGGACATTATGTAATGATAGGGGGCACTGTATATTATAATAACAGAGGACATTATGTAATATAAGTGGCACTGTATATTATAATAACAGAGGACATTATGTAATATAAAGGGCACTGTATATTATAATAACAGAGGACATTATATAATGATAGGGGGCACTGTATATTATAATATCAGAGGACATTATGTTATGATAGGGGGCACTGTATATTATAATAACAGAGGACATTATGTATTGATAGGGGCACTGTATATTATAATAACAGAGGACATTATGTAATGATAGGGGGCACTGTATATTATAATAACAGAGGACATTATGTAATATAAGGGGCACTGTATATTATAATAACAGAGGACATTATATAATGATAGGGGGCACTGTATATTATAATATCAGAGGACATTATGTAATATAAGGGGCACTGTATATTATAATAACAGAGGACATTATGTAATATAAGGGGCACTGTATATTATAATAAGAGAGGACATTATGTAATGATAGGGGGCACTGTATATTATAATAAGAGAGGAGATTATATAATTATAGGGGGCACTGTATATTATAATAAGAGAGGACATTATGTAATGATAGGGGGCACTGTATATTATAATAAGAGAGGACATTATATAATTATAGGGGGCACTGTATATTATAATAACAGAGGAAATTATGTAATATAAGGGGCACTGTATATTATAATAACAGAGGACATTATGTTATAATAGGGGGCACTGTATATTATAATAACAGAGTACATTATGTAATATAAGGGGCACTGTATATTATAATAACAGAGGACATTATATAATGATAGGGGGCACTGTATATTATAATATCAGAGGACATTATGTAATATAAGGGGCACTGTATATTATAATAACAGAGGACATTATGTAATATAAGGGGCACTGTATATTATAATAACAGAGGACATTATGTAATGATAGGGGGCACTGTATATTATAATAACAGAGGACATTATGTATTAATTGGGGGCACTGTATATTATAATAATAGAGGACATTATGTAATATAAGGGGCACTGTATATTATAATAACAGAGGACATTATGTAATGATAGAGGGCACTGTATATTATAATAAGAGAGGACATTATATAATGATAGGGGGCACTGTATATTATAATAACAGAGGACATTATGTAATATAAGGGGCACTGTATATTATAATAACAGAGGACATTATGTAATGATAGGGGGCACTGTATATTATAATAACAGAGGACATTATGTAATATAAGGGGCACTGTATATTATAATAACAGAGGACATTATATAATGATAGGGGGCACTGTATATTATAATATCAGAGGACATCATGTAATATAAGGGGCACTGTATATTATAATAACAGAGGACATTATGTAATATAAGGGGCACTGTATATTATAATAAGAGAGGACATTATGTAATGATAGGGGGCACTGTATATTATAATAAGAGAGGACATTATATAATTATAGGGGGGACTGTATATTATAATAACAGAGGACATTATGTAATATAAGGGGCACTGTATATTATAATAACAGAGGACATTTTGTAATGATAAGGGGCACTGTATATTATAATAACAGAGGACATTATGTATTAATTGGGGGCACTGTATATTATAATAATAGAGGACATTATGTAATATAAGGGGCACTGTATATTATAATAACAGAGGACATTATGTAATGATAGGGGGCACTGTATATTATAATAAGAGAGGACATTATATAATGATAGGGGGCACTGTATATTATAATAACAGAGGACATTATGTAATATAAGGGGCACTGTATATTATAATAACAGAGGACATTATGTAATGATAGGGGGCACTGTATATTATAATAAGAGAGGACATTATATAATGATAGGGGGCACTGTATATTATAATAACAGAGGACATTATGTAATATAAGGGGCACTGTATATTATAATAACAAAGGACATTATGTAATGATAGGGGGCACTGTATATTATAATAACAGAGGACATTATGTAATATAAGGGGCACTGTATATTATAATAACAGAGGACATTATATAATGATAGGGGGCACTGTATATTATAATATCAGAGGACATCATGTAATATAAGGGGCACTGTATATTATAATAACAGAGGACATTATATAATGATAGGGGCACTGTATATTATAATATCAGAGGACATTATGTTATGACAGGGGGCACTGTATATTATAATAACAGAGGACATTATGTATTGATAGGGGCACTGTATATTATAATAAGAGAGGACATTATATAATGATAGGGGGCACTGTATATTATAATAATGGAGGACATTATGTAATATAAGGGGCACTGTATATTATAATAACAGAGGACATTATGTAATGATAGGGGGCACTGTATATTATAATAAGAGAGGACATTATATAATGATAGGGGGCACTGTATATTATAATAACAGAGGACATTATGTAATATAAGGGGCACTGTATATTATAATAACAGAGGACATTATGTAATGATAGGGGGGGCACTGTATATTATAATAACAGAGGACATTATGTAATATAAGGGGCACTGTATATTATAATAACAGAGGACATTATGTAATGATAGGGGGCACTGTATATTATAATAACAGAGGACATTATGTAATATAAAGGGCACTTTATATTATAATAACAGAGGATATTATATAATGATAGGGGGCACTGTATATTATAATAACAGAAGACATTATGTAATATAAGGGGCACTGTATATTATAATAACAGAGGACATTATGTAATATAAAGGGCACTGTATATTATAATAACAGAGGACATTATATAATGATAGGGGGCACTGTATATTATAATATCAGAAGACATTATGTTATGATAGGGGGCACTGTATATTATAATAACAGAGGACATTATGTATTGATAGGGGCACTGTATATTATAATAAGAGAGGACATTATATAATGATAGGGGGCACTGTATATTATAATAACAGAGGGAATTATGTAATATAAGGGGCACTGTATATTATAATAACAGAGGACATTATGTAATGATAGGGGGCACTGTATATTATAATAACAGAGGACATTATGTAATATAAGGGGCACTGTATATTATAATAACAGAGGACATTATATAATGATAGGGGGCACTGTATATTATAATAACAGAGGAAATTATGTAATATAAGGGGCACTGTATATTATAATAACAGAGGACATTATGTAATAATAGGGGGCACTGTATATTATAATAACAGAGGACATTATGTAATATAAGGGGCACTGTATATTATAATAACAGAGGACATTATATAATGATAGGGGGCACTGTATATTATAATATCAGAGGACATTATGTAATATAAGGGGCACTGTATATTATAATAAAAGAGGACATTATGTAATATAAGGGGCACTGTATATTATAATAACAGAGGACATTATGTAATGATAGGGGGCACTGTATATTATAATAACAGAGGACATTATGTATTAATTGGGGGCACTGTATATTATAATAACAGAGGACATTATGTAATATAAGGGGCACTGTATATTATAATAACAGAGGACATTATGTAATGATAGGGGGCACTGTATATTATAATAAGAGAGGACATTATATAATGATAGGGGGCACTGTATATTATAATAACAGAGGACATTATGTAATATAAGGGGCACGGTATATTATAATAACAGAGGACATTATGTAATGATAGGGGGCACTGTATATTATAATAACAGAGGACATTATGTAATATATGGGGCACTGTATATTATAATAACAGAGGACATTATATAATGATAGGGGGCACTGTATATTATAATAACAGAGGAAATTATGTAATATAAGGGGCACTGTATATTATAATAACAGAGGACATTATGTAATGATAGGGTGCACTGTATATTATAATAACAGAGGACATTATGTAATGATAGGGTGCACTGTATATTATAATAACAGAGGACATTATGTAATGATAGGGGGCACTGTATATTATAATAACAGAGGACATTATGTAATGATAGGGGGCACTTTATATTATAATAACAGAGGACATTATGTAATATAAGGGGCACTGTATATTATAATAACAGAGGACATTATGTAATGATAGGGAGCACTGTATATTATAATAAGAGAGGACATTATATAATGATAGGGGGCACTGTATATTATAATAACAGAGGACATTATGTAATATAAGGGGCACTGTATATTATAATAACAGAGGACATTATGTAATGATAAGGGGCACTGTATATTATAATAACAGAGGACATTATGTAATATAAGGGGCACTTTATATTATAATAACAGAGGACATTATGTAATGATAGGGGACACTGTATATTATTATAACAGAGGACATTATGTAATGATAGGGGGCACTGTATATTATAATAACAGAGGACATTATGTAATGATAGGGTGCACTGTATATTATAATAACAGAGGACATTATGTAATGATAGGGGGCACTGTATATTATAATAACAGAGGACATTATGTAATGATAGGGGGCACTGTATATTATAATAACAGAGGACATTATGTAATATAAGTGGCACTGTATATTATAATAACAGAGGACATTATGTAATATAAGTGGCACTGTATATTATAATAACAGAGGACATTATGTTATATAAGGGGCACTGTATATTATAATAACAGAGGACATTATGTAATGTAAGGGGCACTGTATATTATAATAACAGAGGACATTATGTAATATAAGGGGCACTGTATATTATAATAACAGAGGACATTATGTAATGATAGGGGGCACTGTATATTATAATAACAGAGGACAATATGTAATAATTGGGGGCACTGTATATTATAATAAGAGAGGACATTATATAATGATAGGGGGCACTGTATATTATAATAACAGAAGACATTATGTAATATAAGGGGCACTGTATATTATAATAACAGAGGACATTATGTAATATAAAGGGCACTGTATATTATAATAACAGAGGACATTATGTTATGATAGGGGGCACTGTATATTATAATAACAGAGGACATTATGTATTGATAGGGGCACTGTATATTATAATAAGAGAGGACATTATATAATGATAGGGGCACTGTATATTATAATAACAGAGGAAATTATGTAATATAAGGGGCACTGTATATTATAATAACAGAGGACATTATGTAATGATAGGGGGCACTGTATATCATAATAACAGAGGACATTATGTAATATAAGGGGCACTGTATATTATAATAAGAGAGGACATTATGTAATGATAGGGGGCACTGTATATTATAATAAGAGAGGACATTATATAATTATAGGGGGCACTGTATATTATAATAACAGAGGACATTATGTAATATAAGGGGCACTGTATATTATAATAAGAGAGGACATTATGTAATGATAGGGGGCACTGTATATTATAATAACAGAGGACATTATGTAATGATAGGGGGCACTGTATATCATAATAACAGAGGACATTATGTAATATAAGGGGCACTGTATATTATAATAAGAGAGGACATTATATAATGATAGGGGGCACTGTATATTATAATAACAGAAGACATTATGTAATATAAGGGGCACTGTATATTATAATAACAGAGGACATTATGTAATATAAAGGGCACTGTATATTATAATAACAGAGGACATTATGTTATGATAGGGGGCACTGTATATTATAATAACAGAGGACATTATGTATTGATAGGGGCACTGTATATTATAATAAGAGAGGACATTATATAATGATAGGGGCACTGTATATTATAATAACAGAGGAAATTATGTAATATAAGGGGCACTGTATATTATAATAACAGAGGACATTATGTAATGATAGGGGGCACTGTATATCATAATAACAGAGGACATTATGTAATATAAGGGGCACTGTATATTATAATAAGAGAGGACATTATGTAATGATAGGGGGCACTGTATATTATAATAACAGAGGACATTATGTAATGATAGGGGGCACTGTATATTATAATAAGAGAGGACATTATATAATGATAGGGGGCACTGTATATTATAATAACAGAGGACATTATGTAATATAAGGGGCACTGTATATTATAATAACAGAGGACATTATGTAATGATAGGGGGCACTGTATATTACAATAACAGAGGACATTATGTAATATAAGGGGCACTGTATATTATAATAACAGAGGACATTATGTAATGATAGGGGGCACTGTATATTATAATAACAGAGGACATTATGTAATGATAGGGGGCACTGTATATTATAATAACAGAGGACATTATGTAATGATAGGGGGCAGTGTACATTATAATAACAGAGGACATTATGTAATGATAGGGTGCACTGTATATTATAATAACAGAGGACATTATGTAATGATAGGGGGCACTGTATATTATAATAACAGAGGACATTATGTAATATAAGGGGCACTGTATATTATAATAAGAGAGGACATTATGTAATGATAGGGGGCACTGTATATTATAATAAGAGAGGACATTATATAATTATAGGGGGCACTGTATATTATAATAACAGAGGAAATTATGTAATGATAGGGGGCACTGTATATTATAATAACAGAGGACATTATGTAATATAAGGGGCACTGTATATTATAATAACAGAGGACATTATATAATGATAGGGGGCACTGTATATTATAATATCAGAGGACATTATGTAATATAAGGGGCACTGTATATTATAATAACAGAGGACATTATGTAATATAAGGGGCACTGTATATTATAATAACAGAGGACATTATGTAATGATAGGGGGCACTGTATATTATAATAACAGAGGACATTATGTATTAATTGGGGGCACTGTATATTATAATAATAGAGGACATTATGTTATATATGGGGCACTGTATATTATAATAACAGAGGACATTATGTAATGATAGGGGGCACTGTATATTATAATAAGAGAGGACATTATATAATGATAGGGGGCACTGTATATTATAATAACAGAGGACATTATGTAATATAAGGGGCACTGTATATTATAATAACAGAGGACATTATGTAATGATAGGGGGCACTGTATATTATAATAACAGAGGACATTATGTACTATAAGGGGCACTGTATATTATAATAACAGAGGACATTATGTAATGATAGGGGGCACTGTATATTATAATAACAGAGGACATTATGTAATGATAGGGGGCACTGTATATTATAATAACAGAGGACATTATGTAATGATAGGGGGCAGTGTACATTATAATAACAGAGGACATTATGTAATGATAGGGTGCACTGTATATTATAATAACAGAGGACATTATGTAATGATAGGGGGCACTGTATATTATAATAACAGAGGACATTATGTAATATAAGTGGCACTGTATATTATAATAACAGAGGACATTATGTTATATAAGGGGCACTGTATATTATAATAACAGAGGACATTATGTAATGATAGGGGGCACTGTATATTATAATAACAGAGGACATTATGTAATAATTGGGGGCACTGTATATTATAATAACAGAGGACATTATGTAATGATAGGGGGCACTGTACATTATAATAACAGAGGACATTATGTAATAATTGGGGGCACTGTATATTATAATAACAGAGGACATTATATAATGATAGGGGGCACTGTATATTATAATAACAGAGGACATTATGTAATGATAGGGTGCACTGTATATTATAATAACAGAGGACATTATGTAATGATAGGGGGCACTGTATATTATAATAACAGAGGACATTATGTAATGATAGGGGGCACTGTATATTATAATAACAGAGGACATTATGTAATGATAGGGGGCACTGTATATTATAATAACAGAGGACATTATGTAATGATAGGGGGCACTGTATATTATAATAACAGAGGACATTATGTAATATAAGTGGCACTGTATATTATAATAACAGAGGACATTATGTTATATAAGGGGCACTGTATATTATAATAACAGAGGACATTATGTAATGTAAGGGGCACTGTATATTATAATAACAGAGGACATTATGTAATATAAGGGGCACTGTATATTATAATAACAGAGGACATTATGTAATGATAGGGGGCACTGTATATTATAATAACAGAGGACATTATGTAATAATTGGGGGCACTGTATATTATAATAAGAGAGGACATTATATAATGATAGGGGGCACTGTATATTATAATAATAGAGGACATTATGTAATATAAGGGGCACTGTATATTATAATAACAGAGGACATTATGTAATGATAGGGGCACTGTTTATTATAATAAGAGAGGACATTATATAATGATAGGGGGCACTGTATATTATAATAACAGAGGACATTATGTAATATAAGGGGCACTGTATATTATAATAACAGAGGACATTATGTAATGATAGGGGGGCACTGTATATTATAATAACAGAGGACATTATGTAATGATAGGGGGCACTGTATATTATAATAACAGAGGACATTATGTAATGATAGGGGGCACTGTATATTATAATAACAGAGGACATTATGTAATATAAGTGGCACTGTATATTATAATAACATAGGACATTATGTAATATAAAGGGCACTGTATATTATAATAACAGAGGACATTATATAATGATAGGGGGCACTGTATATTATAATAACAGAAGACATTATGTAATATAAGGGGCACTGTATATTATAATAACAGAGGACATTATGTAATATAAAGGGCACTGTATATTATAATAACAGAGGACATTATATAATGATAGGGGGCACTGTATATTATAATATCAGAGGACATTATGTTATGATAGGGGGCACTGTATATTATAATAACAGAGGACATTATGTATTGATAGGGGCACTGTATATTATAATAACAGAGGACATTATGTAATGATAGGGGGCACTGTATATTATAATAACAGAGGACATTATGTAATATAAGGGGCACTGTATATTATAATAACAGAGGACATTATATAATGATAGGGGGCACTGTATATTATAATATCAGAGGACATTATGTAATATAAGGGGCACTGTATATTATAATAACAGAGGACATTATGTAATATAAGGGGCACTGTATATTATAATAAGAGAGGACATTATGTAATGATAGGGGGCACTGTATATTATAATAAGAGAGGAGATTATATAATTATAGGGGGCACTGTATATTATAATAAGAGAGGACATTATGTAATGATAGGGGGCACTGTATATTATAATAAGAGAGGACATTATATAATTATAGGGGGCACTGTATATTATAATAACAGAGGAAATTATGTAATATAAGGGGCACTGTATATTATAATAACAGAGGACATTATGTTATAATAGGGGGCACTGTATATTATAATAACAGAGTACATTATGTAATATAAGGGGCACTGTATATTATAATAACAGAGGACATTATATAATGATAGGGGGCACTGTATATTATAATATCAGAGGACATTATGTAATATAAGGGGCACTGTATATTATAATAACAGAGGACATTATGTAATATAAGGGGCACTGTATATTATAATAACAGAGGACATTATGTAATGATAGGGGGCACTGTATATTATAATAACAGAGGACATTATGTATTAATTGGGGGCACTGTATATTATAATAATAGAGGACATTATGTAATATAAGGGGCACTGTATATTATAATAACAGAGGACATTATGTAATGATAGAGGGCACTGTATATTATAATAAGAGAGGACATTATATAATGATAGGGGGCACTGTATATTATAATAACAGAGGACATTATGTAATATAAGGGGCACTGTATATTATAATAACAGAGGACATTATGTAATGATAGGGGGCACTGTATATTATAATAACAGAGGACATTATGTAATATAAGGGGCACTGTATATTATAATAACAGAGGACATTATATAATGATAGGGGGCACTGTATATTATAATATCAGAGGACATCATGTAATATAAGGGGCACTGTATATTATAATAACAGAGGACATTATGTAATATAAGGGGCACTGTATATTATAATAAGAGAGGACATTATGTAATGATAGGGGGCACTGTATATTATAATAAGAGAGGACATTATATAATTATAGGGGGGACTGTATATTATAATAACAGAGGACATTATGTAATATAAGGGGCACTGTATATTATAATAACAGAGGACATTTTGTAATGATAGGGGGCACTGTATATTATAATAACAGAGGACATTATGTATTAATTGGGGGCACTGTATATTATAATAATAGAGGACATTATGTAATATAAGGGGCACTGTATATTATAATAACAGAGGACATTATGTAATGATAGGGGGCACTGTATATTATAATAAGAGAGGACATTATATAATGATAGGGGGCACTGTATATTATAATAACAGAGGACATTATGTAATATAAGGGGCACTGTATATTATAATAACAGAGGACATTATGTAATGATAGGGGGCACTGTATATTATAATAACAGAGGACATTATGTATTAATTGGGGGCACTGTATATTATAATAATAGAGGACATTATGTTATATATGGGGCACTGTATATTATAATAACAGAGGACATTATGTAATGATAGGGGGCACTGTATATTATAATAAGAGAGGACATTATATAATGATAGGGGGCACTGTATATTATAATAACAGAGGACATTATGTAATATAAGGGGCACTGTATATTATAATAACAGAGGACTTTATGTAATGATAGGGGGCACTGTATATTATAATAACAGAGGACATTATGTAATATAAGGGGCACTGTATATTATAATAACAGAGGACATTATGTAATATAAGGGGCACTGTATATTATAATAACAAAGGACATTATGTAATGATAGGGGGCACTGTATATTATAATAACAGAGGACATTATGTAATATAAGGGGCACTGTATATTATAATAACAGAGGACATTATATAATGATAGGGGGCACTGTATATTATAATATTAGAGGACATCATGTAATATAAGGGGCACTGTATATTATAATAACAGAGGACATTATGTAATATAAGGGGCACTGTATATTATAATAAGAGAGGACATTATGTAATGATAGGGGGCACTGTATATTATAATAAGAGAGGACATTATATAATTATAGGGGGGACTGTATATTATAATAACAGAGGACATTATGTAATATAAGGGGCACTGTATATTATAATAACAGAGGACATTATGTAATGATAGGGGGCACTGTATATTATAATAACAGAGGACATTATGTAATATAAGGGGCACTGTATATTATAATAACAGAGGACATTATGTAATGATAGGGGGCACTGTATATTATAATAAGAGAGGACATTATATAATTATAGGGGGCACTGTATATTATAATAACAGAGGACATTATGTAATATAAGGGGCACTGTATATTATAATAACAGAGGACATTATGTAATGATAGGGGGCACTGTATATTATAATAAGAGAGGACATTATATAATGATAGGGGGCACTGTATATTATAATAACAGAGGACATTATGTAATATAAGGGGCACTGTATATTATAATAACAGAGGACATTATGTAATATAAGGGGCACTGTATATTATAATAACAGAGGACATTATGTAATGATAGGGGGCACTGTATATTATAATAACAGAGGACATTATGTAATATAAGGGGCACTGTATATTATAATAACAGAGGACATTATGTAATGATAGGGGGCACTGTATATTATAATAACAGAGGACATTATGTAATGATAGGGGGCACTGTATATTATAATAACAGAGGACATTATGTAATGATAGGGGGCAGTGTACATTATAATAACAGAGGACATTATGTAATATAAGTGGCACTGTATATTATAATAACAGAGGACATTATGTTATATAAGGGGCACTGTATATTATAATAACAGAGGACATTATGTAATGATAGGGGGCACTGTATATTATAATAACAGAGGACATTATGTAATAATTGGGGGCACTGTATATTATAATAACAGAGGACATTATGTAATGATAGAGGGCACTGTATATTATAATAACAGAGGACATTATATAATGATAGGGGGCACTGTATATTATAATAACAGAGGACATTATGTAATATAAGGGGCACTGTATATTATAATAACAGAGGACATTATGTAATGATAGGGGGCACTGTATATTATAATAACAGAGGACATTATGTAATATAAGGGGCACTGTATATTATAATAACAGAGGACATTATGTAATATAAGGGGCACTGTATATTATAATAACAGAGGACATTATGTAATGATAGGGGGCACTGTATATTATAATAACAGAGGACATTATGTAATATAAGGGGCACTGTATATTATAATAACAGAGGACATTATATAATGATAGGGGGCACTGTATATTATAATATCAGAGGACATCATGTAATATAAGGGACACTGTATATTATAATAACAGAGGACATTATGTAATATAAGGGGCACTGTATATTATAATAAGAGAGGACATTATGTAATGATAGGGGGCACTGTATATTATAATAAGAGAGGACATTATATAATTATAGGGGGGACTGTATATTATAATAACAGAGGACATTATGTAATATAAGGGGCACTGTATATTATAATAACAGAGGACATTATGTAATGATAGGGGGCACTGTATATTATAATAACAGAGGACATTATGTATTAATTGGGGGCACTGTATATTATAATAATAGAGGACATTATGTAATATAAGGGGCACTGTATATTATAATAACAGAGGACATTATGTAATGATAGGGGGCACTGTATATTATAATAAGAGAGGACATTATATAATGATAGGGGGCACTGTATATTATAATAACAGAGGACATTATGTAATGATAGGGGGCACTGTATATTATAATAACAGAGGACATTATGTAATATAAGGGGCACTGTATATTATAATAACAGAGGACATTATGTAATATAAGGGGCACTGTATATTATAATAACAGAGGACATTATGTAATATAAGGGGCACTGTATATTATAATAACAGAGGACATTATGTAATGATAGGGGGCACTGTATATTATAATAACAGAGGACATTATGTAATATAAGGGGCACTTTATATTATAATAACAGAGGACATTATGTAATATAAGGGGCACTGTATATTATAATAACAGAGGACATTATGTAATGATAGGGGGCACTGTATATTATAATAACAGAGGACATTATGTAATGATTGGGTGCACTGTATATTATAATAAGAGAGGACATTATATAATGATAGGGGGCACTGCATATTATAATAATAGAGGACATTATGTAATATAAGGGGCACTGTATATTATAATAACAGAGGACATTATGTAATGATAGGGGGCACTGTATATTATAATAACAGAGGATATTATGTAATGATAGGGGGCACTGTATATTATAATAACAGAGGACATTATGTAATATAAGTGGCACTGTATATTATAATAACAGAGGACATTATGTAATGTAAGGGGCACTGTATATTATAATAACAGAGGACATTATGTAATATAAGTGGCACTGTATATTATAATAACAGAGGATATTATGTAATGATAGGGGGCACTGTATATTATAATAACAGAGGACATAATGTAATGATAGGGGACACTGTATATTATAATAACAGAGGACATTATATAATGATAGGTGGCACTGTATATTATAATAACAGAGGAAATTATGTAATATAAGGGGCACTGTATATTATAATAACAGAGGACATTATGTAATGATAGGGGGCACTGTATATTATAATAAGAGAGGACATTATATAATTATAGGGGGGACTGTATATTATAATAACAGAGGACATTATGTAATATAAGGGGCACTGTATATTATAATAACAGAGGACATTATGTAATGATAGGGGGCACTGTATATTATAATAACAGAGGACATTATGTATTAATTGGGGGCACTGTATATTATAATAATAGAGGACATTATGTAATATAAGGGGCACTGTATATTATAATAACAGAGGACATTATGTAATGATAGGGGGCACTGTATATTATAATAAGAGAGGACATTATATAATGATAGGGGGCACTGTATATTATAATAACAGAGGACATTATGTAATGATAGGGGGCACTGTATATTATAATAACAGAGGACATTATGTAATATAAGGGGCACTGTATATTATAATAACAGAGGACATTATGTAATATAAGGGGCACTGTATATTATAATAACAGAGGACATTATGTAATATAAGGGGCACTGTATATTATAATAACAGAGGACATTATGTAATGATAGGGGGCACTGTATATTATAATAACAGAGGACATTATGTAATATAAGGGGCACTTTATATTATAATAACAGAGGACATTATGTAATATAAGGGGCACTGTATATTATAATAACAGAGGACATTATGTAATGATAGGGGGCACTGTATATTATAATAACAGAGGACATTATGTAATGATTGGGTGCACTGTATATTATAATAAGAGAGGACATTATATAATGATAGGGGGCACTGCATATTATAATAATAGAGGACATTATGTAATATAAGGGGCACTGTATATTATAATAACAGAGGACATTATGTAATGATAGGGGGCACTGTATATTATAATAACAGAGGATATTATGTAATGATAGGGGGCACTGTATATTATAATAACAGAGGACATTATGTAATATAAGTGGCACTGTATATTATAATAACAGAGGACATTATGTAATGTAAGGGGCACTGTATATTATAATAACAGAGGACATTATGTAATATAAGTGGCACTGTATATTATAATAACAGAGGATATTATGTAATGATAGGGGGCACTGTATATTATAATAACAGAGGACATAATGTAATGATAGGGGACACTGTATATTATAATAACAGAGGACATTATATAATGATAGGTGGCACTGTATATTATAATAACAGAGGAAATTATGTAATATAAGGGGCACTGTATATTATAATAACAGAGGACATTATGTAATATAAGGGGCACTGTATATTATAATAACATAGGACATTATGTAATAAAAGGGGGCACTGTATATTATAATAACAGAGGACATTATGTAATATAAGGGGCACTGTATATTATAATAACAGAGGACATTATGTAATATAAGGGGCACTGTATATTATAATAACAGAGGACATTATGTAATGATAGGGGGCACTGTATATTATAATAACAGAGGACATTATGTAATGATAGGGGGCACTGTATATTATAATAACAGAGGACATTATGTAATATAAGGGGCACTGTATATTATAATAACAGAGGACATTATGTAATGATAGGGTGCACTGTATATTATAATAACAGAGGACATTATGTAATATAAGGGGCACTGTATATTATAATAACAGAGGACATTATGTAATGATAGGGTGCACTGTATATTATAATAACAGAGGACATTATGTAATGATAGGGTGCACTGTATATTATAATAACAGAGGACATTATGTAATGATAGGGGGCACTGTATATTATAATAACAGAGGACATTATGTAATATAAGTGGCACTGTATATTATAATAACAGAGGACATTATGTAATGATAAGGGGGCACTGTATATTTTAATAACAGAGGACATTATGTAATGATAGGGGGCACTGTATATTATAATAACAGAGGACATTATGTAATATAAGGGGCACTGTATATTATAATAACAAAGGACATTATGTAATGATAAGGGGGGCACTGTATATTTTAATAACAGAGGACATTATGTAATGATAGGGGGCACTGTATATTATAATAACAGAGGACATTATGTAATGATAGGGGGCACTGTATATTATAATAACAGAGGACATTATGTAATATAAGTGGCACTGTATATTATAATAACAGAGGACATTATGTAATATAAAGGGCACTGTATATTATATTAACAGAGGACATTATATAATGATAGGGGGCACTGTATATTATAATAACAGAAGACATTATGTAATATAAGGGGCACTGTATATTATAATAACAGAGGACATTATGTAATGATAGGGGGCACTGTATATTATAATAAGAGAGGATATTATATAATGATAGGGGGCACTGTATATTATAATATCAGAGGACATTATGTTATGATAGGGGGCACTGTATATTATAATAACAGAGGACATTATGTAATATAAGGGGCACTGTATATTATAATAACAGATGACATTATGTAATGATAGGGGGCACTGTATATTATAATAACAGAGGACATTATGTAATAATTGGGGGCACTGTATATTATAATAAGAGAGGACATTATGTTATATAAGGGGCACTGTATATTATAATAACAGAGGACATTATGTTATATAAGGGGCACTGTATATTATAATAACAGAGGACATTATGTAATGTAAGGGGCACTGTATATTATAATAACAGAGGACATTATGTAATATAAGGGGCACTGTATATTATAATAACAGAGGACATTATGTAATAATAGGGGGCACTGTATATTATAATAACAGAGGACATTATGTAATAATTGGGGGCACTGTATATTATAATAAGAGAGGACATTATATAATGATAGGGGGCACTGTATATTATAATAATAGAGGACATTATGTAATATAAGGGGCACTGTATATTATAATAACAGAGGACATTATGTAATGATAGGGGGCACTGTATATTATAATAATAGAGGACATTATGTAATATAAGGGGCACTGTATATTATAATAACAGAGGACATTATGTAATGATAGGGTGCACTGTATATTATAATAACAGAGGACATTATGTAATGATAGGGGGCACTGTATATTATAATAACAGAGGACATTATGTAATATAAGTGGCACTGTATATTATAATAACAGAGGACATTATGTTATATAAGGGGCACTGTATATTATAATAACAGAGGACATTATGTAATGTAAGGGGCACTGTATATTATAATAACAGAGGACATTATGTAATATAAGGGGCACTGTATATTATAATAACAGAGGACATTATGTAATGATAGGGGGCACTGTATATTATAATAAGAGAGGACATTATATAATGATAGGGGGCACTGTATATTATAATATCAGAGGACATTATGTTATGATAGGGGGCACTGTATATTATAATAACAGAGGACATTATGTATTGATAGGGGAACTGTATATTATAATAACAGAGGACATTATGTAATATAAGGGGCACTGTATATTATAATAACAGAGGACATTATGTATTGATAGGGGCACTGTATATTATAATAAGAGAGGACATTATGTAATAATTGGGGGCACTGTATATTATAATAAGAGAGGACATTATGTTATATAAGGGGCACTGTATATTATAATAACAGAGGACATTATGTTATATAAGGGGCACTGTATATTATAATAACAAAGGACATTATGTAATGATAGGGGGCACTGTATATTATAATAACAGAGGACATTATGTAATATAAGGGGCACTTTATATTATAATAACAGAGGACATTATGTAATGATAGGGGGCACTGTATATTATAATAACAGAGGACATTATGTAATGATAGGGGGCACTGTATATTATAATAACAGAGGACATTATGTAATGATAGGGGGCAGTGTACATTATAATAACAGAGGACATTATGTAATGATAGGGTGCACTGTATATTATAATAACAGAGGACATTATGTAATGATAGGGGGCACTGTATATTATAATAACAGAGGACATTATGTAATATAAGTGGCACTGTATATTATAATAACAGAGGACATTATGTTATATAAGGGACACTGTATATTATAATAACAGAGGACATTATGTAATGTAAGGGGCACTGTATATTATAATAACAGAGGACATTATGTAATATAAGGGGCACTGTATATTATAATAACAGAGGACATTATGTAATGATAGGGGGCACTGTATATTATAATAACAGAGGACATTATGTAATAATTGGGGGCACTGTATATTATAATAAGAGAGGACATTATATAATGATAGGGGGCACTGTATATTATAATAACAGAGGACATTATGTAATGATAGGGGGCATTGTATATTATAATAACAGAGGACATTATGTAATGATAGGGGGCACTGTATATTATAATAACGGAGGACATTATGTAGTGATAGGGGGCACTGTATATTATAATAACAGAGGACATTATGTAATATAAGTGGCACTGTATATTATAATAACAGAGGACATTATGTTATATAAGGGGCACTGTATATTATAATAACAGAGGACATTATGTAATATAAGGGGCACTGTATATTATAATAACAGAGGACATTATGTAATGATAGGGTGCACTGTATATTATAATAACAGAGGACTTTATGTAATGATAGGGGGCACTGTATATTATAATAACAGAGGACATTATGTAATGATAGGGGGCATTGTATATTATAATAACAGAGGACATTATGTAATGATAGGGGGCACTGTATATTATAATAACAGAGGACATTATGTAATGATAGGGGGCACTGTATATTATAATAACAGAGGACATTATGTAATATAAGGGGCACTGTATATTATAATAACAGAGGACATTATGTAATGATAGGGGGCATTGTATATTATAATAACAGAGGACATTATGTAATGATAGGGGGCACTGTATATTATAATAACAGAGGACATTATGTAATGATAGGGGGCACTGTATATTATAATAACAGAGGACATTATGTAATATAAGTGGCACTGTATATTATAATAACAGAGGACATTATGTTATATAAGGGGCACTGTATATTATAATAACAGAGGACATTATGTAATATAAGGGGCACTTTATATTATAATAACAGAGGACATTATGTAATGATAGGGGGCACTGTATATTATAATAACAGAGGACATTATGTAATGTAAGGGGCACTGTATATTATAATAACAGAGGACATTATATAATGATAGGGGGCACTGTATATTATAATAATAGAGGACATTATGTAATATAAGGGGCACTGTATATTATAATAACAGAGGACATTATGTAATGATAGGGGCACTGTATATTATAATAAGAGAGGACATTATATAATGATAGGGGGCACTGTATATTATAATAACAGAGGACATTATGTAATATAAGGGGCACTGTATATTATAATAACAGAGGACATTATGTAATGATAGGGGGGCACTGTATATTATAATAACAGAGGACATTATGTAATGATAGGGGGCACTGTATATTATAATAACAGAGGACATTATGTAATGATAGGGGGCACTGTATATTATAATAACAGAGGACATTATATAATATAAGTGGCACTGTATATTATAATAACAGAGGACATTATGTAATATAAAGGGCACTGTATATTATAATAACAGAGGACATTATATAATGATAGGGGGCACTGTATATTATAATAACAGAAGACATTATGTAATATAAGGGGCACTGTATATTATAATAACAGAGGACATTATGTAATATAAAGGGCACTGTATATTATAATAACAGAGGACATTATATAATGATAGGGGGCACTGTATATTATAATATCAGAGGACATTATGTTATGATAGGGGGCACTGTATATTATAATAACAGAGGACATTATGTATTGATAGGGGCACTGTATATTATAATAAGAGAGGACATTATATAATGATAGGGGGCACTGTATATTATAATAACAGAGGAAATTATGTAATATAAGGGGCACTGTATATTATAATAACAGAGGACATTATGTAATGATAGGGGGCACTGTATATTATAATAACAGAGGACATTATGTAATATAAGGGGCACTGTATATTATAATAACAGAGGACATTATATAATGATAGGGGGCACTGTATATTATAATATCAGAGGACATTATGTAATATAAGGGGCACTGTATATTATAATAACAGAGGACATTATGTAATATAAGGGGCACTGTATATTATAATAAGAGAGGACATTATGTAATGATAGGGGGCACTGTATATTATAATAAGAGAGGACATTATATAATTATAGGGGGCACTGTATATTATAATAACAGAGGAAATTATGTAATATAAGGGGCACTGTATATTATAATAACAGAGGACATTTCGTAATGATAGGGGGCACTGTATATTATAATAACAGAGGACATTATGTAATGATAGGGGGCACTGTATATTATAATAACAGAGGACATTATGTAATATATGGGGCACTGTATATTATAATAACAGAGGACATTATATAATGATAGGGGGCACTGTATATTATAATAACAGAGGAAATTATGTAATATAAGGGGCACTGTATATTATAATAACAGAGGACATTATGTAATGATAGGGTGCACTGTATATTATAATAACAGAGGACATTATGTAATGATAGGGTGCACTGTATATTATAATAACAGAGGACATTATGTAATGATAGGGGGCACTGTATATTATAATAACAGAGGACATTATGTAATGATAGGGGGCACTTTATATTATAATAACAGAGGACATTATGTAATATAAGGGGCACTGTATATTATAATAACAGAGGACATTATGTAATGATAGGGAGCACTGTATATTATAATAAGAGAGGACATTATATAATGATAGGGGGCACTGTATATTATAATAACAGAGGACATTATGTAATATAAGGGGCACTGTATATTATAATAACAGAGGACATTATGTAATGATAAGGGGCACTGTATATTATAATAACAGAGGACATTATGTAATATAAGGGGCACTTTATATTATAATAACAGAGGACATTATGTAATGATAGGGGGCACTGTATATTATAATAACAGAGGACATTATGTAATGATAGGGGACACTGTATATTATTATAACAGAGGACATTATGTAATGATAGGGGGCACTGTATATTATAATAACAGAGGACATTATGTAATGATAGGGTGCACTGTATATTATAATAACAGAGGACATTATGTAATGATAGGGGGCACTGTATATTATAATAACAGAGGACATTATGTAATGATAGGGGGCACTGTATATTATAATAACAGAGGACATTATGTAATATAAGTGGCACTGTATATTATAATAACAGAGGACATTATGTAATATAAGTGGCACTGTATATTATAATAACAGAGGACATTATGTTATATAAGGGGCACTGTATATTATAATAACAGAGGACATTATGTAATGTAAGGGGCACTGTATATTATAATAACAGAGGACATTATGTAATATAAGGGGCACTGTATATTATAATAACAGAGGACATTATGTAATGATAGGGGGCACTGTATATTATAATAACAGAGGACAATATGTAATAATTGGGGGCACTGTATATTATAATAAGAGAGGACATTATATAATGATAGGGGGCACTGTATATTATAATAACAGAAGACATTATGTAATATAAGGGGCACTGTATATTATAATAACAGAGGACATTATGTAATATAAAGGGCACTGTATATTATAATAACAGAGGACATTATGTTATGATAGGGGGCACTGTATATTATAATAACAGAGGACATTATGTATTGATAGGGGCACTGTATATTATAATAAGAGAGGACATTATATAATGATAGGGGCACTGTATATTATAATAACAGAGGAAATTATGTAATATAAGGGGCACTGTATATTATAATAACAGAGGACATTATGTAATGATAGGGGGCACTGTATATTATAATAACAGAGGACATTATGTAATATAAGGGGCACTGTATATTATAATAAGAGAGGACATTATGTAATGATAGGGGGCACTGTATATTATAATAAGAGAGGACATTATATAATTATAGGGGGCACTGTATATTATAATAACAGAGGACATTATGTAATATAAGGGGCACTGTATATTATAATAACAGAGGACATTATATAATGATAGGGGGCACTGTATATTATAATATCAGAGGACATTATGTAATATAAGGGGCACTGTATATTATAATAACAGAGGACATTATGTAATATAAGGGGCACTGTATATTATAATAACAGAGGACATTATGTAATGATAGGGGGCACTGTATATTATAATAACAGAGGACATTATGTATTAATTGGGGGCACTGTATATTATAATAATAGAGGACATTATGTTATATATGGGGCACTGTATATTATAATAACAGAGGACATTATGTAATGATAGGGGGCACTGTATATTATAATAAGAGAGGACATTATATAATGATAGGGGGCACTGTATATTATAATAACAGAGGACATTATGTAATATAAGGGGCACTGTATATTATAATAACAGAGGACATTATGTAATGATAGGGGGCACTGTATATTACAATAACAGAGGACATTATGTAATATAAGGGGCACTGTATATTATAATAACAGAGGACATTATGTAATGATAGGGGGCACTGTATATTATAATAACAGAGGACATTATGTAATGATAGGGGGCACTGTATATTATAATAACAGAGGACATTATGTAATGATAGGGGGCAGTGTACATTATAATAACAGAGGACATTATGTAATGATAGGGTGCACTGTATATTATAATAACAGAGGACATTATGTAATATAAGGGGCACTGTATATTATAATAAGAGAGGACATTATGTAATGATAGGGGGCACTGTATATTATAATAAGAGAGGACATTATATAATTATAGGGGGCACTGTATATTATAATAACAGAGGAAATTATGTAATGATAGGGGGCACTGTATATTATAATAACAGAGGACATTATGTAATATAAGGGGCACTGTATATTATAATAACAGAGGACATTATATAATGATAGGGGGCACTGTATATTATAATATCAGAGGACATTATGTAATATAAGGGGCACTGTATATTATAATAACAGAGGACATTATGTAATATAAGGGGCACTGTATATTATAATAACAGAGGACATTATGTAATGATAGGGGGCACTGTATATTATAATAACAGAGGACATTATGTATTAATTGGGGGCACTGTATATTATAATAATAGAGGACATTATGTTATATATGGGGCACTGTATATTGTAATAACAGAGGACATTATGTAATGATAGGGGGCACTGTATATTATAATAAGAGAGGACATTATATAATGATAGGGGGCACTGTATATTATAATAACAGAGGACATTATGTAATATAAGGGGCACTGTATATTATAATAACAGAGGACATTATGTAATGATAGGGGGCACTGTATATTATAATAACAGAGGACATTATGTACTATAAGGGGCACTGTATATTATAATAACAGAGGACATTATGTAATGATAGGGGGCACTGTATATTATAATAACAGAGGACATTATGTAATGATAGGGGGCACTGTATATTATAATAACAGAGGACATTATGTAATGATAGGGGGCAGTGTACATTATAATAACAGAGGACATTATGTAATGATAGGGTGCACTGTATATTATAATAACAGAGGACATTATGTAATGATAGGGGGCACTGTATATTATAATAACAGAGGACATTATGTAATATAAGTGGCACTGTATATTATAATAACAGAGGACATTATGTTATATAAGGGGCACTGTATATTATAATAACAGAGGACATTATGTAATGATAGGGGGCACTGTATATTATAATAACAGAGGACATTATGTAATAATTGGGGGCACTGTATATTATAATAACAGAGGACATTATGTAATGATAGGGGGCACTGTACATTATAATAACAGAGGACATTATGTAATAATTGGGGGCACTGTATATTATAATAACAGAGGACATTATATAATGATAGGGGGCACTGTATATTATAATAACAGAGGACATTATGTAATGATAGGGTGCACTGTATATTATAATAACAGAGGACATTATGTAATGATAGGGGGCACTGTATATTATAATAACAGAGGACATTATGTAATGATAGGGGGCACTGTATATTATAATAACAGAGGACATTATGTAATGATAGGGGGCACTGTATATTATAATAACAGAGGACATTATGTAATGATAGGGGGCACTGTATATTATAATAACAGAGGACATTATGTAATATAAGTGGCACTGTATATTATAATAACAGAGGACATTATGTTATATAAGGGGCACTGTATATTATAATAACAGAGGACATTATGTAATGTAAGGGGCACTGTATATTATAATAACAGAGGACATTATGTAATATAAGGGGCACTGTATATTATAATAACAGAGGACATTATGTAATGATAGGGGGCACTGTATATTATAATAACAGAGGACATTATGTAATAATTGGGGGCACTGTATATTATAATAAGAGAGGACATTATATAATGATAGGGGGCACTGTATATTATAATAATAGAGGACATTATGTAATATAAGGGGCACTGTATATTATAATAACAGAGGACATTATGTAATGATAGGGGCACTGTATATTATAATAAGAGAGGACATTATATAATGATAGGGGGCACTGTATATTATAATAACAGAGGACATTATGTAATATAAGGGGCACTGTATATTATAATAACAGAGGACATTATGTAATGATAGGGGGGCACTGTATATTATAATAACAGAGGACATTATGTAATGATAGGGGGCACTGTATATTATAATAACAGAGGACATTATGTAATGATAGGGGGCACTGTATATTATAATAACAGAGGACATTATGTAATATAAGTGGCACTGTATATTATAATAACAGAGGACATTATGTAATATAAAGGGCACTGTATATTATAATAACAGAGGACATTATATAATGATAGGGGGCACTGTATATTATAATAACAGAAGACATTATGTAATATAAGGGGCACTGTATATTATAATAACAGAGGACATTATGTAATATAAAGGGCACTGTATATTATAATAACAGAGGACATTATATAATGATAGGGGGCACTGTATATTATAATATCAGAGGACATTATGTTATGATAGGGGGCACTGTATATTATAATAACAGAGGACATTATGTATTGATAGGGGCACTGTATATTATAATAACAGAGGACATTATGTAATGATAGGGGGCACTGTATATTATAATAACAGAGGACATTATGTAATATAAGGGGCACTGTATATTATAATAACAGAGGACATTATATAATGATAGGGGGCACTGTATATTATAATATCAGAGGACATTATGTAATATAAGGGGCACTGTATATTATAATAACAGAGGACATTATGTAATATAAGGGGCACTGTATATTATAATAAGAGAGGACATTATGTAATGATAGGGGGCACTGTATATTATAATAAGAGAGGAGATTATATAATTATAGGGGGCACTGTATATTATAATAAGAGAGGACATTATGTAATGATAGGGGGCACTGTATATTATAATAAGAGAGGACATTATATAATTATAGGGGGCACTGTATATTATAATAACAGAGGAAATTATGTAATATAAGAGGCACTGTATATTATAATAACAGAGGACATTATGTTATAATAGGGGGCACTGTATATTATAATAACAGAGTACATTATGTAATATAAGGGGCACTGTATATTATAATAACAGAGGACATTATATAATGATAGGGGGCACTGTATATTATAATATCAGAGGACATTATGTAATATAAGGGGCACTGTATATTATAATAACAGAGGACATTATGTAATATAAGGGGCACTGTATATTATAATAACAGAGGACATTATGTAATGATAGGGGGCACTGTATATTATAATAACAGAGGACATTATGTATTAATTGGGGGCACTGTATATTATAATAATAGAGGACATTATGTAATATAAGGGGCACTGTATATTATAATAACAGAGGACATTATGTAATGATAGAGGGCACTGTATATTATAATAAGAGAGGACATTATATAATGATAGGGGGCACTGTATATTATAATAACAGAGGACATTATGTAATATAAGGGGCACTGTATATTATAATAACAGAGGACATTATGTAATGATAGGGGGCACTGTATATTATAATAACAGAGGACATTATGTAATATAAGGGGCACTGTATATTATAATAACAGAGGACATTATATAATGATAGGGGGCACTGTATATTATAATATCAGAGGACATCATGTAATATAAGGGGCACTGTATATTATAATAACAGAGGACATTATGTAATATAAGGGGCACTGTATATTATAATAAGAGAGGACATTATGTAATGATAGGGGGCACTGTATATTATAATAAGAGAGGACATTATATAATTATAGGGGGGACTGTATATTATAATAACAGAGGACATTATGTAATATAAGGGGCACTGTATATTATAATAACAGAGGACATTTTGTAATGATAGGGGGCACTGTATATTATAATAACAGAGGACATTATGTATTAATTGGGGGCACTGTATATTATAATAATAGAGGACATTATGTAATATAAGGGGCACTGTATATTATAATAACAGAGGACATTATGTAATGATAGGGGGCACTGTATATTATAATAAGAGAGGACATTATATAATGATAGGGGGCACTGTATATTATAATAACAGAGGACATTATGTAATATAAGGGGCACTGTATATTATAATAACAGAGGACATTATGTAATGATAGGGGGCACTGTATATTATAATAACAGAGGACATTATGTATTAATTGGGGGCACTGTATATTATAATAATAGAGGACATTATGTTATATATGGGGCACTGTATATTATAATAACAGAGGACATTATGTAATGATAGGGGGCACTGTATATTATAATAAGAGAGGACATTATATAATGATAGGGGGCACTGTATATTATAATAACAGAGGACATTATGTAATATAAGGGGCACTGTATATTATAATAACAGAGGACTTTATGTAATGATAGGGGGCACTGTATATTATAATAACAGAGGACATTATGTAATATAAGGGGCACTGTATATTATAATAACAGAGGACATTATGTAATATAAGGGGCACTGTATATTATAATAACAAAGGACATTATGTAATGATAGGGGGCACTGTATATTATAATAACAGAGGACATTATGTAATATAAGGGGCACTGTATATTATAATAACAGAGGACATTATATAATGATAGGGGGCACTGTATATTATAATATTAGAGGACATCATGTAATATAAGGGGCACTGTATATTATAATAACAGAGGACATTATGTAATATAAGGGGCACTGTATATTATAATAAGAGAGGACATTATGTAATGATAGGGGGCACTGTATATTATAATAAGAGAGGACATTATATAATTATAGGGGGGACTGTATATTATAATAACAGAGGACATTATGTAATATAAGGGGCACTGTATATTATAATAACAGAGGACATTATGTAATGATAGGGGGCACTGTATATTATAATAACAGAGGACATTATGTAATATAAGGGGCACTGTATATTATAATAACAGAGGACATTATGTAATGATAGGGGGCACTGTATATTATAATAAGAGAGGACATTATATAATTATAGGGGGCACTGTATATTATAATAACAGAGGACATTATGTAATATAAGGGGCACTGTATATTATAATAACAGAGGACATTATGTAATATAAGGGGCACTGTATATTATAATAACAGAGGACATTATGTAATGATAGGGGGCACTGTATATTATAATAACAGAGGACATTATGTAATATAAGGGGCACTGTATATTATAATAACAGAGGACATTATGTAATGATAGGGGGCACTGTATATTATAATAACAGAGGACATTATGTAATGATAGGGGGCACTGTATATTATAATAACAGAGGACATTATGTAATGATAGGGGGCAGTGTACATTATAATAACAGAGGACATTATGTAATATAAGTGGCACTGTATATTATAATAACAGAGGACATTATGTTATATAAGGGGCACTGTATATTATAATAACAGAGGACATTATGTAATGATAGGGGGCACTGTATATTATAATAACAGAGGACATTATGTAATAATTGGGGGCACTGTATATTATAATAACAGAGGACATTATGTAATGATAGAGGGCACTGTATATTATAATAACAGAGGACATTATATAATGATAGGGGGCACTGTATATTATAATAACAGAGGACATTATGTAATATAAGGGGCACTGTATATTATAATAACAGAGGACATTATGTAATGATAGGGGGCACTGTATATTATAATAACAGAGGACATTATGTAATATAAGGGGCACTGTATATTATAATAACAGAGGACATTATGTAATATAAGGGGCACTGTATATTATAATAACAGAGGACATTATGTAATGATAGGGGGCACTGTATATTATAATAACAGAGGACATTATGTAATATAAGGGGCACTGTATATTATAATAACAGAGGACATTATATAATGATAGGGGGCACTGTATATTATAATATCAGAGGACATCATGTAATATAAGGGGCACTGTATATTATAATAACAGAGGACATTATGTAATATAAGGGGCACTGTATATTATAATAAGAGAGGACATTATGTAATGATAGGGGGCACTGTATATTATAATAAGAGAGGACATTATATAATTATAGGGGGGACTGTATATTATAATAACAGAGGACATTATGTAATATAAGGGGCACTGTATATTATAATAACAGAGGACATTATGTAATGATAGGGGGCACTGTATATTATAATAACAGAGGACATTATGTATTAATTGGGGGCACTGTATATTATAATAATAGAGGACATTATGTAATATAAGGGGCACTGTATATTATAATAACAGAGGACATTATGTAATGATAGGGGGCACTGTATATTATAATAAGAGAGGACATTATATAATGATAGGGGGCACTGTATATTATAATAACAGAGGACATTATGTAATGATAGGGGGCACTGTATATTATAATAACAGAGGACATTATGTAATATAAGGGGCACTGTATATTATAATAACAGAGGACATTATGTAATATAAGGGGCACTGTATATTATAATAACAGAGGACATTATGTAATATAAGGGGCACTGTATATTATAATAACAGAGGACATTATGTAATGATAGGGGGCACTGTATATTATAATAACAGAGGACATTATGTAATATAAGGGGCACTTTATATTATAATAACAGAGGACATTATGTAATATAAGGGGCACTGTATATTATAATAACAGAGGACATTATGTAATGATAGGGGGCACTGTATATTATAATAACAGAGGACATTATGTAATGATTGGGTGCACTGTATATTATAATAAGAGAGGACATTATATAATGATAGGGGGCACTGCATATTATAATAATAGAGGACATTATGTAATATAAGGGGCACTGTATATTATAATAACAGAGGACATTATGTAATGATAGGGGGCACTGTATATTATAATAACAGAGGATATTATGTAATGATAGGGGCACTGTATATTATAATAACAGAGGACATTATGTAATATAAGTGGCACTGTATATTATAATAACAGAGGACATTATGTAATGTAAGGGGCACTGTATATTATAATAACAGAGGACATTATGTAATATAAGTGGCACTGTATATTATAATAACAGAGGATATTATGTAATGATAGGGGGCACTGTATATTATAATAACAGAGGACATAATGTAATGATAGGGGACACTGTATATTATAATAACAGAGGACATTATATAATGATAGGTGGCACTGTATATTATAATAACAGAGGAAATTATGTAATATAAGGGGCACTGTATATTATAATAACAGAGGACATTATGTAATATAAGGGGCACTGTATATTATAATAACATAGGACATTATGTAATGATAGGGGGCACTGTATATTATAATAACAGAGGACATTATGTAATATAAGGGGCACTGTATATTATAATAACAGAGGACATTATGTAATATAAGGGGCACTGTATATTATAATAACAGAGGACATTATGTAATGATAGGGGGCACTGTATATTATAATAACAGAGGACATTATGTAATGATAGGGGGCACTGTATATTATAATAACAGAGGACATTATGTAATATAAGGGGCACTGTATATTATAATAACAGAGGACATTATGTAATGATAGGGTGCACTGTATATTATAATAACAGAGGACATTATGTAATATAAGGGGCACTGTATATTATAATAACAGAGGACATTATGTAATGATAGGGTGCACTGTATATTATAATAACAGAGGACATTATGTAATGATAGGGTGCACTGTATATTATAATAACAGAGGACATTATGTAATGATAGGGGGCACTGTATATTATAATAACAGAGGACATTATGTAATATAAGTGGCACTGTATATTATAATAACAGAGGACATTATGTAATGATAAGGGGGCACTGTATATTTTAATAACAGAGGACATTATGTAATGATAGGGGGCACTGTATATTATAATAACAGAGGACATTATGTAATATAAGGGGCACTGTATATTATAATAACAAAGGACATTATGTAATGATAAGGGGGGCACTGTATATTTTAATAACAGAGGACATTATGTAATGATAGGGGGCACTGTATATTATAATAACAGAGGACATTATGTAATGATAGGGGGCACTGTATATTATAATAACAGAGGACATTATGTAATATAAGTGGCACTGTATATTATAATAACAGAGGACATTATGTAATATAAAGGGCACTGTATATTATATTAACAGAGGACATTATATAATGATAGGGGGCACTGTATATTATAATAACAGAAGACATTATGTAATATAAGGGGCACTGTATATTATAATAACAGAGGACATTATGTAATGATAGGGGGCACTGTATATTATAATAAGAGAGGATATTATATAATGATAGGGGGCACTGTATATTATAATATCAGAGGACATTATGTTATGATAGGGGGCACTGTATATTATAATAACAGAGGACATTATGTAATATAAGGGGCACTGTATATTATAATAACAGATGACATTATGTAATGATAGGGGGCACTGTATATTATAATAACAGAGGACATTATGTAATAATTGGGGGCACTGTATATTATAATAAGAGAGGACATTATGTTATATAAGGGGCACTGTATATTATAATAACAGAGGACATTATGTTATATAAGGGGCACTGTATATTATAATAACAGAGGACATTATGTAATGTAAGGGGCACTGTATATTATAATAACAGAGGACATTATGTAATATAAGGGGCACTGTATATTATAATAACAGAGGACATTATGTAATAATAGGGGGCACTGTATATTATAATAACAGAGGACATTATGTAATAATTGGGGGCACTGTATATTATAATAAGAGAGGACATTATATAATGATAGGGGGCACTGTATATTATAATAATAGAGGACATTATGTAATATAAGGGGCACTGTATATTATAATAACAGAGGACATTATGTAATGATAGGGGGCACTGTATATTATAATAATAGAGGACATTATGTAATATAAGGGGCACTGTATATTATAATAACAGAGGACATTATGTAATGATAGGGTGCACTGTATATTATAATAACAGAGGACATTATGTAATGATAGGGGGCACTGTATATTATAATAACAGAGGACATTATGTAATATAAGTGGCACTGTATATTATAATAACAGAGGACATTATGTTATATAAGGGGCACTGTATATTATAATAACAGAGGACATTATGTAATGTAAGGGGCACTGTATATTATAATAACAGAGGACATTATGTAATATAAGGGGCACTGTATATTATAATAACAGAGGACATTATGTAATGATAGGGGGCACTGTATATTATAATAAGAGAGGACATTATATAATGATAGGGGGCACTGTATATTATAATATCAGAGGACATTATGTTATGATAGGGGGCACTGTATATTATAATAACAGAGGACATTATGTATTGATAGGGGAACTGTATATTATAATAACAGAGGACATTATGTAATATAAGGAGCACTGTATATTATAATAACAGAGGACATTATGTATTGATAGGGGCACTGTATATTATAATAACAGAGGACATTATGTAATAATTGGGGGCACTGTATATTATAATAAGAGAGGACATTATGTTATATAAGGGGCACTGTATATTATAATAACAGAGGACATTATGTTATATAAGGGGCACTGTATATTATAATAACAGAGGACATTATGTAATATAAGGGGCACTGTATATTATAATAACAGAGGACATTATGTAATAATAGGGGGCACTGTATATTATAATAACAGAGGACATTATGTAATATAAGGGGCACTGTATATTATAATAACAAAGGACATTATGTAATGATAGGGGGCACTGTATATTATAATAACAGAGGACATTATGTAATATAAGGGGCACTTTATATTATAATAACAGAGGACATTATGTAATGATAGGGGGCACTGTATATTATAATAACAGAGGACATTATGTAATGATAGGGGGCACTGTATATTATAATAACAGAGGACATTATGTAATGATAGGGGGCAGTGTACATTATAATAACAGAGGACATTATGTAATGATAGGGTGCACTGTATATTATAATAACAGAGGACATTATGTAATGATAGGGGGCACTGTATATTATAATAACAGAGGACATTATGTAATATAAGTGGCACTGTATATTATAATAACAGAGGACATTATGTTATATAAGGGACACTGTATATTATAATAACAGAGGACATTATGTAATGTAAGGGGCACTGTATATTATAATAACAGAGGACATTATGTAATATAAGGGGCACTGTATATTATAATAACAGAGGACATTATGTAATGATAGGGGGCACTGTATATTATAATAACAGAGGACATTATGTAATAATTGGGGGCACTGTATATTATAATAAGAGAGGACATTATATAATGATAGGGGGCACTGTATATTATAATAACAGAGGACATTATGTAATGATAGGGGGCATTGTATATTATAATAACAGAGGACATTATGTAATGATAGGGGGCACTGTATATTATAATAACAGAGGACATTATGTAGTGATAGGGGGCACTGTATATTATAATAACAGAGGACATTATGTAATATAAGTGGCACTGTATATTATAATAACAGAGGACATTATGTTATATAAGGGGCACTGTATATTATAATAACAGAGGACATTATGTAATATAAGGGGCACTGTATATTATAATAACAGAGGACATTATGTAATGATAGGGTGCACTGTATATTATAATAACAGAGGACTTTATGTAATGATAGGGGGCACTGTATATTATAATAACAGAGGACATTATGTAATGATAGGGGGCATTGTATATTATAATAACAGAGGACATTATGTAATGATAGGGGGCACTGTATATTATAATAACAGAGGACATTATGTAATGATAGGGGGCACTGTATATTATAATAACAGAGGACATTATGTAATATAAGGGGCACTGTATATTATAATAACAGAGGACATTATGTAATGATAGGGGGCATTGTATATTATAATAACAGAGGACATTATGTAATGATAGGGGGCACTGTATATTATAATAACAGAGGACATTATGTAATGATAGGGGGCACTGTATATTATAATAACAGAGGACATTATGTAATATAAGTGGCACTGTATATTATAATAACAGAGGACATTATGTTATATAAGGGGCACTGTATATTATAATAACAGAGGACATTATGTAATATAAGGGGCACTGTATATTATAATAACAGAGGACATTATGTAATGATAGGGGGCACTGTATATTATAATAACAGAGGACATTATGTAATGTAAGGGGCACTGTATATTATAATAACAGAGGACATTATATAATGATAGGGGGCACTGTATATTATAATAATAGAGGACATTATGTAATATAAGGGGCACTGTATATTATAATAACAGAGGACATTATGTAATGATAGGGGCACTGTATATTATAATAAGAGAGGACATTATATAATGATAGGGGGCACTGTATATTATAATAACAGAGGACATTATGTAATATAAGGGGCACTGTATATTATAATAACAGAGGACATTATGTAATGATAGGGGGGCACTGTATATTATAATAACAGAGGACATTATGTAATGATAGGGGGCACTGTATATTATAATAACAGAGGACATTATGTAATGATAGGGGGCACTGTATATTATAATAACAGAGGACATTATGTAATATAAGTGGCACTGTATATTATAATAACAGAGGACATTATGTAATATAAAGGGCACTGTATATTATAATAACAGAGGACATTATATAATGATAGGGGGCACTGTATATTATAATAACAGAAGACATTATGTAATATAAGGGGCACTGTATATTATAATAACAGAGGACATTATGTAATATAAAGGGCACTGTATATTATAATAACAGAGGACATTATATAATGATAGGGGGCACTGTATATTATAATATCAGAGGACATTATGTTATGATAGGGGGCACTGTATATTATAATAACAGAGGACATTATGTATTGATAGGGGCACTGTATATTATAATAAGAGAGGACATTATATAATGATAGGGGGCACTGTATATTATAATAACAGAGGAAATTATGTAATATAAGGGGCACTGTATATTATAATAACAGAGGACATTATGTAATGATAGGGGGCACTGTATATTATAATAACAGAGGACATTATGTAATATAAGGGGCACTGTATATTATAATAACAGAGGACATTATATAATGATAGGGGGCACTGTATATTATAATATCAGAGGACATTATGTAATATAAGGGGCACTGTATATTATAATAACAGAGGACATTATGTAATATAAGGGGAACTGTATATTATAATAAGAGAGGACATTATGTAATGATAGGGGGCACTGTATATTATAATAAGAGAGGACATTATATAATTATAGGGGGCACTGTATATTATAATAACAGAGGAAATTATGTAATATAAGGGGCACTGTATATTATAATAACAGAGGACATTATGTAATGATAGGGGGCACTGTATATTATAATAACAGAGGACATTATGTAATGATAGGGGGCACTGTATATTATAATAACAGAGGACATTATGTAATATAAGTGGCACTGTATATTATAATAACAGAGGACATTATGTTATATAAGGGGCACTGTATATTATAATAACAGAGGACATTATGTAATGTAAGGGGCACTGTATATTATAATAACAGAGGACATTATGTAATGATAGGGGGCACTGTATATTATAATAACAGAGGACATTATGTAATAATTGGGGGCACTGTATATTATAATAAGAGAGGACATTATGTAATGATAGGGGGCACTGTATATTATAATAACAGAGGACATTATGTAATGATAGGGGGCACTGTATATTATAATAACAGAGGACATTATGTAATGATAGGGGGTACTGTATATTATAATAACAGAGGACATTATGTAATGATAGGGGGCACTGTATATTATAATAACAGAGGACATTATGTAATATAAGTGGCACTGTATATTATAATAACAGAGGACATTATGTAATATAAAGGGCACTGTATATTATAATAACAGAGGACATTATATAATGATAGGGGGCACTGTATATTATAATAACAGAAGACATTATGTAATATAAGGGGCACTGTATATTATAATAACAGAGGACATTATGTAATATAAAGGGCACTGTATATTATAATAACAGAGGACATTATGTAATATAAGTGGCACTGTATATTATAATAACAGAGGACATTATGTTATATAAGGGGCACTGTATATTATAATAACAGAGGACATTATGTAATGTAAGGGGCACTGTATATTATAATAACAGAGGACATTATGTAATATAAGGGGCACTGTATATTATAATAACAGAGGACATTATGTAATGATAGGGGGCACTGTATATTATAATAACAGAGGACATTATGTAATAATTGGGGGCACTGTATATTATAATAAGAGAGGACATTATATAATGATAGGGGGCACTGTATATTATAATAATAGAGGACATTATGTAATATAAGGGGCACTGTATATTATAATAACAGAGGACATTATGTAATGATAGGGGCACTGTATATTATAAAAAGAGAGGACATTATATAATGATAGGGGGCACTGTATATTATAATAACAGAGGACATTATGTAATATAAGGGGCACTGTATATTATAATAACAGAGGACATTATGTAATGATAGGGGGGCACTGTATATTATAATAACAGAGGACATTATGTAATGATAGGGGGTACTGTATATTATAATAACAGAGGACATTATGTAATGATAGGGGGCACTGTATATTATAATAACAGAGGACATTATGTAATATAAGTGGCACTGTATATTATAATAACAGAGGACATTATGTAATATAAAGGGCACTGTATATTATAATAACAGAGGACATTATATAATGATAGGGGGCACTGTATATTATAATAACAGAAGACATTATGTAATATAAGGGGCACTGTATATTATAATAACAGAGGACATTATGTAATATAAAGGGCACTGTATATTATAATAACAGAGGACATTATATAATGATAGGGGGCACTGTATATTATAATATCAGAGGACATTATGTTATGATAGGGGGCACTGTATATTATAATAACAGAGGACATTATGTATTGATAGGGGCACTGTATATTATAATAAGAGAGGACATTATATAATGATAGGGGGCACTGTATATTATAATAACAGAGGAAATTATGTAATATAAGGGGCACTGTATATTATAATAACAGAGGACATTATGTAATGATAGGGGGCACTGTATATTATAATAACAGAGGACATTATGTAATGATAGGGGGCACTGTATATTATAATAACAGAGGACATTATGTAATATAAGGGACACTGTATATTATAATAACAGAGGACATTATATAATGATAGGGGGCACTGTATATTATAATATCAGAGGACATTATGTAATATAAGGGGCACTGTATATTATAATAACAGAGGACATTATGTAATGATAGGGGGCACTGTATATTATAATAAGAGAGGACATTATATAATTATAGGGGGCACTGTATATTATAATAACAGAGGAAATTATGTAATATAAGGGGCACTGTATATTATAATAACAGAGGACATTATGTGATAATAGGGGGCACTGTATATTATAATAACAGAGGACATTATGTAATATAAGGGGCACTGTATATTATAATAACAGAGGACATTATATAATGATAGGGGGCACTGTATATTATAATATCAGAGGACATTATGTAATATAAGGGGCACTGTATATTATAATAACAGAGGACATTATGTAATATAAGGGGCACTGTATATTATAATAACAGAGGACATTATGTAATGATAGGGGGCACTGTATATTATAATAACAGAGGACATTATGTATTAATTGGGGGCACTGTATATTATAATAAGAGAGGACATTATGTAATATAAGGGGCACTGTATATTATAATAACAGAGGACATTATGTAATGATAGAGGGCACTGTATATTATAATAAGAGAGGACATTATATAATGATAGGAGGCACTGTATATTATAATAACAGAGGACATTATGTAATATAAGGGGCACTGTATATTATAATAACAGAGGACATTATGTAATGATAGGGGGCACTGTATATTATAATAACAGAGGACATTATGTAATATAAGGGGTACTGTATATTATAATAACAGAGGACATTATGTAATATAAGGGGCACTGTATATTATAATAACAGAGGACATTATGTAATGATAGGGGGCACTGTATATTATAATAACAGAGGACATTATGTAATATAAGGGGCACTGTATATTATAATAACAGAGGACATTATATAATGATAGGGGGCACTGTATATTATAATATCAGAGGACATCATGTAATATAAGGGGCACTGTATATTATAATAACAGAGGACATTATGTAATATAAGGGGCACTGTATATTATAATAAGAGAGGACATTATGTAATGATAGGGGGCACTGTATATTATAATAAGAGAGGACATTATATAATTATAGGGGGGACTGTATATTATAATAACAGAGGACATTATGTAATATAAGGGGCACTGTATATTATAATAACAGAGGACATTATGTAATGATAGGGGGCACTGTATATTATAATAACAGAGGACATTATGTATTAATTGGGGGCACTGTATATTATAATAATAGAGGACATTATGTAATATAAGGGGCACTGTATATTATAATAACAGAGGACATTATGTAATGATAGGGGGCACTGTATATTATAATAAGAGAGGACATTATATAATGATAGGGGGCACTGTATATTATAATAACAGAGGACATTATGTAATATAAGGGGCACTGTATATTATAATAACAGAGGACATTATGTAATGATAGGGGGCACTGTATATTATAATAACAGAGGACATTATGTAATATAAGGGGCACTTTATATTATAATAACAGAGGACATTATGTAATATAAGGGGCACTGTATATTATAATAACAGAGGACATTATGTAATGATAGGGGGCACTGTATATTATAATAACAGAGGACATTATGTAATGATTGGGTGCACTGTATATTATAATAAGAGAGGACATTATATAATGATAGGGGGCACTGCATATTATAATAATAGAGGACATTATGTAATATAAGGGGCACTGTATATTATAATAACAGAGGACATTATGTAATGATAGGGGGCACTGTATATTATAATAACAGAGGATATTATGTAATGATAGGGGGCACTGTATATTATAATAAGAGAGGACATTATATAATGATAGGGGGCACTGTATATTATAATAACAGAGGACATAATGTAATGATAGGGGACACTGTATATTATAATAAGAGAGGACATTATATAATGATAGGGGGCACTGTATATTATAATAACAGAGGAAATTATGTAATATAAGGGGCACTGTATATTACAATAACAGAGGACATTATGTAATATAAGGGGCACTGTATATTATAATAACATAGGACATTATGTAATGATAGGGGGCACTGTATATTATAATAACAGAGGACATTATGTAATGATAGGGGGCACTGTATATTATAATAACAGAGGACATTATGTAATATAAGGGGCACTGTATATTATAATAACAGAGGACATTATGTAATGATAGGGGGCACTGTATATTATAATAACAGAGGACATTATGTAATGATAGGGGGCACTGTATATTATAATAACAGAGGACATTATGTAATATAAGGGGCACTGTATATTATAATAACAGAGGACATTATGTAATGATAGGGTGCACTGTATATTATAATAACAGAGGACATTATGTAATGATAGGGGGCACTGTATATTATAATAACAGAGGACATTATGTAATATAAGTGGCACTGTATATTATAATAACAGAGGACATTATGTTATATAAGGGGCATTGTATATTATAATAACAGAGGAAATTATGTAATGTAAGGGGCACTGTATATTATAATAACAGAGGACATTATGTAATATAAGGGGCACTGTATATTATAATAACAGAGGACATTTTGTAATGATAGGGGGCACTGTATATTATAATAACAGAGGACATTATGTAATAATTGGGGGCACTGTATATTATAATAAGAGAGGACATTATATAATGATAGGAGGCACTGTATATTATAATAATAGAGGACATTATGTAATATAAGGGGCACTGTATATTATAATAACAGAGGACATTATGTAATGATAGGGGGCACTGTATATTATAATAACAGAGGACATTATGTAATGATAGGGGGCACTGTATATTATAATAACAGAGGACATTATGTAATATAAGTGGCACTGTATATTATAATAACAGAGGACATTATGTAATATAAAAGGCACTGTATATTATAATAACAGAGGACATTATATAATGATAGGGGGCACTGTATATTATAATAACAGAGGACATTATGTAATATAAAGGGCACTGTATATTATAATAACAGAAGACATTATGTAATATAAGGGGCACTGTATATTATAATAACAGAGGACATTATGTAATATAAAGGGCACTGTATATTATAATAACAGAGGACATTATATAATGATAGGGGGCACTGTATATTATAATATCAGAGGACATTATGTTATGATAGGGGGCACTGTATATTATAATAACAGAGGACATTATGTATTGATAGGGGCACTGTATATTATAATAAGAGAGGACATTATATAATGATAGGGGGCACTGTATATTATAATAACAGAGGAAATTATGTAATATAAGGGGCACTGTATATTATAATAACAGAGGACATTATGTAATAATTGGGGGCACTGTATATTATAATAAGAGAGGACATTATATAATGATAGGGGGCACTGTATATTATAATAATAGAGGACATTATGTAATATAAGGGGCACTGTATATTATAATAACAGAGGACACTATGTAATGATAGGGGGCACTGTATATTATAATAAGAGAGGACATTATATAATGATAGGGGGCACTGTATATTATAATATCAGAGGACATTATGTTATGATAGGGGTCACTGTATATTATAATAACAGAGGACATTATGTAATGATAGGGGGCACTGTATATTATAATAACAGAGGACATTATGTAATGATAGGGGGCACTGTATATTATAATAACAGAGGACATTATGTAATATAAGGGGCACTGTATATTATAATAACAGAGGACATTATGTAATGATAGGGTGCACTGTATATTATAATAAAAGAGGACATTATGTAATATAAGGGGCACTTTATATTATAATAACAGAGGACATTATGTAATATAAGGGGCACTGTATATTATAATAACAGAGGACATTATGTAATGATAGGGGGCACTGTATATTATAATAACAGAGGACATTATGTAATGATTGGGGGCACTGTATATTATAATAAGAGAGGACATTATATAATAATAGGGGGCACTGTATATTATAATAATAGAGGACATTATGTAATATAAGGGGCACTGTATATTATAGTAACAGAGGACATTATGTAATGATAGGGGGCACTGTATATTATAATAACAAAGGACATTATGTAATGATAGGGGGCACTGTATATTATAATAACAGAGGACATAATGTAATGATAGGGGACACTGTATATTATAATAACAGAGGACATTATATAATGATAGGTGGCACTGTATATTATAATAACAGAGGAAATTATGTAATATAAGGGGCACTGTATATTATAATAACAGAGGACATTATGTAATATAAGGGGCACTGTATATTGTAATAACATAGGACATTATGTAATGATAGGGGGCACTGTATATTATAATAACAGAGGACATTATGTAATATAAGGGGCACTGTATATTATAATAACAGAGGACATTATGTAATATAAGGGGCACTGTATATTATAATAACAGAGGACATTATGTAATGATAGGGGGCACTGTATATTATAATAACAGAGGACATTATGTAATGATAGGGGGCACTGTATATTATAATAACAGAGGACATTATGTAATATAAGGGGCACTGTATATTATAATAACAGAGGACATTATGTAATGATAGGGTGCACTGTATATTATAATAACAGAGGACATTATGTAATGATAGGGGGCACTGTATATTATAATAACAGAGGACATTATGTAATATAAGTGGCACTGTATATTATAATAACAGAGGACATTATGTAATGTAAGGGGCACTGTATATTATAATAACAGAGGACATTATGTAATATAAGGGGCACTGTATATTATAATAACATAGGACATTATGTAATGATAGGGGGCACTGTATATTATAATAACAGAGGACATTATGTAATAATTGGGGGCACTGTATATTATAATAAGAGAGGACATTATATAATGATAGGGGGCACTGTATATTATAATAATAGAGGACATTATGTAATATAAGGGGCACTGTATATTATAATAACAGAGGACATTATGTAATGATAAGGGGGGCACTGTATATTTTAATAACAGAGGACATTATGTAATGATAGGGGGCACTGTATATTATAATAACAGAGGACATTATGTAATGATAGGGGGCACTGTATATTATAATAACAGAGGACATTATGTAATATAAGTGGCACTGTATATTATAATAACAGAGGACATTATGTAATATAAAGGGCACTGTATATTATATTAACAGAGGACATTATATAATGATAGGGGGCACTGTATATTATAATAACAGAAGACATTATGTAATGATAGGGGGCACTGTATATTATAATAAGAGAGGACATTATATAATGATAGGGGGCACTGTATATTATAATAACAGAGGACATTATGTAATGATAGGGGGCACTGTATATTATAATAAGAGAGGACATTATATAATGATAGGGGGCACTGTATATTATAATATCAGAGGACATTATGTTATGATAGGGGGCACTGTATATTATAATAACAGAGGACATTATGTATTGATAGGGGCACTGTATATTATAATAACAGAGGACATTATGTAGTATAAGGGGCACTGTATATTATAATAACAGATGACATTATGTAATGATAGGGGGCACTGTATATTATAATAACAGAGGACATTATGTAATAATTGGGGGCACTGTATATTATAATAAGAGAGGACATTATGTTATATAAGGGGCACTGTATATTATAATAACAGAGGACATTATGTTATATAAGGGGCACTGTATATTATAATAACAGAGGATATTATGTAATGTAAGGGGCACTGTATATTATAATAACAGAGGACATTATGTAATATAAGGGGCACTGTATATTATAATAACAGAGGACATTATGTAATAATAGGGGGCACTGTATATTATAATAACAGAGGACATTATGTAATAATTGGGGGCACTGTATATTATAATAACAGAGGACATTACGTATTAATTGGGGACACTGTATATTATAATAATAGAGGACATTATGTAATATGAGGGGCACTGTATATTATAATAACAGAGGACATTATGTAATGATAGGGGGCACTGTATATTATAATAATAGAGGACATTATGTAATATAAGGGGCACTGTATATTATAATAACAGAGGACATTATGTAATGATAGGGTGCACTGTATATTATAATAACAGAGGACATTATGTAATGATAGGGGGCACTGTATATTATAATAACAGAGGACATTATGTAATATAAGTGGCACTGTATATTATAAAAACAGAGGACATTATGTTATATAAGGGGCACTGTATATTATAATAACAGAGGACATTATGTAATGATAGGGGGCACTGTATATTATAATAACAGAGGACATTATGTAATATAAGGGGCACTGTATATTATAATAACAGACGACATTATGTAATGATAGGGGGCACTGTATATTATAATAAGAGAGGACATTATATAATGATAGGGGGCACTGTATATTATAATATCAGAGGACATTATGTTATGATAGGGGGCACTGTATATTATAATAACAGAGGACATTATGTATTGATAGGGGCACTGTATATTATAATAACAGAGGACATTATGTAATATAAGGGGCACTGTATATTATAATAACAGAGGACATTATGTATTGATAGGTGCACTGTATATTATAATAACAGAGGACATTATGTAATAATTGGGGGCACTGTATATTATAATAAGAGAGGACATTATGTTATATAAGGGGCACTGTATATTATAATAACAGAGGACATTATGTTATATAAGGGGCACTGTATATTATAATAACAGAGGACATTATGTAATGTAAGGGGCACTGTATATTATAATAACAGAGGACATTATGTAATATAAGGGGCACTGTATATTATAATAACAGAGGACATTATGTAATAATAGGGGGCACTGTATATTATAATAACAGAGGACATTATGTAATAATTGGGGGCACTGTATATTATAATAAGAGAGGACATTATATAATGATAGGGGGCACTGTATATTATAATAATAGAGGACATTATGTAATATAAGGGGCACTGTATATTATAATAACAGAGGACATTATGTAATGATAGGGGGCACTGTATATTATAATAATAGAGGACATTATGTAATATAAGGGGCACTGTATATTATAATAACAGAGGACATTATGTAATATAAAGGGCACTGTATATTATAATAACAGAGGACATTATATAATGATAGGGGGCACTGTATATTATAATATCAGAGGACATTATGTTATGATAGGGGGCACTGTATATTATAATAACAGAGGACATTATGTATTGATAGGGGCACTGTATATTATAATAAGAGAGGACATTATATAATGATAGGGGGCACTGTATATTATAATAACAGAGGAAATTATGTAATATAAGGGGCACTGTATATTATAATAACAGAGGACATTATGTAATGATAGGGGGCACTGTATATTATAATAACAGAGGACATTATGTAATATAAGGGGCACTGTATATTATAATAACAGAGGACATTATATAATGATAGGGGGCACTGTATATTATAATATCAGAGGACATTATGTAATATAAGGGGCACTGTATATTATAATAACAGAGGACATTATGTAATATAAGGGGCACTGTATATTATAATAAGAGAGGACATTATGTTATGATAGGGGGCACTGTATATTATAATAAGAGAGGACATTATATAATTATAGGGGGCACTGTATATTATAATAACAGAGGAAATTATGTAATATAAGGGGCACTGTATATTATAATAACAGAGGACATTATGTAATGATAGGGGGCACTGTATATTATAATAACAGAGGACATTATGTAATGATAGGGGGCACTGTATATTATAATAACAGAGGACATTATGTAATATAAGTGGCACTGTATATTATAATAACAGAGGACATTATGTTATATAAGGGGCACTGTATATTATAATAACAGAGGACATTATGTAATGTAAGGGGCACTGTATATTATAATAACAGAGGACAATATGTAATGATAGGGGGCACTGTATATTATAATAACAGAGGACATTATGTAATAATTGGGGGCACTGTATATTATAATAAGAGAGGACATTATGTAATGATAGGGGGCACTGTATATTATAATAACAGAGGACATTATGTAATGATAGGGGGCACTGTACATTATAATAACAGAGGACATTATGTAATGATAGGGGGCACTGTATATTATAATAACAGAGGACATTATGTAATGATAGGGGGCACTGTATATTATAATAACAGAGGACATTATGTAATGATAGGGGGCACTGTATATTATAATAACAGAGGACATTATGTAATATAAGTGGCACTGTATATTATAATAACAGAGGACATTATGTTATATAAGGGGCACTGTATATTATAATAACAGAGGACATTATGTAATGTAAGGGGCACTGTATATTATAATAACAGAGGACATTATGTAATATAAGGGGCACTGTATATTATAATAACAGAGGACATTATGTAATGATAGAGGGCACTGTATATTATAATAACAGAGGACATTATGTAATAATTGGGGGCACTGTATATTATAATAAGAGAGGACATTATATAATGATAGGGGGCACTGTATATTATAATAATAGAGGACATTATGTAATATAAGGGGCACTGTATATTATAATAACAGAGGACATTATGTAATGATAGGGGCACTGTATATTATAATAAGAGAGGACATTATATAATGATAGGGGGCACTGTATATTATAATAACAGAGGACATTATGTAATATAAGGGGCACTGTATATTATAATAAAAGAGGACATTATGTAATGATAGGGGGGCACTGTATATTATAATAACAGAGGACATTATGTAATGATAGGGGGTACTGTATATTATAATAACAGAGGACATTATGTAATGATAGGGGGCACTGTATATTATAATAACAGAGGACATTATGTAATATAAGTGGCACTGTATATTATAATAACAGAGGACATTATGTAATATAAAGGGCACTGTATATTATAATAACAGAGGACATTATATAATGATAGGGGGCACTGTATATTATAATAACAGAAGACATTATGTAATATAAGGGGCACTGTATATTATAATAACAGAGGACATTATGTAATATAAAGGGCACTGTATATTATAATAACAGAGGACATTATATAATGATAGGGGGCACTGTATATTATAATATCAGAGGACATTATGTTATGATAGGGGGCACTGTATATTATAATAACAGAGGACATTATGTATTGATAGGGGCACTGTATATTATAATAAGAGAGGACATTATATAATGATAGGGGGCACTGTATATTATAATAACAGAGGAAATTATGTAATATAAGGGGCACTGTATATTATAATAACAGAGGACATTATGTAATGATAGGGGGCACTGTATATTATAATAACAGAGGACATTATGTAATATAAGGGGCACTGTATATTATAATAACAGAGGACATTATATAATGATAGGGGGCACTGTATATTATAATATCAGAGGACATTATGTAATATAAGGGGCACTGTATATTATAATAACAGAGGACATTATGTAATATAAGGGGCACTGTAGATTATAATAAGAGAGGACATTATGTAATGATAGGGGGCACTGTATATTATAATAAGAGAGGACATTATATAATTATAGGGGGCACTGTATATTATAATAACAGAGGAAATTATGTAATATAAGGGGCACTGTATATTATAATAACAGAGGACATTATGTGATAATATGGGGCACTGTATATTATAATAACAGAGGACATTATGTAATATAAGGGGCACTGTATATTATAATAACAGAGGACATTATATAATGAGAGGGGGCACTGTATATTATAATATCAGAGGACATTATGTAATATAAGGGGCACTGTATATTATAATAACAGAGGACATTATGTAATATAAGGGGCACTGTATATTATAATAACAGAGGACATTATGTAATGATAGGGGGCACTGTATATTATAATAACAGAGGACATTATGTATTAATTGGGGGCACTGTATATTATAATAATAGAGGACATTATGTAATATAAGGGGCACTGTATATTATAATAACAGAGGACATTATGTAATGATAGAGGGCACTGTATATTATAATAAGAGAGGACATTATATAATGATAGGGGGCACTGTATATTATAATAACAGAGGACATTATGTAATATAAGGGGCACTGTATATTATAATAACAGAGGACATTATGTAATGATAGGGGGCACTGTATATTATAATAACAGAGGACATTATGTAATATAAGGGGTACTGTATATTATAATAACAGAGGACATTATGTAATATAAGGGGCACTGTATATTATAATAACAGAGGACATTATGTAATGATAGGGGGCACTGTATATTATAATAACAGAGGACATTATGTAATATAAGGGGCACTGTATATTATAATAACAGAGGACATTATATAATGATAGGGGGCACTGTATATTATAATATCAGAGGACATCATGTAATATAAGGGGCACTGTATATTATAATAACAGAGGACATTATGTAATATAAGGGGCACTGTATATTATAATGAGAGGACATTATGTAATGATAGGGGGCACTGTATATTATAATAAGAGAGGACATTATATAATTATAGGGGGGACTGTATATTATAATAACAGAGGACATTATGTAATATAAGGGGCACTGTATATTATAATAACAGAGGACATTATGTAATGATAGGGGGCACTGTATATTATAATAAGAGAGGACATTATATAATTATAGGGGGGACTGTATATTATAATAACAGAGGACATTATGTAATATAAGGGGCACTGTATATTATAATAACAGAGGACATTATGTAATGATAGGGGGCACTGTATATTATAATAACAGAGGACATTATGTATTAATTGGGGGCACTGTATATTATAATAATAGAGGACATTATGTAATATAAGGGGCACTGTATATTATAATAACAGAGGACATTATGTAATGATAGGGGGCACTGTATATTATAATAACAGAGGACATTATGTAATATTAGGGGCACTGTATATTATAATAACAGAGGACATTATGTAATGATAGGGGGCACTGTATATTATAATAACAGAGGACATTATGTAATATAAGGGGCACTTTATATTATAATAACAGAGGACATTATGTAATATAAGGGGCACTGTATATTATAATAACAGAGGACATTATGTAATGATAGGGGGCACTGTATATTATAAAAACAGAGGACATTATGTAATGATTGGGTGCACTGTATATTATAATAAGAGAGGACATTATATAATGATAGGGGGCACTGCATATTATAATAATAGAGGACATTATGTAATATAAGGGGCACTGTATATTATAATAACAGAGGACATTATGTAATGATAGGGGGCACTGTATATTATAATAACAGAGGATATTATGTAATGATAGGGGGCACTGTATATTATAATAACAGAGGACATAATGTAATGATAGGGGACACTGTATATTATAATAAGAGAGGACATTATATAATGATAGGGGGCACTGTATATTATAATAACAGAGGACATTATGTAATGATAGGGGGCACTGTATATTATAATAACAGAGGACATTATGTATTATAAGGGGCACTGTATATTATAATAACAGAGGACATTATGTAATGATAGGGTGCACTGTATATTATAATAACAGAGGACATTATGTAATGATAGGGGGCACTGTATATTATAATAACAGAGGACATTATGTAATATAAGTGGCACTGTATATTATAATAACAGAGGACATTATGTTATATAAGGGGCACTGTATATTATAATAACAGAGGAAATTATGTAATGTAAGGGGCACTGTATATTATAATAACAGAGGACATTATGTAATATAAGGGGCACTGTATATTATAATAACAGAGGACATTATGTAATGATAGGGGGCACTGTATATTATAATAACAGAGGACATTATGTAATAATTGGGGGCACTGTATATTATAATAAGAGAGGACATTATATAATGATAGGAGGCACTGTATATTATAATAATAGAGGACATTATGTAATATAAGGGGCACTGTATATTATAATAACAGAGGACATTATGTAATGATAGGGGGCACTGTATATTATAATAACAGAGGACATTATGTAATGATAGGGGGCACTGTATATTATAATAACAGAGGACATTATGTAATATAAGTGGCACTGTATATTATAATAACAGAGGACATTATGTAATATAAAGGGCACTGTATATTATAATAACAGAGGACATTATATAATGATAGGGGGCACTGTATATTATAATAACAGAGGACATTATGTAATATAAAGGGCACTGTATATTATAATAACAGAAGACATTATGTAATATAAGGGGCACTGTATATTATAATAACAGAGGACATTATGTAATATAAAGGGCACTGTATATTATAATAACAGAGGACATTATATAATGATAGGGGGCACTGTATATTATAATATCAGAGGACATTATGTTATGATAGGGGGCACTGTATATTATAATAACAGAGGACATTATGTATTGATAGGGGCACTGTATATTATAATAAGAGAGGACATTATATAATGATAGGGGACACTGTATATTATAATAACAGAGGAAATTATGTAATATAAGGGGCACTGTATATTATAATAACAGAGGACATTATGTAATAATTGGGGGCACTGTATATTATAATAAGAGAGGACATTATATAATGATAGGGGGCACTGTATATTATAATAATAGAGGACATTATGTAATATAAGGGGCACTGTATATTATAATAACAGAGGACACTATGTAATGATAGGGGGCACTGTATATTATAATAAGAGAGGACATTATATAATGATAGGGGGCACTGTATATTATAATATCAGAGGACATTATGTTATGATAGGGGTCACTGTATATTATAATAACAGAGGACATTATGTAATGATAGGGGGCACTGTATATTATAATAACAGAGGACATTATGTAATGATAGGGGGCACTGTATATTATAATAACAGAGGACATTATGTAATATAAGGGGCACTGTATATTATAATAACAGAGGACATTATGTAATGATAGGGTGCACTGTATATTATAATAACAGAGGACATTATGTAATATAAGGGGCACTTTATATTATAATAACAGAGGACATTATGTAATATAAGGGGCACTGTATATTATAATAACAAAGGACATTATGTAATGATAGGGGGCACTGTATATTATAATAACAGAGGACATTATGTAATGATTGGGGGCACTGTATATTATAATAAGAGAGGACATTATATAATGATAGGGGGCACTGTATATTATAATAATAGAGGACATTATGTAATATAAGGGGCACTGTATATTATAGTAACAGAGGACATTATGTAATGATAGGGGGCACTGTATATTATAATAACAGAGGACATTATGTAATGATAGGGGGCACTGTATATTATAATAACAGAGGACATAATGTAATGATAGGGGACACTGTATATTATAATAACAGAGGACATTATATAATGATAGGTGGCACTGTATATTATAATAACAGAGGAAATTATGTAATATAAGGGGCACTGTATATTATAAAACCAGAGGACATTATGTAATATAAGGGGCACTGTATATTGTAATAACATAGGACATTATGTAATGATAGGGGGCACTGTATATTATAATAACAGAGGACATTATGTAATGATAGGGGGCACTGTATATTATAATAACAGAGGACATTATATAATGATAGGTGGCACTGTATATTATAATAACAGAGGACATTATGTAATATAAGGGGCACTGTATATTATAATAACAGAGGACATTATGTAATGATAGGGGGCACTGTATATTATAATAACAGAGGACATTATGTAATGATAGGGGGCACTGTATATTATAATAACAGAGGACATTATGTAATATAAGGGGCACTGTATATTATAATAACAGAGGACATTATGTAATGATAGGGTGCACTGTATATTATAATAACAGAGGACATTATGTAATGATAGGGGGCACTGTATATTATAATAACAGAGGACATTATGTAATATAAGTGGCACTGTATATTATAATAACAGAGGACATTATGTAATGTAAGGGGCACTGTATATTATAATAACAGAGGACATTATGTAATGTAAGGGGCACTGTATATTATAATAACAGAGGACATTATGTAATGATAGGGGGCACTGTATATTATAATAACAGAGGACATTATGTAATGATAGGGGGCACTGTATATTATAATAACAGAGGACATTATGTAATATAAGTGGCACTGTATATTATAATAACAGAGGACATTATGTTATATAAGGGGCACTGTATATTATAATAACAGAGGACATTATGTAATGTAAGGGGCACTGTATATTATAATAACAGAGGACATTATGTAATGATAGGGGGCACTGTATATTATAATAACAGAGGACATTATGTAATAATTGGGGGCACTGTATATTATAATAAGAGAGGACATTATGTAATGATAGGGGGCACTGTATATTATAATAACAGAGGACATTATGTAATGATAGGGGGCACTGTACATTATAATAACAGAGGACATTATGTAATGATAGGGGGCACTGTATATTATAATAACAGAGGACATTATGTAATGATAGGGGGCACTGTATATTATAATAACAGAGGACATTATGTAATGATAGGGGGCACTGTATATTATAATAACAGAGGACATTATGTAATATAAGTGGCACTGTATATTATAATAACAGAGGACATTATGTTATATAAGGGGCACTGTATATTATAATAACAGAGGACATTATGTAATGTAAGGGGCACTGTATATTATAATAACAGAGGACATTATGTAATATAAGGGGCACTGTATATTATAATAACAGAGGACATTATGTAATGATAGAGGGCACTGTATATTATAATAACAGAGGACATTATGTAATAATTGGGGGCACTGTATATTATAATAAGAGAGGACATTATATAATGATAGGGGGCACTGTATATTATAATAATAGAGGACATTATGTAATATAAGGGGCACTGTATATTATAATAACAGAGGACATTATGTAATGATAGGGGCACTGTATATTATAATAAGAGAGGACATTATATAATGATAGGGGGCACTGTATATTATAATAACAGAGGACATTATGTAATATAAGGGGCACTGTATATTATAATAACAGAGGACATTATGTAATGATAGGGGGGCACTGTATATTATAATAACAGAGGACATTATGTAATGATAGGGGGTACTGTATATTATAATAACAGAGGACATTATGTAATGATAGGGGGCACTGTATATTATAATAACAGAGGACATTATGTAATATAAGTGGCACTGTATATTATAATAACAGAGGACATTATGTAATATAAAGGGCACTGTATATTATAATAACAGAGGACATTATATAATGATAGGGGGCACTGTATATTATAATAACAGAAGACATTATGTAATATAAGGGGCACTGTATATTATAATAACAGAGGACATTATGTAATATAAAGGGCACTGTATATTATAATAACAGAGGACATTATATAATGATAGGGGGCACTGTATATTATAATATCAGAGGACATTATGTTATGATAGGGGGCACTGTATATTATAATAACAGAGGACATTATGTATTGATAGGGGCACTGTATATTATAATAAGAGAGGACATTATATAATGATAGGGGGCACTGTATATTATAATAACAGAGGAAATTATGTAATATAAGGGGCACTGTATATTATAATAACAGAGGACATTATGTAATGATAGGGGGCACTGTATATTATAATAACAGAGGACATTATGTAATATAAGGGGCACTGTATATTATAATAACAGAGGACATTATATAATGATAGGGGGCACTGTATATTATAATATCAGAGGACATTATGTAATATAAGGGGCACTGTATATTATAATAACAGAGGACATTATGTAATATAAGGGGCACTGTAGATTATAATAAGAGAGGACATTATGTAATGATAGGGGGCACTGTATATTATAATAAGAGAGGACATTATATAATTATAGGGGGCACTGTATATTATAATAACAGAGGAAATTATGTAATATAAGGGGCACTGTATATTATAATAACAGAGGACATTATGTGATAATATGGGGCACTGTATATTATAATAACAGAGGACATTATGTAATATAAGGGGCACTGTATATTATAATAACAGAGGACATTATATAATGAGAGGGGGCACTGTATATTATAATATCAGAGGACATTATGTAATATAAGGGGCACTGTATATTATAATAACAGAGGACATTATGTAATATAAGGGGCACTGTATATTATAATAACAGAGGACATTATGTAATGATAGGGGGCACTGTATATTATAATAACAGAGGACATTATGTATTAATTGGGGGCACTGTATATTATAATAATAGAGGACATTATGTAATATAAGGGGCACTGTATATTATAATAACAGAGGACATTATGTAATGATAGAGGGCACTGTATATTATAATAAGAGAGGACATTATATAATGATAGGGGGCACTGTATATTATAATAACAGAGGACATTATGTAATATAAGGGGCACTGTATATTATAATAACAGAGGACATTATGTAATGATAGGGGGCACTGTATATTATAATAACAGAGGACATTATGTAATATAAGGGGTACTGTATATTATAATAACAGAGGACATTATGTAATATAAGGGGCACTGTATATTATAATAACAGAGGACATTATGTAATGATAGGGGGCACTGTATATTATAATAACAGAGGACATTATGTAATATAAGGGGCACTGTATATTATAATAACAGAGGACATTATATAATGATAGGGGGCACTGTATATTATAATATCAGAGGACATCATGTAATATAAGGGGCACTGTATATTATAATAACAGAGGACATTATGTAATATAAGGGGCACTGTATATTATAATAAGAGAGGACATTATGTAATGATAGGGGGCACTGTATATTATAATAAGAGAGGACATTATATAATTATAGGGGGCACTGTATATTATAATAACAGAGGACATTATGTAATATAAGGGGCACTGTATATTATAATAACAGAGGACATTATGTAATGATAGGGGGCACTGTATATTATAATAACAGAGGACATTATGTATTAATTGGGGGCACTGTATATTATAATAATAGAGGACATTATGTAATATAAGGGGCACTGTATATTATAATAACAGAGGACATTATGTAATGATAGGGGGCACTGTATATTATAATAAGAGAGGACATTATATAATGATAGGGGGCACTGTATATTATAATAACAGAGGACATTATGTAATATAAGGGGCACTGTATATTATAATAACAGAGGACATTATGTAATGATAGGGGGCACTGTATATTATAATAACAGAGGACATTATGTAATATAAGGGGCACTTTATATTATAATAACAGAGGACATTATGTAATATAAGGGGCACTGTATATTATAATAACAGAGGACATTATGTAATGATAGGGGGCACTGTATATTATAATAACAGAGGACATTATGTAATGATTGGGTGCACTGTATATTATAATAAGAGAGGACATTATATAATGATAGGGGGCACTGCATATTATAATAATAGAGGACATTATGTAATATAAGGGGCACTGTATATTATAATAACAGAGGACATTATGTAATGATAGGGGGCACTGTATATTATAATAACAGAGGATATTATGTAATGATAGGGGGCACTGTATATTATAATAACAGAGGACATAATGTAATGATAGGGGACACTGTATATTATAATAAGAGAGGACATTATATAATGATAGGGGGCACTGTATATTATAATAACAGAGGACATTATGTAATGATAGGGGGCACTGTATATTATAATAACAGAGGACATTATGTATTATAAGGGGCACTGTATATTATAATAACAGAGGACATTATGTAATGATAGGGTGCACTGTATATTATAATAACAGAGGACATTATGTAATGATAGGGGGCACTGTATATTATAATAACAGAGGACATTATGTAATATAAGTGGCACTGTATATTATAATAACAGAGGACATTATGTTATATAAGGGGCACTGTATATTATAATAACAGAGGAAATTATGTAATGTAAGGGGCACTGTATATTATAATAACAGAGGACATTATGTAATATAAGGGGCACTGTATATTATAATAACAGAGGACATTATGTAATGATAGGGGGCACTGTATATTATAATAACAGAGGACATTATGTAATAATTGGGGGCACTGTATATTATAATAAGAGAGGACATTATATAATGATAGGAGGCACTGTATATTATAATAATAGAGGACATTATGTAATATAAGGGGCACTGTATATTATAATTACAGAGGACATTATGTAATGATAGGGGGCACTGTATATTATAATAACAGAGGACATTATGTAATGATAGGGGGCACTGTATATTATAATAACAGAGGACATTATGTAATATAAGTGGCACTGTATATTATAATAACAGAGGACATTATGTAATATAAAGGGCACTGTATATTATAATAACAGAGGACATTATATAATGATAGGGGGCACTGTATATTATAATAACAGAGGACATTATGTAATATAAGGGGCACTGTATATTATAATAACAGAGGACATTATGTAATGATAGGGGGCACTGTATATTATAATAACAGAGGACATTATGTATTAATTGGGGGCACTGTATATTATAATAATAGAGGACATTATGTAATATAAGGGGCACTGTATATTATAATAACAGAGGACATTATGTAATGATAGAGGGCACTGTATATTATAATAAGAGAGGACATTATATAATGATAGGGGGCACTGTATATTATAATAACAGAGGACATTATGTAATATAAGGGGCACTGTATATTATAATAACAGAGGACATTATGTAATGATAGGGGGCACTGTATATTATAATAACAGAGGACATTATGTAATATAAGGGGTACTGTATATTATAATAACAGAGGACATTATGTAATATAAGGGGCACTGTATATTATAATAACAGAGGACATTATGTAATGATAGGGGGCACTGTATATTATAATAACAGAGGACATTATGTAATATAAGGGGCACTGTATATTATAATAACAGAGGACATTATATAATGATAGGGGGCACTGTATATTATAATATCAGAGGACATCATGTAATATAAGGGGCACTGTATATTATAATAACAGAGGACATTATGTAATATAAGGGGCACTGTATATTATAATAAGAGAGGACATTATGTAATGATAGGGGGCACTGTATATTATAATAAGAGAGGACATTATATAATTATAGGGGGCACTGTATATTATAATAACAGAGGACATTATGTAATATAAGGGGCACTGTATATTATAATAACAGAGGACATTATGTAATGATAGGGGGCACTGTATATTATAATAACAGAGGACATTATGTATTAATTGGGGGCACTGTATATTATAATAATAGAGGACATTATGTAATATAAGGGGCACTGTATATTATAATAACAGAGGACATTATGTAATGATAGGGGGCACTGTATATTATAATAAGAGAGGACATTATATAATGATAGGGGGCACTGTATATTATAATAACAGAGGACATTATGTAATATAAGGGGCACTGTATATTATAATAACAGAGGACATTATGTAATGATAGGGGGCACTGTATATTATAATAACAGAGGACATTATGTAATATAAGGGGCACTTTATATTATAATAACAGAGGACATTATGTAATATAAGGGGCACTGTATATTATAATAACAGAGGACATTATGTAATGATAGGGGGCACTGTATATTATAATAACAGAGGACATTATGTAATGATTGGGTGCACTGTATATTATAATAAGAGAGGACATTATATAATGATAGGGGGCACTGCATATTATAATAATAGAGGACATTATGTAATATAAGGGGCACTGTATATTATAATAACAGAGGACATTATGTAATGATAGGGGGCACTGTATATTATAATAACAGAGGATATTATGTAATGATAGGGGGCACTGTATATTATAATAACAGAGGACATAATGTAATGATAGGGGACACTGTATATTATAATAAGAGAGGACATTATATAATGATAGGGGGCACTGTATATTATAATAACAGAGGACATTATGTAATGATAGGGGGCACTGTATATTATAATAACAGAGGACATTATGTATTATAAGGGGCACTGTATATTATAATAACAGAGGACATTATGTAATGATAGGGTGCACTGTATATTATAATAACAGAGGACATTATGTAATGATAGGGGGCACTGTATATTATAATAACAGAGGACATTATGTAATATAAGTGGCACTGTATATTATAATAACAGAGGACATTATGTTATATAAGGGGCACTGTATATTATAATAACAGAGGAAATTATGTAATGTAAGGGGCACTGTATATTATAATAACAGAGGACATTATGTAATATAAGGGGCACTGTATATTATAATAACAGAGGACATTATGTAATGATAGGGGGCACTGTATATTATAATAACAGAGGACATTATGTAATAATTGGGGGCACTGTATATTATAATAAGAGAGGACATTATATAATGATAGGAGGCACTGTATATTATAATAATAGAGGACATTATGTAATATAAGGGGCACTGTATATTATAATTACAGAGGACATTATGTAATGATAGGGGGCACTGTATATTATAATAACAGAGGACATTATGTAATGATAGGGGGCACTGTATATTATAATAACAGAGGACATTATGTAATATAAGTGGCACTGTATATTATAATAACAGAGGACATTATGTAATATAAAGGGCACTGTATATTATAATAACAGAGGACATTATATAATGATAGGGGGCACTGTATATTATAATAACAGAGGACATTATGTAATATAAAGGGCACTGTATATTATAATAACAGAAGACATTATGTAATATAAGGGGCACTGTATATTATAATAACAGAGGACATTATGTAATATAAAGGGCACTGTATATTATAATAACAGAGGACATTATATAATGATAGGGGGCACTGTATATTATAATATCAGAGGACATTATGTTATGATAGGGGGCACTGTATATTATAATAACAGAGGACATTATGTATTGATAGGGGCACTGTATATTATAATAAGAGAGGACATTATATAATGATAGGGGACACTGTATATTATAATAACAGAGGAAATTATGTAATATAAGGGGCACTGTATATTATAATAACAGAGGACATTATGTAATAATTGGGGGCACTGTATATTATAATAAGAGAGGACATTATATAATGATAGGGGGCACTGTATATTATAATAATAGAGGACATTATGTAATATAAGGGGCACTGTATATTATAATAACAGAGGACACTATGTAATGATAGGGGGCACTGTATATTATAATAAGAGAGGACATTATATAATGATAGGGGGCACTGTATATTATAATAATAGAGGACATTATGTAATATAAGGGGCACTGTATATTATAATAACAGAGGACATTATGTAATGATAGGGGCACTGTATATTATAATAAGAGAGGACATTATATAATGATAGGGGGCACTGTATATTATAATAACAGAGGACATTATGTAATATAAGGGGCACTGTATATTATAATAACAGAGGACATTATGTAATGATAGGGGGGCACTGTATATTATAATAACAGAGGACATTATGTAATGATAGGGGGTACTGTATATTATAATAACAGAGGACATTATGTAATGATAGGGGGCACTGTATATTATAATAACAGAGGACATTATGTAATATAAGTGGCACTGTATATTATAATAACAGAGGACATTATGTAATATAAAGGGCACTGTATATTATAATAACAGAGGACATTATATAATGATAGGGGGCACTGTATATTATAATAACAGAAGACATTATGTAATATAAGGGGCACTGTATATTATAATAACAGAGGACATTATGTAATATAAAGGGCACTGTATATTATAATAACAGAGGACATTATATAATGATAGGGGGCACTGTATATTATAATATCAGAGGACATTATGTTATGATAGGGGGCACTGTATATTATAATAACAGAGGACATTATGTATTGATAGGGGCACTGTATATTATAATAAGAGAGGACATTATATAATGATAGGGGGCACTGTATATTATAATAACAGAGGAAATTATGTAATATAAGGGGCACTGTATATTATAATAACAGAGGACATTATGTAATGATAGGGGGCACTGTATATTATAATAACAGAGGACATTATGTAATATAAGGGGCACTGTATATTATAATAACAGAGGACATTATATAATGATAGGGGGCACTGTATATTATAATATCAGAGGACATTATGTAATATAAGGGGCACTGTATATTATAATAACAGAGGACATTATGTAATATAAGGGGCACTGTAGATTATAATAAGAGAGGACATTATGTAATGATAGGGGGCACTGTATATTATAATAAGAGAGGACATTATATAATTATAGGGGGCACTGTATATTATAATAACAGAGGAAATTATGTAATATAAGGGGCACTGTATATTATAATAACAGAGGACATTATGTGATAATATGGGGCACTGTATATTATAATAACAGAGGACATTATGTAATATAAGGGGCACTGTATATTACAATAACAGAGGACATTATATAATGAGAGGGGGCACTGTATATTATAATATCAGAGGACATTATGTAATATAAGGGGCACTGTATATTATAATAACAGAGGACATTATGTAATATAAGGGGCACTGTATATTATAATAACAGAGGACATTATGTAATGATAGGGGGCACTGTATATTATAATAACAGAGGACATTATGTATTAATTGGGGGCACTGTATATTATAATAATAGAGGACATTATGTAATATAAGGGGCACTGTATATTATAATAACAGAGGACATTATGTAATGATAGAGGGCACTGTATATTATAATAAGAGAGGACATTATATAATGATAGGGGGCACTGTATATTATAATAACAGAGGACATTATGTAATATAAGGGGCACTGTATATTATAATAACAGAGGACATTATGTAATGATAGGGGGCACTGTATATTATAATAACAGAGGACATTATGTAATATAAGGGGTACTGTATATTATAATAACAGAGGACATTATGTAATATAAGGGGCACTGTATATTATAATAACAGAGGACATTATGTAATGATAGGGGGCACTGTATATTATAATAACAGAGGACATTATGTAATATAAGGGGCACTGTATATTATAATAACAGAGGACATTATATAATGATAGGGGGCACTGTATATTATAATATCAGAGGACATCATGTAATATAAGGGGCACTGTATATTATAATAACAGAGGACATTATGTAATATAAGGGGCACTGTATATTATAATAAGAGAGGACATTATGTAATGATAGGGGGCACTGTATATTATAATAAGAGAGGACATTATATAATTATAGGGGGCACTGTATATTATAATAACAGAGGACATTATGTAATATAAGGGGCACTGTATATTATAATAACAGAGGACATTATGTAATGATAGGGGGCACTGTATATTATAATAACAGAGGACATTATGTATTAATTGGGGGCACTGTATATTATAATAATAGAGGACATTATGTAATATAAGGGGCACTGTATATTATAATAACAGAGGACATTATGTAATGATAGGGGGCACTGTATATTATAATAAGAGAGGACATTATATAATGATAGGGGGCACTGTATATTATAATAACAGAGGACATTATGTAATATAAGGGGCACTGTATATTATAATAACAGAGGACATTATGTAATGATAGGGGGCACTGTATATTATAATAACAGAGGACATTATGTAATATAAGGGGCACTTTATATTATAATAACAGAGGACATTATGTAATATAAGGGGCACTGTATATTATAATAACAGAGGACATTATGTAATGATAGGGGGCACTGTATATTATAATAACAGAGGACATTATGTAATGATTGGGTGCACTGTATATTATAATAAGAGAGGACATTATATAATGATAGGGGGCACTGCATATTATAATAATAGAGGACATTATGTAATATAAGGGGCACTGTATATTATAATAACAGAGGACATTATGTAATGATAGGGGGCACTGTATATTATAATAACAGAGGATATTATGTAATGATAGGGGGCACTGTATATTATAATAACAGAGGACATAATGTAATGATAGGGGACACTGTATATTATAATAAGAGAGGACATTATATAATGATAGGGGGCACTGTATATTATAATAACAGAGGACATTATGTAATGATAGGGGGCACTGTATATTATAATAACAGAGGACATTATGTATTATAAGGGGCACTGTATATTATAATAACAGAGGACATTATGTAATGATAGGGTGCACTGTATATTATAATAACAGAGGACATTATGTAATGATAGGGGGCACTGTATATTATAATAACAGAGGACATTATGTAATATAAGTGGCACTGTATATTATAATAACAGAGGACATTATGTTATATAAGGGGCACTGTATATTATAATAACAGAGGAAATTATGTAATGTAAGGGGCACTGTATATTATAATAACAGAGGACATTATGTAATATAAGGGGCACTGTATATTATAATAACAGAGGACATTATGTAATGATAGGGGGCACTGTATATTATAATAACAGAGGACATTATGTAATAATTGGGGGCACTGTATATTATAATAAGAGAGGACATTATATAATGATAGGAGGCACTGTATATTATAATAATAGAGGACATTATGTAATATAAGGGGCACTGTATATTATAATTACAGAGGACATTATGTAATGATAGGGGGCACTGTATATTATAATAACAGAGGACATTATGTAATGATAGGGGGCACTGTATATTATAATAACAGAGGACATTATGTAATATAAGTGGCACTGTATATTATAATAACAGAGGACATTATGTAATATAAAGGGCACTGTATATTATAATAACAGAGGACATTATATAATGATAGGGGGCACTGTATATTATAATAACAGAGGACATTATGTAATATAAGGGGCACTGTATATTATAATAACAGAGGACATTATGTAATGATAGGGGGCACTGTATATTATAATAACAGAGGACATTATGTATTAATTGGGGGCACTGTATATTATAATAATAGAGGACATTATGTAATATAAGGGGCACTGTATATTATAATAACAGAGGACATTATGTAATGATAGAGGGCACTGTATATTATAATAAGAGAGGACATTATATAATGATAGGGGGCACTGTATATTATAATAACAGAGGACATTATGTAATATAAGGGGCACTGTATATTATAATAACAGAGGACATTATGTAATGATAGGGGGCACTGTATATTATAATAACAGAGGACATTATGTAATATAAGGGGTACTGTATATTATAATAACAGAGGACATTATGTAATATAAGGGGCACTGTATATTATAATAACAGAGGACATTATGTAATGATAGGGGGCACTGTATATTATAATAACAGAGGACATTATGTAATATAAGGGGCACTGTATATTATAATAACAGAGGACATTATATAATGATAGGGGGCACTGTATATTATAATATCAGAGGACATCATGTAATATAAGGGGCACTGTATATTATAATAACAGAGGACATTATGTAATATAAGGGGCACTGTATATTATAATAAGAGAGGACATTATGTAATGATAGGGGGCACTGTATATTATAATAAGAGAGGACATTATATAATTATAGGGGGCACTGTATATTATAATAACAGAGGACATTATGTAATATAAGGGGCACTGTATATTATAATAACAGAGGACATTATGTAATGATAGGGGGCACTGTATATTATAATAACAGAGGACATTATGTATTAATTGGGGGCACTGTATATTATAATAATAGAGGACATTATGTAATATAAGGGGCACTGTATATTATAATAACAGAGGACATTATGTAATGATAGGGGGCACTGTATATTATAATAAGAGAGGACATTATATAATGATAGGGGGCACTGTATATTATAATAACAGAGGACATTATGTAATATAAGGGGCACTGTATATTATAATAACAGAGGACATTATGTAATGATAGGGGGCACTGTATATTATAATAACAGAGGACATTATGTAATATAAGGGGCACTTTATATTATAATAACAGAGGACATTATGTAATATAAGGGGCACTGTATATTATAATAACAGAGGACATTATGTAATGATAGGGGGCACTGTATATTATAATAACAGAGGACATTATGTAATGATTGGGTGCACTGTATATTATAATAAGAGAGGACATTATATAATGATAGGGGGCACTGCATATTATAATAATAGAGGACATTATGTAATATAAGGGGCACTGTATATTATAATAACAGAGGACATTATGTAATGATAGGGGGCACTGTATATTATAATAACAGAGGATATTATGTAATGATAGGGGGCACTGTATATTATAATAACAGAGGACATAATGTAATGATAGGGGACACTGTATATTATAATAAGAGAGGACATTATATAATGATAGGGGGCACTGTATATTATAATAACAGAGGACATTATGTAATGATAGGGGGCACTGTATATTATAATAACAGAGGACATTATGTATTATAAGGGGCACTGTATATTATAATAACAGAGGACATTATGTAATGATAGGGTGCACTGTATATTATAATAACAGAGGACATTATGTAATGATAGGGGGCACTGTATATTATAATAACAGAGGACATTATGTAATATAAGTGGCACTGTATATTATAATAACAGAGGACATTATGTTATATAAGGGGCACTGTATATTATAATAACAGAGGAAATTATGTAATGTAAGGGGCACTGTATATTATAATAACAGAGGACATTATGTAATATAAGGGGCACTGTATATTATAATAACAGAGGACATTATGTAATGATAGGGGGCACTGTATATTATAATAACAGAGGACATTATGTAATAATTGGGGGCACTGTATATTATAATAAGAGAGGACATTATATAATGATAGGAGGCACTGTATATTATAATAATAGAGGACATTATGTAATATAAGGGGCACTGTATATTATAATTACAGAGGACATTATGTAATGATAGGGGGCACTGTATATTATAATAACAGAGAACATTATGTAATGATAGGGGGCACTGTATATTATAATAACAGAGGACATTATGTAATATAAGTGGCACTGTATATTATAATAACAGAGGACATTATGTAATATAAAGGGCACTGTATATTATAATAACAGAGGACATTATATAATGATAGGGGGCACTGTATATTATAATAACAGAGGACATTATGTAATATAAAGGGCACTGTATATTATAATAACAGAAGACATTATGTAATATAAGGGGCACTGTATATTATAATAACAGAGGACATTATGTAATATAAAGGGCACTGTATATTATAATAACAGAGGACATTATATAATGATAGGGGGCACTGTATATTATAATATCAGAGGACATTATGTTATGATAGGGGGCACTGTATATTATAATAACAGAGGACATTATGTATTGATAGGGGCACTGTATATTATAATAAGAGAGGACATTATATAATGATAGGGGACACTGTATATTATAATAACAGAGGAAATTATGTAATATAAGGGGCACTGTATATTATAATAACAGAGGACATTATGTAATAATTGGGGGCACTGTATATTATAATAAGAGAGGACATTATATAATGATAGGGGGCACTGTATATTATAATAATAGAGGACATTATGTAATATAAGGGGCACTGTATATTATAATAACAGAGGACACTATGTAATGATAGGGGGCACTGTATATTATAATAAGAGAGGACATTATATAATGATAGGGGGCACTGTATATTATAATATCAGAGGACATTATTTTATGATAGGGGTCACTGTATATTATAATAACAGAGGACATTATGTAATGATAGGGGGCACTGTATATTATAATAACAGAGGACATTATGTAATGATAGGGGGCACTGTATATTATAATAACAGAGGACATTATGTAATATAAGGGGCACTGTATATTATAATAACAGAGGACATTATGTAATGATAGGGTGCACTGTATATTATAATAACAGAGGACATTATGTAATATAAGGGGCACTTTATATTATAATAACAGAGGACATTATGTAATATAAGGGGCACTGTATATTATAATAACAAAGGACATTATGTAATGATAGGGGGCACTGTATATTATAATAACAGAGGACATTATGTAATGATTGGGGGCACTGTATATTATAATAAGAGAGGACATTATATAATGATAGGGGGCACTGTATATTATAATAATAGAGGACATTATGTAATATAAGGGGCACTGTATATTATAGTAACAGAGGACATTATGTAATGATAGGGGGCACTGTATATTATAATAACAGAGGACATTATGTAATGATAGGGGGCACTGTATATTATAATAACAGAGGACATAATGTAATGATAGGGGACACTGTATATTATAATAACAGAGGACATTATATAATGATAGGTGGCACTGTATATTATAATAACAGAGGAAATTATGTAATATAAGGGGCACTGTATATTATAATAACAGAGGACATTATGTAATATAAGGGGCACTGTATATTGTAATAACATAGGACATTATGTAATGATAGGGGGCACTGTATATTATAATAACAGAGGACATTATGTAATATAAGGGGCACTGTATATTATAATAACAGAGGACATTATGTAATATAAGGGGCACTGTATATTATAATAACAGAGGACATTATGTAATGATAGGGGGCACTGTATATTATAATAACAGAGGACATTATGTAATGATAGGGGGCACTGTATATTATAATAACAGAGGACATTATGTAATATAAGGGGCACTGTATATTATAATAACAGAGGACATTATGTAATGATAGGGTGCACTGTATATTATAATAACAGAGGACATTATGTAATGATAGGGGGCACTGTATATTATAATAACAGAGGACATTATGTAATATAAGTGGCACTGTATATTATAATAACAGAGGACATTATGTAATGATAGGGGGCACTGTACATTATAATAACAGAGGACATTATGTAATGATAGGGGGCACTGTATATTATAATAACAGAGGACATTATGTAATGATAGGGGGCACTGTATATTATAATAACAGAGGACATTATGTAATGATAGGGGGCACTGTATATTATAATAACAGAGGACATTATGTAATATAAGTGGCACTGTATATTATAATAACAGAGGACATTATGTTATATAAGGGGCACTGTATATTATAATAACAGAGGACATTATGTAATGTAAGGGGCACTGTATATTATAATAACAGAGGACATTATGTAATATAAGGGGCACTGTATATTATAATAACAGAGGACATTATGTAATGATAGAGGGCACTGTATATTATAATAACAGAGGACATTATGTAATAATTGGGGGCACTGTATATTATAATAAGAGAGGACATTATATAATGATAGGGGGCACTGTATATTATAATAATAGAGGACATTATGTAATATAAGGGGCACTGTATATTATAATAACAGAGGACATTATGTAATGATAGGGGCACTGTATATTATAATAAGAGAGGACATTATATAATGATAGGGGGCACTGTATATTATAATAACAGAGGACATTATGTAATATAAGGGGCACTGTATATTATAATAACAGAGGACATTATGTAATGATAGGGGGGCACTGTATATTATAATAACAGAGGACATTATGTAATGATAGGGGGTACTGTATATTATAATAACAGAGGACATTATGTAATGATAGGGGGCACTGTATATTATAATAACAGAGGACATTATGTAATATAAGTGGCACTGTATATTATAATAACAGAGGACATTATGTAATATAAAGGGCACTGTATATTATAATAACAGAGGACATTATATAATGATAGGGGGCACTGTATATTATAATAACAGAAGACATTATGTAATATAAGGGGCACTGTATATTATAATAACAGAGGACATTATGTAATATAAAGGGCACTGTATATTATAATAACAGAGGACATTATATAATGATAGGGGGCACTGTATATTATAATATCAGAGGACATTATGTTATGATAGGGGGCACTGTATATTATAATAACAGAGGACATTATGTATTGATAGGGGCACTGTATATTATAATAAGAGAGGACATTATATAATGATAGGGGGCACTGTATATTATAATAACAGAGGAAATTATGTAATATAAGGGGCACTGTATATTATAATAACAGAGGACATTATGTAATGATAGGGGGCACTGTATATTATAATAACAGAGGACATTATGTAATATAAGGGGCACTGTATATTATAATAACAGAGGACATTATATAATGATAGGGGGCACTGTATATTATAATATCAGAGGACATTATGTAATATAAGGGGCACTGTATATTATAATAACAGAGGACATTATGTAATATAAGGGGCACTGTAGATTATAATAAGAGAGGACATTATGTAATGATAGGGGGCACTGTATATTATAATAAGAGAGGACATTATATAATTATAGGGGGCACTGTATATTATAATAACAGAGGAAATTATGTAATATAAGGGGCACTGTATATTATAATAACAGAGGACATTATGTGATAATATGGGGCACTGTATATTATAATAACAGAGGACATTATGTAATATAAGGGGCACTGTATATTATAATAACAGAGGACATTATATAATGAGAGGGGGCACTGTATATTATAATATCAGAGGACATTATGTAATATAAGGGGCACTGTATATTATAATAACAGAGGACATTATGTAATATAAGGGGCACTGTATATTATAATAACAGAGGACATTATGTAATGATAGGGGGCACTGTATATTATAATAACAGAGGACATTATGTATTAATTGGGGGCACTGTATATTATAATAATAGAGGACATTATGTAATATAAGGGGCACTGTATATTATAATAACAGAGGACATTATGTAATGATAGAGGGCACTGTATATTATAATAAGAGAGGACATTATATAATGATAGGGGGCACTGTATATTATAATAACAGAGGACATTATGTAATATAAGGGGCACTGTATATTATAATAACAGAGGACATTATGTAATGATAGGGGGCACTGTATATTATAATAACAGAGGACATTATGTAATATAAGGGGTACTGTATATTATAATAACAGAGGACATTATGTAATATAAGGGGCACTGTATATTATAATAACAGAGGACATTATGTAATGATAGGGGGCACTGTATATTATAATAACAGAGGACATTATGTAATATAAGGGGCACTGTATATTATAATAACAGAGGACATTATATAATGATAGGGGGCACTGTATATTATAATATCAGAGGACATCATGTAATATAAGGGGCACTGTATATTATAATAACAGAGGACATTATGTAATATAAGGGGCACTGTATATTATAATAAGAGAGGACATTATGTAATGATAGGGGGCACTGTATATTATAATAAGAGAGGACATTATATAATTATAGGGGGCACTGTATATTATAATAACAGAGGACATTATGTAATATAAGGGGCACTGTATATTATAATAACAGAGGACATTATGTAATGATAGGGGGCACTGTATATTATAATAACAGAGGACATTATGTATTAATTGGGGGCACTGTATATTATAATAATAGAGGACATTATGTAATATAAGGGGCACTGTATATTATAATAACAGAGGACATTATGTAATGATAGGGGGCACTGTATATTATAATAAGAGAGGACATTATATAATGATAGGGGGCACTGTATATTATAATAACAGAGGACATTATGTAATATAAGGGGCACTGTATATTATAATAACAGAGGACATTATGTAATGATAGGGGGCACTGTATATTATAATAACAGAGGACATTATGTAATATAAGGGGCACTTTATATTATAATAACAGAGGACATTATGTAATATAAGGGGCACTGTATATTATAATAACAGAGGACATTATGTAATGATAGGGGGCACTGTATATTATAATAACAGAGGATATTATGTAATGATAGGGGGCACTGTATATTATAATAACAGAGGACATAATGTAATGATAGGGGACACTGTATATTATAATAAGAGAGGACATTATATAATGATAGGGGGCACTGTATATTATAATAACAGAGGACATTATGTAATGATAGGGGGCACTGTATATTATAATAACAGAGGACATTATGTATTATAAGGGGCACTGTATATTATAATAACAGAGGACATTATGTAATGATAGGGTGCACTGTATATTATAATAACAGAGGACATTATGTAATGATAGGGGGCACTGTATATTATAATAACAGAGGACATTATGTAATATAAGTGGCACTGTATATTATAATAACAGAGGACATTATGTTATATAAGGGGCACTGTATATTATAATAACAGAGGAAATTATGTAATGTAAGGGGCACTGTATATTATAATAACAGAGGACATTATGTAATATAAGGGGCACTGTATATTATAATAACAGAGGACATTATGTAATGATAGGGGGCACTGTATATTATAATAACAGAGGACATTATGTAATAATTGGGGGCACTGTATATTATAATAAGAGAGGACATTATATAATGATAGGAGGCACTGTATATTATAATAATAGAGGACATTATGTAATATAAGGGGCACTGTATATTATAATAACAGAGGACATTATGTAATGATAGGGGGCACTGTATATTATAATAACAGAGGACATTATGTAATGATAGGGGGCACTGTATATTATAATAACAGAGGACATTATGTAATATAAGTGGCACTGTATATTATAATAACAGAGGACATTATGTAATATAAAGGGCACTGTATATTATAATAACAGAGGACATTATATAATGATAGGGGGCACTGTATATTATAATAACAGAGGACATTATGTAATATAAAGGGCACTGTATATTATAATAACAGAAGACATTATGTAATATAAGGGGCACTGTATATTATAATAACAGAGGACATTATGTAATATAAAGGGCACTGTATATTATAATAACAGAGGACATTATATAATGATAGGGGGCACTGTATATTATAATATCAGAGGACATTATGTTATGATAGGGGGCACTGTATATTATAATAACAGAGGACATTATGTATTGATAGGGGCACTGTATATTATAATAAGAGAGGACATTATATAATGATAGGGGACACTGTATATTATAATAACAGAGGAAATTATGTAATATAAGGGGCACTGTATATTATAATAACAGAGGACATTATGTAATAATTGGGGGCACTGTATATTATAATAAGAGAGGACATTATATAATGATAGGGGGCACTGTATATTATAATAATAGAGGACATTATGTAATATAAGGGGCACTGTATATTATAATAACAGAGGACACTATGTAATGATAGGGGGCACTGTATATTATAATAAGAGAGGACATTATATAATGATAGGGGGCACTGTATATTATAATATCAGAGGACATTATGTTATGATAGGGGTCACTGTATATTATAATAACAGAGGACATTATGTAATGATAGGGGGCACTGTATATTATAATAACAGAGGACATTATGTAATGATAGGGGGCACTGTATATTATAATAACAGAGGACATTATGTAATATAAGGGGCACTGTATATTATAATAACAGAGGACATTATGTAATGATAGGGTGCACTGTATATTATAATAACAGAGGACATTATGTAATATAAGGGGCACTTTATATTATAATAACAGAGGACATTATGTAATATAAGGGGCACTGTATATTATAATAACAGAGGACATTATGTAATGATAGGGGGCACTGTATATTATAATAACAGAGGACATTATGTAATGATTGGGGGCACTGTATATTATAATAAGAGAGGACATTATATAATGATAGGGGGCACTGTATATTATAATAATAGAGGACATTATGTAATATAAGGGGCACTGTATATTATAGTAACAGAGGACATTATGTAATGATAGGGGGCACTGTATATTATAATAACAGAGGACATTATGTAATGATAGGGGGCACTGTATATTATAATAACAGAGGACATTATGTAATGATAGGGGGCACTGTATATTATAATAACAGAGGAAATTATGTAATATAAGGGGCACTGTATATTATAATAACAGAGGACATTATGTAATATAAGGGGCACTGTATATTGTAATAACATAGGACATTATGTAATGATAGGGGGCACTGTATATTATAATAACAGAGGACATTATGTAATATAAGGGGCACTGTATATTATAATAACAGAGGACATTATGTAATATAAGGGGCACTGTATATTATAATAACAGAGGACATTATGTAATGATAGGGGGCACTGTATATTATAATAACAGAGGACATTATGTAATGATAGGGGGCACTGTATATTATAATAACAGAGGACATTATGTAATATAAGGGGCACTGTATATTATAATAACAGAGGACATTATGTAATGATAGGGTGCACTGTATATTATAATAACAGAGGACATTATGTAATGATAGGGGGCACTGTATATTATAATAACAGAGGACATTATGTAATATAAGTGGCACTGTATATTATAATAACAGAGGACATTATGTAATGTAAGGGGCACTGTATATTATAATAACAGAGGACATTATGTAATATAAGGGGCACTGTATATTATAATAACATAGGACATTATGTAATGATAGGGGGCACTGTATATTATAATAACAGAGGACATTATGTAATAATTGGGGGCACTGTATATTATAATAAGAGAGGACATTATATAATGATAGGGGGCACTGTATATTATAATAATAGAGGACATTATGTAATGATAAGGGGCACTGTATATTATAATAACAGAGGACATTATGTAATGATAAGGGGGGCACTGTATATTTTAATAACAGAGGACATTATGTAATGATAGGGGGCACTGTATATTATAATAACAGAGGACATTATGTAATGATAGGGGGCACTGTATATTATAATAACAGAGGACATTATGTAATATAAGTGGCACTGTATATTATAATAACAGAGGACATTATGTAATATAAAGGGCACTGTATATTATATTAACAGAGGACATTATATAATGATAGGGGGCACTGTATATTATAATAACAGAAGACATTATGTAATATAAGGGGCACTGTATATTATAATAACAGAGGACATTATGTAATGATAGGGGGCACTGTATATTATAATAAGAGAGGACATTATATAATGATAGGGGGCACTGTATATTATAATATCAGAGGACATTATGTTATGATAGGGGGCACTGTATATTATAATAACAGAGGACATTATGTATTGATAGGGGCACTGTATATTATAATAACAGAGGACATTATGTAGTATAAGGGGCACTGTATATTATAATAACAGATGACATTATGTAATGATAGGGGGCACTGTATATTATAATAACAGAGGACATTATGTAATAATTGGGGGCACTGTATATTATAATAAGAGAGGACATTATGTTATATGAGGGGCACTGTATATTATAATAACAGAGGACATTATGTTATATAAGGGGCACTGTATATTATAATAACAGAGGACATTATGTAATGTAAGGGGCACTGTATATTATAATAACAGAGGACATTATGTAATATAAGGGGCACTGTATATTATAATAACAGAGGACATTATGTAATAATAGGGGGCACTGTATATTATAATAACAGAGGACATTATGTAATAATTGGGGGCACTGTATATTATAATAAGAGAGGACATTATATAATGATAGGGGGCACTGTATATTATAATAATAGAGGACATTATGTAATATGAGGGTCACTGTATATTATAATAACAGAGGACATTATGTAATGATAGGGGGCACTGTATATTATAATAATAGAGGACATTATGTAATATAAGGGGCACTGTATATTATAATAACAGAGGACATTATGTAATGATAGGGTGCACTGTATATTATAATAACAGAGGACATTATGTAATGATAGGGGGCACTGTATATTATAATAACAGAGGACATTATGTAATATAAGTGGCACTGTATATTATAATAACAGAGGACATTATGTTATATAAGGGGCACTGTATATTATAATAACAGAGGACATTATGTAATGTAAGGGGCACTGTATATTATAATAACAGAGGACATTATGTAATATAAGGGGCACTGTATATTATAATAACAGAGGACATTATGTAATGATAGGGGGCACTGTATATTATAATAAGAGAGGACATTATATAATGATAGGGGGCACTGTATATTATAATATCAGAGGACATTATGTTATGATAGGGGGCACTGTATATTATAATAACAGAGGACATTATGTATTGATAGGGGCACTGTATATTATAATAACAGAGGACATTATGTAATATAAGGGGCACTGTATATTATAATAACAGAGGACATTATGTAATATAAGGGGCACTGTATATTATAATAACAGAGGACATTATGTATTGATAGGGGCACTGTATATTATAATAACAGAGGACATTATGTAATAATTGGGGGCACTGTATATTATAATAAGAGAGGACATTATGTTATATAAGGGGCACTGTATATTATAATAATAGAGGACATTATGTAATGTAAGGGGCACTGTATATTATAATAACAGAGGACATTATGTAATATAAGGGGCACTGTATATTATAATAACAGAGGACATTATGTAATAATAGGGGGCACTGTATATTATAATAACAGAGGACATTATGTAATAATTGGGGGCACTGTATATTATAATAAGAGAGGACATTATATAATGATAGGGGGCACTGTATATTATAATAATAGAGGACATTATATAATATAAGGGGCACTGTATATTATAATAACAGAGGACATTATGTAATGATAGGGGGCACTGTATATTATAATAATAGAGGACCTTATGTAATATAAGGGGCACTGTATATTATAATAACAGAGGACATTATGTAATATAAGTGGCACTGTATATTATAATAACAGAGGACATTATGTTATATAAGGGGCACTGTATATTATAATAACAGAGGACATTATGTAATGTAAGGGGCACTGTATATTATAATAACAGAGGACATTATGTAATATAAGGGGCACTGTATATTATAATAACAGAGGACATTATGTAATAATAGGGGGCACTGTATATTATAATAACAGAGGACATTATGTAATAATTGGGGGCACTGTATATTATAATAAGAGAGGACATTATATAATGATAGGGGGCACTGTATATTATAATAATAGAGGACATTATGTAATATAAGGGGCACTGTATATTATAATAACAGAGGACATTATGTAATGATAGGGGGCACTGTATATTATAATAAGAGAGGACATTATATAATGATAGGGGGCACTGTATATTATATATACATAATGTCCTCTGATATTATAATATACAGTGCCCCCTATCATTATATAATGTCCTCTGTTATTATAATATACAGTGCCCTATATATTACATAATGTCCTCTGTTATTATAATATACAGTGCCCCTTATATTACATAATGTCTTCTGTTATTATAATATACAGTGCCCCTTATATTACATAATGTCCTCTGTTATTATAATATACAGTGCCCCTTATATTACATAATGTCTTCTGTTATTATAATATACAGTGCCCCTTATATTACATAATGTCCTCTGTTATTATAATATACAGTGCCCCCTATCATTACATAATGTCCTCTGTTATTATAATATACAGTGCCCCCTATCATTACATAATGTCATCTGTTATTATAATATACAGTGCCCCTTATATTACATAATGTCCTCTGTTATTATAATATACAGTGCCCCCTATCATTACATAATGTCCTCTGTTATTATAATATACAGTGCCCCCTATCATTACATAATGTCCTCTGTTATTATAATATACAGTGCCCCTTATATTACATAATGTCCTCTGTTATTATAATATACAGTGCCCCCTATCATTACATAATGTCCTCTGTTATTATAATATAGGGTGCCCCTTATATTACATAATGTCCTCTGTTATTATAATATACAGTGCCCCCTATCATTATATAATGTCCTCTGTTATTATAATATACAGTGTCCCCTATCATTACATAATGTCCTCTCTTATTATAATATACAGTGTCCCCTATCATTACATAATATCCTCTGTTATTATAATATACAGTGCCCCCTATCATTACATAATGTCCTCTGTTATTATAATATACAGTGCCCCTTATATTACATAATGTCCTCTATTATTATAATATACAGTGCCCCCTATCATTATATAATGTCCTCTGTTATTATAATATAAAGTGCCCCTTATATTACATAATGTCCTCTGTTATTATAATATACAGTGCCCCCTATCATTACATAATGTCCTCTGTTATTATAATATACAGTGCCCCTTATATAACATAATGTCCTCTGTTATTATAATATAAAGTGCCCCCTATCATTATATAATGTCCTCTCTTATTATAATATACAGTGCCCCCCATCATTACATAATGTCCTCTGTTATTATAATATACAGTGCCCCTTATATTACATAATGTCCTCTATTATTATAATATACAGTGCCCCCTATCATTACATAATGTCCTTTGTTATTATAATATACAGTGCCCCTTATATTACATAATGTCCTCTATTATTATAATATACAGTGCCCCCTATCATTATATAATGTTCTCTCTTATTATAATATACAGTGCCCCCAATTATTACATAATGTCCTCTGTTATTATAATATACAGTGCCCCCTATCATTACATAATGTCATCTGTTATTATAATATACAGTGCCCCTTATATTACATAATGATAGGGGGCACTGTATATTATAATAACAGAGGACATTATGTAATATAAGGGGCACTGTATATTATAATAACAGAGGACATTATGTAATGATAGGGGGCACTGTATATTATAATAACAGAGGACATTATGTAATGATAGGGGGCACTGTATATTATAATAACAGAGGACATTATGTAATATAAGGGGCACTGTATATTATAATAACAGAGGACATTATGTAATGATAGGGTGCACTGTATATTATAATAACAGAGGACATTATGTAATGATAGGGGGCACTGTATATTATAATAACAGAGGACATTATGTAATATAAGTGGCACTGTATATTATAATAACAGAGGACATTATGTTATATAAGGGGCACTGTATATTATAATAACAGAGGAAATTATGTAATGTAAGGGGCACTGTATATTATAATAACAGAGGACATTATGTAATATAAGGGGCACTGTATATTATAATAACAGAGGACATTATGTAATGATAGGGGGCACTGTATATTATAATAACAGAGGACATTATGTAATAATTGGGGGCACTGTATATTATAATAAGAGAGGACATTATATAATGATAGGAGGCACTGTATATTATAATAATAGAGGACATTATGTAATATAAGGGGCACTGTATATTATAATAACAGAGGACATTATGTAATGATAGGGGGCACTGTATATTATAATAACAGAGGACATTATGTAATGATAGGGGGCACTGTATATTATAATAACAGAGGACATTATGTAATATAAGTGGCACTGTATATTATAATAACAGAGGACATTATGTAATATAAAGGGCACTGTATATTATAATAACAGAGGACATTATATAATGATAGGGGGCACTGTATATTATAATAACAGAGGACATTATGTAATATAAAGGGCACTGTATATTATAATAACAGAAGACATTATGTAATATAAGGGGCACTGTATATTATAATAACAGAGGACATTATGTAATATAAAGGGCACTGTATATTATAATAACAGAGGACATTATATAATGATAGGGGGCACTGTATATTATAATATCAGAGGACATTATGTTATGATAGGGGGCACTGTATATTATAATAACAGAGGACATTATGTATTGATAGGGGCACTGTATATTATAATAAGAGAGGACATTATATAATGATAGGGGGCACTGTATATTATAATAACAGAGGAAATTATGTAATATAAGGGGCACTGTATATTATAATAACAGAGGACATTATGTAATAATTGGGGGCACTGTATATTATAATAAGAGAGGACATTATATAATGATAGGGGGCACTGTATATTATAATAATAGAGGACATTATGTAATATAAGGGGCACTGTATATTATAATAACAGAGGACACTATGTAATGATAGGGGGCACTGTATATTATAATAAGAGAGGACATTATATAATGATAGGGGGCACTGTATATTATAATATCAGAGGACATTATGTTATGATAGGGGTCACTGTATATTATAATAACAGAGGACATTATGTAATGATAGGGGGCACTGTATATTATAATAACAGATGACATTATGTAATGATAGGGGGCACTGTATATTATAATAACAGAGGACATTATGTAATATAAGGGGCACTGTATATTATAATAACAGAGGACATTATGTAATGATAGGGTGCACTGTATATTATAATAACAGAGGACATTATGTAATATAAGGGGCACTTTATATTATAATAACAGAGGACATTATGTAATATAAGGGGCACTGTATATTATAATAACAGAGGACATTATGTAATGATAGGGGGCACTGTATATTATAATAACAGAGGACATTATGTAATGATTGGGGGCACTGTATATTATAATAAGAGAGGACATTATATAATGATAGGGGGCACTGTATATTATAATAATAGAGGACATTATGTAATATAAGGGGCACTGTATATTATAGTAACAGAGGACATTATGTAATGATAGGGGGCACTGTATATTATAATAACAGAGGACATTATGTAATGATAGGGGGCACTGTATATTATAATAACAGAGGACATAATGTAATGATAGGGGACACTGTATATTATAATAACAGAGGACATTATATAATGATAGGTGGCACTGTATATTATAATAACAGAGGAAATTATGTAATATAAGGGGCACTGTATATTATAATAACAGAGGACATTATGTAATATAAGGGGCACTGTATATTGTAATAACATAGGACATTATGTAATGATAGGGGGCACTGTATATTATAATAACAGAGGACATTATGTAATATAAGGGGCACTGTATATTATAATAACAGAGGACATTATGTAATATAAGGGGCACTGTATATTATAATAACAGAGGACATTATGTAATGATAGGGGGCACTGTATATTATAATAACAGAGGACATTATGTAATGATAGGGGCCACTGTATATTATAATAACAGAGGACATTATGTAATATAAGGGGCACTGTATATTATAATAACAGAGGACATTATGTAATGATAGGGTGCACTGTATATTATAATAACAGAGGACATTATGTAATGATAGGGGGCACTGTATATTATAATAACAGAGGACATTATGTAATGATAGGGGGCACTGTATATTATAATAACAGAGGACATTATGTAATATAAGGGGCACTGTATATTATAATAACAGAGGACATTATGTAATATAAGGGGCACTGTATATTATAATAAGAGAGGACATTATGTAATATAAGGGGCACTGTATATTATAATAACAGAGGACATTATGTAATATAAGGGGCACTGTATATTATAATAACATAGGACATTATGTAATGATAGGGGGCACTGTATATTATAATAACAGAGGACATTATGTAATGATTGGGGGCACTGTATATTATAATAAGAGAGGACATTATATAATGATAGGGGGCACTGTATATTATAATAATAGAGGACATTATGTAATATAAGGGGCACTGTATATTATAATAACAGAGGACATTATGTAATGATAGGGGGCACTGTATATTATAATAACAGAGGACATAATGTAATGATAGGGGACACTGTATATTATAATAAGAGAGGACATTATATAATGATAGGGGGCACTGTATATTATAATAACAGAGGACATTATGTAATATAAGGGGCACTGTATATTATAATAACAGAGGACATTATGTAATATAAGGGGCACTGTATATTATAATAACATAGGACATTATGTAATGATAGGGGGCACTGTATATTATAATAACAGAGGACATTATGTAATGATAGGGGGCACTGTATATTATAATAACAGAGGAAATTATGTAATATAAGGGGCACTGTATATTATAATAACAGAGTACATTATATAATGATAGGGGGCAATGTATATTATAATAACAGAGGACATTATGTAATGATAGGGGGCACTGTATATTATAATAACAGAGGACATTATGTAATGATAGGGTGCACTGTATATTATAATAACAGAGGACATTATGTAATGATAGGGGGCACTGTATATTATAATAACAGAGGACATTATGTAATATAAGTGGCACTGTATATTATAATAACAGAGGACATTATATAATGATAGGGGCACTGTATATTATAATATCAGAGGACATTATGTTATGATAGGGGGCACTGTATATTATAATAACAGAGGACATTATGTATTGATAGGGGCACTGTATATTATAATAAGAGAGGACATTATATAATGATAGGGGGCACTGTATATTATAATAACAGAGGAAATTATGTAATATAAGGGGCACTGTATATTATAATAACAGAGGACATTATGTAATAATTGGGGACACTGTATATTATAATAAGAGAGGACATTATGTAATATAAGGGGCACTGTATATTATAATAAAAGAGGACATTATGTAATGATAGGGGGCACTGTATATTATAATAAGAGAAGACATTATATAATGATAGGGGGCACTGTATATTATAATATCAGAGGACATTATGTTATGATAGGGGGCACTGTATATTATAATAACAGAGGACATTATGTAATGATAGGGGGCACTGTATATTATAATAACAGAGGACATTATGTAATTATAGGGGGCACTGTATATTATAATAACAGAGGGAATTATGTAATATAAGGGGCACTGTATATTATAATAACAGAGGACATTATGTAATGTAAGGGGCACTGTATATTATAATAACAGAGGACATTATGTAATATAAGGGGCACTGTATATTATAATAACAGAGGACATTATGTAATGATAGGGGGCACTGTATATTATAATAACAGAGGACATTATGTAATATAAAGGGCACTTTATATTATAATAACAGAGGATATTATATAATGATAGGGGGCACTGTATATTATAATAACAGAAGACATTATGTAATATAAGGGGCACTGTATATTATAATAACAGAGGACATTATGTAATATAAAGGGCACTGTATATTATAATAACAGAGGACATTATATAATGATAGGGGGCACTGTATATTATAATATCAGAAGACATTATGTTATGATAGGGGGCACTGTATATTATAATAACAGAGGACATTATGTATTGATAGGGGCACTGTATATTATAATAACAGAGGACATTATATAATGATAGGTGGCACTGTATATTATAATAACAGAGGGAATTATGTAATATAAGGGGCACTGTATATTATAATAACAGAGGACATTATGTAATGATAGGGGGCACTGTATATTATAATAACAGAGGACATTATGTAATATAAGGGGCACTGTATATTATAATAACAGAGGACATTATATAATGATAGGGGGCACTGTATATTATAATAACAGAGGAAATTATGTAATATAAGGGGCACTCTATATTATAATAACAGAGGACATTATGTAATGATAGGGGGCACTGTATATTATAATAACAGAGGACATTATGTAATATAAGGGGCACTGTATATTATAATAACAGAGGACATTATATAATGATAGGGGGCACTGTATATTATAATATCAGAGGACATTATGTAATATAAGGGGCACTGTATATTATAATAAAAGAGGACATTATGTAATATAAGGGGCACTGTATATTATAATAACAGAGTACATTATGTAATGATAGGGGGCACTGTATATTATAATAACAGAGGACATTATGTATTAATTGGGGGCACTGTATATTATAATAATAGAGGACATTATGTAATATAAGGGGCACTGTATATTATAATAACAGAGGACATTATGTAATGATAGGGGGCACTGTATATTATAATAAGAGAGGACATTATATAATGATTGGGGGCACTGTATATTATAACAACAGAGGATATTATGTAATATAAGGGGCACTGTATATTATAATAACAGAGGACATTATGTAATGATAAGGGGCACTGTATATTATAATAACAGAGGACATAACATAATGTCCTGTGATATTATAATATACAGTGCCCCCTATCATTATATAATGTCCTCTGTTATTATAATATACAGTGCCCTTTATAATACATAATGTCCTCTGTTATTATAATATACAGTGCCCCCTATCATTACATAATATCCTCTGTTATTATAATATACAGTGCCCCTTATATTACATAATGTCCTCTGTTATTATAATATACAGTGCCCCTTATATTACATAATGTCCTCTGATATTATAATATACAGTGCCCCCTATCATTATATAATGTCCTCTGTTATTATAATATACAGTGCCCCTTATATTACATAATGTCTTCTGTTATTATAATATACAGTGCCCCATATATTACATAATGTCCTCTGTTATTATAATATACAGTGCCCACTATCATTACATAATGTCCTCTGTTATTATAATATACAGTGCCCCTTATAATACATAATTTCCTCTGTAATTATAATATACAGTGCCCCCTATCAATATATAATGTCCTCTCTTATTATAATATACAGTGCCCCCTATCATTACATAATGTCCTCTGTTATTATAATATACAGTGCCCCTTATATTACATAATGTCCTCTTTTATTATAATATACAGTGCCCCCAATTAATACATAATGTCCTCTGTTATTATAATATACAGTGCCCCCTATTATTACATAATGTCCTCTGTTATTATAATATACAGTGCCCCTTATATTACATAATGTCCTCTGTTATTATAATATACAGTGCCCCCTATAATTATATAATGTCCTCTCTTATTATAATATACAGTGTCCCCTATCATTACATAATGTCCTCTCTTATTATAATATACAGTGCCCCTTATATTACATAATGTCCTCTGTTATTATGATATAAAGTGCCCCCATATCATTACATAATGTCCTCTGTTATTATAATATACAGTGCCCCCTATCATTACATAATGTCCTCTGTTATTATAATATACAGTGCCCCCAATTAATACATAATGTCCTCTGTTATTATAATATACAGTGCCCCCTATCATTACATAATGTCCTCTGTTATTATAATATACAGTGCCCCTTATATTACATAATGTCCTCTCTTATAATAATATACAGTGCCCCCTATAATTATATAATGTCCTCTCTTATTATAATATACAGTGCCCCTATCATTACATAATGTCCTTTCTTATTATAATATACAGTGCCCCTTATATTACATAATGTCCTCTATTATTATAATATACAGTGCCCCCAATTAATACATAATGTCCTCTGTTATTATAATATACAGTGCCCCCTATCATTATATAATGTCCTCTGTTATTAAAATATACAGTGCCCCTTATATTACATAATGTCCTCTGTTATTATAATATACAGTGCCCCCTATCATTACATAATGTCCTCTGTTATTATAATATACAGTGCCCCTTATATTACATAATGTCCTCTGTTATTATAATATACAGTGCCCCTTATATTACATAATGTCCTCTGTTATTATAATATACAGTGCCCCCTATCATTACATAATGTCCTCTGTTATTATAATATACAGTGCCCCTTATATTACATAATGTCCTCTGTTATTATAATATACAGTGCCCCCTATCATTATATAATGTCCTCTCTTATTATAATATACAGTGCCCCTTATATTACATAATGTCCTCTATTATTATAATATACAGTGCCCCCAATTAATACATAATGTCCTCTGTTATTATAATATACAGTGTATTATACTGTATATTATAATATCAGAGGACATCATGTAATATAAGGGGCACTGTATATTATAATAACAGAGGACATTATGTAATATAAGGGGCAATGTCCTCTCTTATTATAATATACAGTGCCCCCTATCATTACATAATGTCCTCTCTTATTATAATATACAGTGCACTGTATATTATAATAATAGAGGACATTATGTAATATAAGGGGCACTGTATATTATAATAACAGAGGACATTATGTAATGATAGGGGGCACTGTATATAATAATAAGAGAGGACATTATATAATGATAGGGGGCACTGTATATTATAATAACAGAGGACATTATGTAATATAAGGGGCACTGTATATTATAATAACAGAGGACATTATGTAATGATAGGGGGGCACTGTATATTATAATAACAGAGGACATTATGTAATGATAGGGGGCACTGTATATTATAATAACAGAGGACATTATGTAATGATAGGGGGCACTGTATATTATAATAACAGAGGACATTATGTAATATAAGTGGCACTGTATATTATAATAACAGAGGACATTATGTAATATAAAGGGCACTGTATATTATAATAACAGAGGACATTATGTAATATAAGGGGCACTGTATATTATAATAACAGAGGACATTATGTTATGATAGGGGGCACTGTATATTATAGTAACAGAGGACATTATATAATGATAGGGGGCACTGTATATTATAATAACAGAGGAAATTATGTAATATAAGGGGCACTGTATATTATAATAACAGAGGAAATTATGTAATATAAGGGGCACTGTATATTATAATAACAGAGGACATTATGTAATGATAGGGGGCACTGTATATTATAATAACAGAGGACATTATGTAATATAAGGGGCACTGTATATTATAATAACAGAGGACATTATGTAATATAAGGGGCACTGTATATTATAATATCAGAGGACATTATGTAATATAAGGGGCACTGTATATTATAATAACAGAGGACATTATGTAATATAAGGGGCACTGTATATTATAATAAGAGAGGACATTATGTAATGATAGGGTGCACTGTATATTATAATAAGAGAGGACATTATATAATTATAGGGGGCACTGTATATTATAATAACAGAGGAAATTATGTAATATAAGGGGCACTGTATATTATAATAACAGAGGACATTATGTAATATAAGTGGCACTGTATATTATAATAACAGAGGACATTATGTTATATAAGGGGCACTGTATATTATAATAAAAGAGGACATTATGTAATGTAAGGGGCACTGTATATTATAATAACAGAGGACATTATGTAATATAAGGGGCACTGTATATTATAATAACAGAGGACATTATGTAATGATAGGGGGCACTGTATATTATAATAACAGAGGACATTATGTAATAATTGGGGGCACTGTATATTATAATAAGAGAGGACATTATATAATGATAGGGGGCACTGTATATTATAATAATAGAGGACATTATGTAATATAAGGGGCACTGTATATTATAATAAGAGAGGACATTATGTAATGATAGGGGCACTGTATATTATAATAAGAGAGGACATTATATAATGATAGGGGGCACTGTATATTATAATAACAGAGGACATTATGTAATGATAGGGGGGCACTGTATATTATAATAACAGAGGACATTATGTAATGATAGGGGGGCACTGTATATTATAATAACAGAGGACATTATGTAATGATAGGGGGCACTGTATATTATAATAACAGAGGACATTATGTAATGATAGGGGGCACTGTATATTATAATAACAGAGGACATTATGTAATATAAGTGGCACTGTATATTATAATAACAGAGGACATTATGTAATATAAAGGGCACTGTATATTATAATAACAGAGGACATTATATAATGATAGGGGGCACTGTATAATATAATAACAGAAGACATTATGTAATATAAGGGGCACTGTATATTATAATAACAGAGGACATTATGTAATATAAAGGGCACTGTATATTATAATAACAGAGGACATTATATAATGATAGGTGGCACTGTATATTATAATATCAGAGGACATTATGTTATGATAGGGGGCACTGTATATTATAATAACAGAGGACATTATGTATTGATAGGGGCACTGTATATTATAATAAGAGAGGACATTATATAATGATAGGGGGCACTGTATATTATAATAACAGAGGAAATTATGTAATATAAGGGGCACTGTATATTATAATAACAGAGGGCATTATGTAATGATAGGGGGCACTGTATATTATAATAACAGAGGACATTATGTAATATAAGGGGCACTGTATATTATAATAACAGAGGACATTATATAATGATAGGGGGCACTGTATATTATAATATCAGAGGACATTATGTAATATAAGGGGCACTGTATATTATAATAACAGAGGACATTATGTAATATAAGGGACACTGTATATTATAATAAGAGAGGACATTATGTAATGATAGGGGGCACTGTATATTATAATAAGAGAGGACATTATATAATTATAGGGGGCACTGTATATTATAATAACAGAGGAAATTATGTAATATAAGGGGCACTGTATATTATAATAACAGAGGACATTATGTGATAATAGGGGGCACTGTATATTATAATAACAGAGGACATTATGTAATATAAGGGGCACTGTATATTATAATAACAGAGGACATTATATAATGATAGGGGGCACTGTATATTATAATATCAGAGGACATTATGTAATATAAGGGGCACTGTATATTATAATAACAGAGGACATTATGTAATATAAGGGGCACTGTATATTATAATAACATAGGACATTATGTAATGATAGGGGGCACTGTATATTATAATAACAGAGGACATTATGTAATATAAGGGGCACTGTATATTATAATAACAGAGGACATTATGTAATATAAGGGGCACTGTATATTATAATAACAGAGGACATTATGTAATGATAGGGGGCACTGTATATTATAATAAGAGAGGACATTATATAATTATAGGGGGGACTGTATATTATAATAACAGAGGACATTATGTAATATAAGGGGCACTGTATATTATAATAAGAGAGGACATTATGTAATGATAGGGGGCACTGTATATTATAATAAGAGAGGACATTATATAATTATAGGGGGGACTGTATATTATAATAACAGAGGACATTATGTAATATAAGGGGCACTGTATATTATAATAACAGAGGACATTATGTAATGATAGGGGGCACTGTATATTATAATAACAGAGGACATTATGTATTAATTGGGGGCACTGTATATTATAATAATAGAGGACATTATGTAATATAAGGGGCACTGTATATTATAATAAGAGAGGACATTATGTAATGATAGGGGGCACTGTATATTATAATAAGAGAGGACATTATATAATTATAGGGGGGACTGTATATTATAATAACAGAGGACATTATGTAATATAAGGGGCACTGTATATTATAATAACAGAGGACATTATGTAATGATAGGGGGCACTGTATATTATAATAACAGAGGACATTATGTATTAATTGGGGGCACTGTATATTATAATAATAGAGGACATTATGTAATATAAGGGGCACTGTATATTATAATAACAGAGGACATTATGTAATGATAGGGGGCACTGTATATTATAATAAGAGAGGACATTATATAATGATAGGGGGCACTGTATATTATAATAACAGAGGACATTATGTAATATAAGGGGCACTGTATATTATAATAACAGAGGACATTATGTAATGATAGGGGGCACTGTATATTATAATAACAGAGGACATTATGTAATGATTGGGTGCACTGTATATTATAATAAGAGAGGACATTATATAATGATAGGGGGCACTGCATATTATAATAATAGAGGACATTATGTAATATAAGGGGCACTGTATATTATAATAACAGAGGACATTATGTAATGATAGGGGGCACTGTATATTATAATAACAGAGGATATTATGTAATGATAGGGGGCACTGTATATTATAATAACAGAGGACATAATGTAATGATAGGGGACACTGTATATTATAATAAGAGAGGACATTATATAATGATAGGGGGCACTGTATATTATAATAACAGAGGAAATTATGTAATATAAGGGGCACTGTATATTACAATAACAGAGGACATTATGTAATATAAGGGGCACTGTATATTATAATAACATAGGACATTATGTAATGATAGGGGGCACTGTATATTATAATAACAGAGGACATTATGTAATGATAGGGGGCACTGTATATTATAATAACAGAGGACATTATGTAATATAAGGGGCACTGTATATTATAATAACAGAGGACATTATGTAATGATAGGGGGCACTGTATATTATAATAACAGAGGACATTATGTAATGATAGGGGGCACTGTATATTATAATAACAGAGGACATTATGTAATATAAGGGGCACTGTATATTATAATAACAGAGGACATTATGTAATGATAGGGTGCACTGTATATTATAATAACAGAGGACATTATGTAATGATAGGGGGCATTGTATATTATAATAACAGAGGACATTATGTAATATAAGTGGCACTGTATATTATAATAACAGAGGACATTATGTTATATAAGGGGCACTGTATATTATAATAACAGAGGACATTATGTAATGTAAGGGGCACTGTATATTATAATAACAGAGGACATTATGTAATATAAGGGGCACTGTATATTATAATAACAGAGGACATTATGTAATGATAGGGGGCACTGTATATTATAATAACAGAGGACATTATGTAATAATTGGGGGCACTGTATATTATAATAAGAGAGGACATTATATAATGATAGGAGGCACTGTATATTATAATAATAGAGGACATTATGTAATATAAGGGGCACTGTATATTATAATAACAGAGGACATTATGTAATGATAGGGGGCACTGAATATTATAATAAGAGAGGACATTATATAATGATAGGGGGCACTGTATATTATAATAACAGAGGACATTATGTAATATAAGGGGCACTGTATATTATAATAACAGAGGACATTATGTAATTATAGGGGGGGCACTGTATATTATAATAACAGAGGACATTATGTAATGATAGGGGGCACTGTATATTATAATAACAGAGGACATTATGTAATGATAGGGGGCACTGTATATTATAATAACAGAGGACATTATGTAATATAAGTGGCACTGTATATTATAATAACAGAGGACATTATGTAATATAAAGGGCACTGTATATTATAATAACAGAGGACATTATATAATGATAGGGGGCACTGTATATTATAATAACAGAGGACATTATGTAATATAAAGGGCACTGTATATTATAATAACAGAAGACATTATGTAATATAAGGGGCACTGTATATTATAATAACAGAGGACATTATGTAATATAAAGGGCACTGTATATTATAATAACAGAGGACATTATATAATGATAGGGGGCACTGTATATTATAATATCAGAGGACATTATGTTATGATAGGGGGCACTGTATATTATAATAACAGAGGACATTATGTATTGATAGGGGCACTGTATATTATAATAAGAGAGGACATTATATAATGATAGGGGGCACTGTATATTATAATAACAGAGGAAATTATGTAATATAAGGGGCACTGTATATTATAATAACAGAGGACATTATGTAATAATTGGGGGCACTGTATATTATAATAAGAGAGGACATTATATAATGATAGGGGGCACTGTATATTATAATAATAGAGGACATTATGTAATATAAGGGGCACTGTATATTATAATAACAGAGGACATTATGTAATATAAGGGGCACTGTATATTATAATAACAGAGGACATTATGTAATATAAGGGGCACTGTATATTATAATAACAGAGGACATTATGTAATGATAGGGGGCACTGTATATTATAATAACAGAGGACATTATGTAATAATTGGGGGCACTGTATATTATAATAAGAGAGGACATTATATAATGATAGGGGGCACTGTATATTATAATAATAGAGGACATTATGTAATATAAGGGGCACTGTATATTATAATAACAGAGGACATTATGTAATGATAGGGGCACTGTATATTATAATAAGAGAGGACATTATATAATGATAGGGGGCACTGTATATTATAATAACAGAGGACATTATGTAATATAAGGGGCACTGTATATTATAATAACAGAGGACATTATGTAATGATAGGGGGGCACTGTATATTATAATAACAGAGGACATTATGTAATGATAGGGGGCACTGTATATTATAATAACAGAGGACATTATGTAATGATAGGGGGCACTGTATATTATAATAACAGAGGACATTATGTAATATAAGTGGCACTGTATATTATAATAACAGAGGACATTATGTAATATAAAGGGCACTGTATATTATAATAACAGAGGACATTATATAATGATAGGGGGCACTGTATATAATAATAACAGAAGACATTATGTAATATAAGGGGCACTGTATATTATAATAACAGAGGACATTATGTAATATAAAGGGCACTGTATATTATAATAACAGAGGACATTATATAATGATAGGGGGCACTGTATATTATAATATCAGAGGACATTATTTTATGATAGGGGGCACTGTATATTATAATAACAGAGGACATTATGTATTGATAGGGGCACTGTATATTATAATAAGAGAGGACATTATATAATGATAGGGGGCACTGTATATTATAATAACAGAGGAAATTATGTAATATAAGGGGCACTGTATATTATAATAACAGAGGACATTATGTAATGATAGGGGGCACTGTATATTATAATAACAGAGGACATTATGTAATATAAGGGGCACTGTATATTATAATAACAGAGGACATTATATAATGATAGGGGGCACTGTATATTATAATAACAGAGGACATTATGTAATATAAGGGGCACTGTATATTATAATAAGAGAGGACATTATGTAATGATAGGGGGCACTGTATATTATAATAACAGAGGACATTATATAATTATAGGGGGCACTGTATATTATAATAACAGAGGAAATTATGTAATATAAGGGGCACTGTATATTATAATAACAGAGGACATTATGTGATAATAGGGGGCACTGTATATTATAATAACAGAGGACATTATGTAATATAAGGGGCACTGTATATTATAATAACAGAGGACATTATATAATGATAGGGGGCACTGTATATTATAATATCAGAGGACATTATGTAATATAAGGGGCACTGTATATTATAATAACAGAGGACATTATGTAATATAAGGGGCACTGTATATTATAATAACATAGGACATTATGTAATGATAGGGGGCACTGTATAATATAATAACAGAGGACATTATGTATTAATTGGGGGCACTGTATATTATAATAATAGAGGACATTATGTAATATAAGGGGCACTGTATATTATAATAACAGAGGACATTATGTAATGATAGAGGGCACTGTATATTATAATAAGAGAGGACATTATATAATGATAGGGGGCACTGTATATTATAATAACAGAGGACATTATGTAATATAAGGGGCACTGTATATTATAATAACAGAGGACATTATGTAATGATAGGGGGCACTGTATATTATAATAACAGAGGACATTATGTAATATAAGGGGCACTGTATATTATAATAACAGAGGACATTATGTAATATAAGGGGCACTGTATATTATAATAACAGAGGACATTATGTAATGATAGGGGGCACTGTATATTATAATAACAGAGGACATTATGTAATATAAGGGGCACTGTATATTATAATAACAGAGGACATTATATAATGATAGAGGGCACTGTATATTATAATATCAGAGGACATCATGTAATATAAGGGGCACTGTATATTATAATAACAGAGGACATTATGTAATATAAGGGGCACTGTATATTATAATAAGAGAGGACATTATGTAATGATAGGGGGCACTGTATATTATAATAAGAGAGGACATTATATAATTATAGGGGGGACTGTATATTATAATAACAGAGGACATTATGTAATATAAGTGGCACTGTATATTATAATAACAGAGGACATTATGTAATGATAGGGGGCACTGTATATTATAATAACAGAGGACATTATGTATTAATTGGGGGCACTGTATATTATAATAATAGAGGACATTATGTAATATAAGGGGCACTGTATATTATAATAACAGAGGACATTATGTAATGATAGGGGGCACTGTATATTATAATAACAGAGGACATTATGTAATATAAGGGGCACTTTATATTATAATAACAGAGGACATTGTGTAATATAAGGGGCACTGTATATTATAATAACAGAGGACATTATGTAATGATAGGGGGCACTGTATATTATAATAACAGAGGATATTATGTAATGATAGGGGGCACTGTATATTATAATAACAGAGGACATAATGTAATGATAGGGGACACTGTATATTATAATAAGAGAGGACATTATATAATGATAGGGGGCACTGTATATTATAATAACAGAGGAAATTATGTAATATAAGGGGCACTGTATATTACAATAACAGAGGACATTATGTAATATAAGGGGCACTGTATATTATAATAACATAGGACATTATGTAATGATAGGGGGCACTGTATATTATAATAACAGAGGACATTATATAATGATAGGGGGCACTGTATATTATAATAACAGAGGACATTATGTAATATAAGGGGCACTGTATATTATACTAACAGAGGACATTATGTAATGATAGGGGGCACTGTATATTATAATAACAGAGGATATTATGTAATGATAGGGGGCACTGTATATTATAATAACAGAGGACATTATGTAATATAAGGGGCACTGTATATTATAATCACAGAGGACATTATGTAATGATAGGGGGCACTGTATATTATAATAACAGAGGACATTATGTAATATAAGTGGCACTGTATATTATAATAACAGAGGACATTATATAATGATAGGGGGCACTGTATATTATAATAACAGAGGACATTATGTAATATAAAGGGCACTGTATATTATAATAACAGAAGACATTATGTAATATAAGGGGCACTGTATATTATAATAACAGAGGACATTATGTAATATAAAGGGCACTGTATATTATAATAACAGAGGACATTATATAATGATAGGGGGCACTGTATATTATAATATCAGAGGACATTATGTTATGATAGGGGGCACTGTATATTATAATAACAGAGGACATTATGTATTGATAGGGGCACTGTATATTATAATAAGAGAGGACATTATATAATGATAGGGGGCACTGTATATTATAATAACAGAGGAAATTATGTAATATAAGGGGCACTGTATATTATAATAACAGAGGACATTATGTAATAATTGGGGGCACTGTATATTATAATAAGAGAGGACATTATATAATGATAGGGGGCACTGTATATTATAATGATAGAGGACATTATGTAATATAAGGGGCACTGTATATTATAATAACAGAGGACATTATGTAATGATAGGGGGCACTGTATATTATAATAAGAGAGGACATTATATAATGATAGGGGGCAATGTATATTATAATAACAGTGGACATTATGTAATATAAGGGGCACTGTATATTATAATAACAGAGGACATTATGTAATGATAGGGGGCACTGTATATTATAATAACAGAGGACATTTTGTAATGATAGGGGGCACTGTATATTATAATAACAGAGGACATTATGTAATATAAGTGGCACTGTATATTATAATAACAGAGGACATTATGTAATATAAAGGGCACTTTATATTATAATAACAGAGGATATTATATAATGATAGGGGGCACTGAATATTATAATAACAGAAGACATTATGTAATATAAGGGGCACTGTATATTATAATAACAGAGGACATTATGTAATATAAAGGGCACTGTATATTATAATAACAGAGGACATTATATAATGATAGGGGGCACTGTATATTATAATATCAGAAGACATTATGTTATGATAGGGGGCACTGTATATTATAATAACAGAGGACATTATATAATGATAGGGGGCACTGTATATTATAATAACAGAGGAAATTATGTAATATAAGGGGCACTGTATATTATAATAACAGAGGACATTATGTAATGATAGGGGGCACTGTATATTATAATAACAGAGGACATTATGTAATATAAGGGGCACTGTATATTATAATAACAGAGGACATTATATAATGATAGGGGGCACTGTATATTATAATATCAGAGGACATTATGTAATATAAGGGGCACTGTATATTATAATAAAAGAGGACATTATGTAATATAAGGGGCACTGTATATTATAATAACAGAGGACATTATGTAATGATAGGGGGCACTGTATATTATAAAAACAGAGGACATTATGTATTAATTGGGGGCACTGTATATTATAATAATAGAGGACATTATGTAATATAAGGGGCACTGTATATTATAATAACAGAGGACATTATGTAATGATAGGGGGCACTGTATATTATAATAAGAGAGGACATTATGTAATATAAGGGGCACTGTATATTATAATAACAGAGGACATTATGTAATGATAGGGGGCACTGTATATTATAATAAGAGAGGACATTATATAATGATAGGGGGCAATGTATATTATAATAACAGAGGACATTATGTAATATAAGGGGCACTGTATATTATAATAACAGAGGACATTATGTAATGATAGGGGGGCACTGTATATTATAATAACAGAGGACATTATGTAATATAAGGGGCACTGTATATTATAATAACAGAGGACATTATGTAATGATAGGGGGCACTGTATATTATAATAACAGAGGACATTATGTAATGATAGGGGGCACTGTATATTATAATAACAGAGGACATTATGTAATATAAGTGGCACTGTATATTATAATAACAGAGGACATTATGTAATATAAAGGGCACTTTATATTATAATAACAGAGGATATTATATAATGATAGGGGGCACTGTATATTATAATAACAGAAGACATTATGTAATATAAGGGGCACTGTATATTATAATAACAGAGGACATTATGTAATATAAAGGGCACTGTATATTATAATAACAGAGGACATTATATAATGATAGGGGGCACTGTATATTATAATATCAGAAGACATTATGTTATGATAGGGGGCACTGTATATTATAATAACAGAGGACATTATGTATTGATAGGGGCACTGTATATTATAATAACAGAGGACATTATATAATGATAGGGGGCACTGTATATTATAATAACAGAGGAAATTATGTAATATAAGGGGCACTGTATATTATGATAACAGAGGACATTATGTAATGATAGGGGGCACTGTATATTATAATAACAGAGTACATTATGTAATATAAGGGGCACTGTATATTATAATAACAGAGGACATTATATAATGATAGGGGGCACTGTATATTATAATAACAGAGGAAATTATGTAATATAAGGGGCACTGTATATTATAATAACAGAGGACATTATGTAATGATAGGGGGCACTGTATATTATAATAACAGAGGACATTATGTAATATAAGGGGCACTGTATATTATAATAACAGAGGACATTATATAATGATAGGGGGCACTGTATATTATAATATCAGAGGACATTATGTAATATAAGGGGCACTGTATATTATAATAACAGAGGACATTATGTAATATAAGGGGCACTGTATATTATAATAACAGAGGACATTATGTAATGATAGGGGGCACTGTATATTATAATAAGAGAGGACATTATATAATGATAGGGGGCACTGTATATTATAATAACAGAGGACATTATGTAATATAAGGGGCACTGTATATTATAATAACAGAGGACATTATGTAATGATAGGGGACACTGTATATTATAATAACAGAGGACATTATGTAATATAAGGGGCACTGTATATTATAATAACAGAGGACATTATATAATGATAGGGGGCACTGTATATTATAATAACAGAGGAAATTATGTAATATAAGGGGCACTGTATATTATAATAACAGAGGACATTATGTAATATAAGGGGCACTGTATATTATAATAACAGAGGACATTATGTAATGATAGGGGGCACTGTATATTATAATAACAGAGGACATTATGTAATATAAGTGGCACTGTATATTATAATAACAGAGGACATTATGTAATATAAGGGGCACTGTATATTATAATAACAGAGGACATTATATAATGATAGGGGGCACTGTATATTATAATATCAGAGGACATTATGTAATATAAGGGGCACTGTATATTATAATAACAGAGGACATTATGTAATATAAGGGGCACTGTATATTATAATAAGAGAGGACATTATATAATTATAGGGGGCACTGTATATTATAATAACAGAGGAAATTATGTAATATAAGGGGCACTGTATATTATAATAACAGAGGACATTATGTAATGATAGGGGGCACTGTATATTATAATAACAGAGGACATTATGTAATGATAGGGGGCACTGTATATTATAATAACAGAGGACATTATGTAATATAAGTGGCACTGTATATTATAATAACAGAGGACATTATGTTATATAAGGGGCACTGTATATTATAATAACAGAGGACATTATGTAATGTAAGGGGCACTGTATATTATAATAACAGAGGACATTATATAATGATAGGGGGCACTGTATATTATAATATCAGAGGACATTATGTAATATAAGGGGCACTGTATATTATAATAACAGAGGATATTATGTAATATAAGGGGCACTGTATATTATAATAACAGAGGACATTATATAATGATAGGGGGCACTGTATATTATAATAACAGAGGACATTATGTAATTATAGGGGGCACTGTATATTATAATAACAGAGGACATTATGTAATTATAGGGGGCACTGTATATTATAATAACAGAGGACATTATGTAATGATAGGGTGCACTGTATATTATAATAACAGAGGACATTATGTAATGATAGGGGGCACTGTATATTATAATAACAGAGGACATTATGTTATATAAGGGGCACTGTATATTATAATAACAGAGGACATTATGTAATGTAAGGGGCACTGTATATTATAATAACAGAGGACATTATGTAATGATAGGGTGCACTGTATATTATAATAACAGAGGACATTATGTAATGATAGGGGGCACTGTATATTATAATAACAGAGGACATTATGTAATATAAGTGGCACTGTATATTTTAATAACAGAGAACATTATATAATGATAGGGGGCACTGTATATTATAATATCAGAGGACATTATGTTATGATAGGGGGCACTGTATATTATAATAACAGAGGACATTATGTATTGATAGGGGCACTGTATATTATAATAAGACAGGACATTATATAATGATAGGGGGCACTGTATATTATAATAACAGAGGACATTATATAATGATAGGGGGCACTGTATATTATAATAACAGAGGACATTATGTAATATAAGGGGCACTGTATATTATAATAACAGAGGACATTATGTAATGATAGGGGGCACTGTATATTATAATAACAGAGGATATTTTGTAATGATAGGGGGCACTGTATATTATAATAACAGAGGATATTTTGTAGTATAAGGGGCACTGTATATTATAATAACAGAGGACATTATGTAATATAAGGGGCACTGTATATTATAATAAGAGAGGACATTATGTAATATAAGGGGCACTGTATATTATAATAAGAGAGGACATTATGTAATTATAGGGGGCACTGTATATTATAATAACAGAGGACATTATGTAATATAAGGGGCACTGTATATTATAATAACAGAGGACATTATGTAATATAAAGGGCACTGTATATTATAATAACAGAGGACATTATATAATGATAGGGGGCACTGTATATTATAATATCAGAGGACATTATGTAATGATAGGGGGCACTGTATATTATAATAACAGAGGAAATTATGTATTGATAGGGGCACTGTATATTATAATAAGAGAGGACATTATATAATGATAGGGGGCACTGTATATTATAATAACAGAGGAAATTATGTAATATAAGGGGCACTGTATATTATAATAACAGAGGACATTATGTAATGATAGGGGGCACTGTATATTATAATAACAGAGGACATTATGTATTGATAGGGGCACTGTATATTATAATAAGAGAGGACATTATATAATGATAGGGGGCACTGTATATTATAATAACAGAGGAAATTATGTAATATAAGGGGCACTGTATATTATAATAACAGAGGACATTATGTAATAATTGGGGGCACTGTATATTATAATAAGAGAAGACATTATATAATGATAGGGGGCACTGTATATTATAATAATAGAGGACATTATGTAATATAAGGGGCACTGTATATTATAATAACAGAGGACATTATGTAATGATAGGGGGCACTGTATATTATAATAAGAGAGGACATTATATAATGATAGGGGGCAATGTATATTATAATAACAGAGGATATTATGTAATATAAGGGGCACTGTATATTATAATAACAGAGGACATTATGTAATGATAGGGGGGGGCACTGTATATTATAATAACAGAGGACATTATGTAATATAAGGGGCACTGTATATTATAATAACAGAGGACATTATGTAATGATAGGGGGCACTGTATATTATAATAACAGAGGACATTATGTAATGATAGGGGGCACTGTATATTATAATAACAGAGGACATTATGTAATATAAGTGGCACTGTATATTATAATAACAGAGGACATTATGTAATATAAAGGGCACTTTATATTATAATAACAGAGGATATTATATAATGATAGGGGGCACTGTATATTATAATAACAGAAGACATTATGTAATATAAGGGGCACTGTATATTATAATAACAGAGGACATTATGTAATATAAAGGGCACTGTATATTATAACAGAGGACATTATATAATGATAGGGGGCACTGTATATTATAATATCAGAAGACATCATGTTATGATAGGGGGCACTGTATATTATAATAACAGAGGACATTATGTATTGATAGGGGCACTGTATATTATAATAAGAGAGGACATTATATAATGATAGGGGGCACTGTATATTATAATAACAGAGGGAATTATGTAATATAAGGGGCACTGTATATTATAATAACAGAGGACATTATGTAATATAAAGGGCACTGTATATTATAATAACAGAGGACATTATATAATGATAGGGGGCACTGTATATAATAATAACAGAAGACATTATGTAATATAAGGGGCACTGTATATTATAATAACAGAGGACATTATGTAATATAAAGGGCACTGTATATTATAATAACAGAGGACATTATATAATGATAGGGGGCACTGTATATTATAATATCAGAGGACATTATTTTATGATAGGGGGCACTGTATATTATAATAACAGAGGACATTATGTATTGATAGGGGCACTGTATATTATAATAAGAGAGGACATTATATAATGATAGGGGGCACTGTATATTATAATAACAGAGGAAATTATGTAATATAAGGGGCACTGTATATTATAATAACAGAGGACATTATGTAATGATAGGGGGCACTGTATATTATAATAACAGAGGACATTATGTAATATAAGGGGCACTGTATATTATAATAACAGAGGACATTATATAATGATAGGGGGCACTGTATATTATAATAACAGAGGACATTATGTAATATAAGGGGCACTGTATATTATAATAAGAGAGGACATTATGTAATGATAGGGGGCACTGTATATTATAATAACAGAGGACATTATATAATTATAGGGGGCACTGTATATTATAATAACAGAGGAAATTATGTAATATAAGGGGCACTGTATATTATAATAACAGAGGACATTATGTGATAATAGGGGGCACTGTATATTATAATAACAGAGGACATTATGTAATATAAGGGGCACTGTATATTATAATAACAGAGGACATTATATAATGATAGGGGGCACTGTATATTATAATATCAGAGGACATTATGTAATATAAGGGGCACTGTATATTATAATAACAGAGGACATTATGTAATATAAGGGGCACTGTATATTATAATAACATAGGACATTATGTAATGATAGGGGGCACTGTATAATATAATAACAGAGGACATTATGTATTAATTGGGGGCACTGTATATTATAATAATAGAGGACATTATGTAATATAAGGGGCACTGTATATTATAATAACAGAGGACATTATGTAATGATAGAGGGCACTGTATATTATAATAAGAGAGGACATTATATAATGATAGGGGGCACTGTATATTATAATAACAGAGGACATTATGTAATATAAGGGGCACTGTATATTATAATAACAGAGGACATTATGTAATGATAGGGGGCACTGTATATTATAATAACAGAGGACATTATGTAATATAAGGGGCACTGTATATTATAATAACAGAGGACATTATGTAATATAAGGGGCACTGTATATTATAATAACAGAGGACATTATGTAATGATAGGGGGCACTGTATATTATAATAACAGAGGACATTATGTAATATAAGGGGCACTGTATATTATAATAACAGAGGACATTATATAATGATAGAGGGCACTGTATATTATAATATCAGAGGACATCATGTAATATAAGGGGCACTGTATATTATAATAACAGAGGACATTATGTAATATAAGGGGCACTGTATATTATAATAAGAGAGGACATTATGTAATGATAGGGGGCACTGTATATTATAATAAGAGAGGACATTATATAATTATAGGGGGGACTGTATATTATAATAACAGAGGACATTATGTAATATAAGTGGCACTGTATATTATAATAACAGAGGACATTATGTAATGATAGGGGGCACTGTATATTATAATAACAGAGGACATTATGTATTAATTGGGGGCACTGTATATTATAATAATAGAGGACATTATGTAATATAAGGGGCACTGTATATTATAATAACAGAGGACATTATGTAATGATAGGGGGCACTGTATATTATAATAACAGAGGACATTATGTAATATAAGGGGCACTTTATATTATAATAACAGAGGACATTGTGTAATATAAGGGGCACTGTATATTATAATAACAGAGGACATTATGTAATGATAGGGGGCACTGTATATTATAATAACAGAGGATATTATGTAATGATAGGGGGCACTGTATATTATAATAACAGAGGACATAATGTAATGATAGGGGACACTGTATATTATAATAAGAGAGGACATTATATAATGATAGGGGGCACTGTATATTATAATAACAGAGGAAATTATGTAATATAAGGGGCACTGTATATTACAATAACAGAGGACATTATGTAATATAAGGGGCACTGTATATTATAATAACATAGGACATTATGTAATGATAGGGGGCACTGTATATTATAATAACAGAGGACATTATATAATGATAGGGGGCACTGTATATTATAATAACAGAGGACATTATGTAATATAAGGGGCACTGTATATTATACTAACAGAGGACATTATGTAATGATAGGGGGCACTGTATATTATAATAACAGAGGATATTATGTAATGATAGGGGGCACTGTATATTATAATAACAGAGGACATTATGTAATATAAGGGGCACTGTATATTATAATCACAGAGGACATTATGTAATGATAGGGGGCACTGTATATTATAATAACAGAGGACATTATGTAATATAAGTGGCACTGTATATTATAATAACAGAGGACATTATATAATGATAGGGGGCACTGTATATTATAATAACAGAGGACATTATGTAATATAAAGGGCACTGTATATTATAATAACAGAAGACATTATGTAATATAAGGGGCACTGTATATTATAATAACAGAGGACATTATGTAATATAAAGGGCACTGTATATTATAATAACAGAGGACATTATATAATGATAGGGGGCACTGTATATTATAATATCAGAGGACATTATGTTATGATAGGGGGCACTGTATATTATAATAACAGAGGACATTATGTATTGATAGGGGCACTGTATATTATAATAAGAGAGGACATTATATAATGATAGGGGGCACTGTATATTATAATAACAGAGGAAATTATGTAATATAAGGGGCACTGTATATTATAATAACAGAGGACATTATGTAATAATTGGGGGCACTGTATATTATAATAAGAGAGGACATTATATAATGATAGGGGGCACTGTATATTATAATGATAGAGGACATTATGTAATATAAGGGGCACTGTATATTATAATAACAGAGGACATTATGTAATGATAGGGGGCACTGTATATTATAATAAGAGAGGACATTATATAATGATAGGGGGCAATGTATATTATAATAACAGTGGACATTATGTAATATAAGGGGCACTGTATATTATAATAACAGAGGACATTATGTAATGATAGGGGGCACTGTATATTATAATAACAGAGGACATTTTGTAATGATAGGGGGCACTGTATATTATAATAACAGAGGACATTATGTAATATAAGTGGCACTGTATATTATAATAACAGAGGACATTATGTAATATAAAGGGCACTTTATATTATAATAACAGAGGATATTATATAATGATAGGGGGCACTGAATATTATAATAACAGAAGACATTATGTAATATAAGGGGCACTGTATATTATAATAACAGAGGACATTATGTAATATAAAGGGCACTGTATATTATAATAACAGAGGACATTATATAATGATAGGGGGCACTGTATATTATAATATCAGAAGACATTATGTTATGATAGGGGGCACTGTATATTATAATAACAGAGGACATTATATAATGATAGGGGGCACTGTATATTATAATAACAGAGGAAATTATGTAATATAAGGGGCACTGTATATTATAATAACAGAGGACATTATGTAATGATAGGGGGCACTGTATATTATAATAACAGAGGACATTATGTAATATAAGGGGCACTGTATATTATAATAACAGAGGACATTATATAATGATAGGGGGCACTGTATATTATAATATCAGAGGACATTATGTAATATAAGGGGCACTGTATATTATAATAAAAGAGGACATTATGTAATATAAGGGGCACTGTATATTATAATAACAGAGGACATTATGTAATGATAGGGGGCACTGTATATTATAAAAACAGAGGACATTATGTATTAATTGGGGGCACTGTATATTATAATAATAGAGGACATTATGTAATATAAGGGGCACTGTATATTATAATAACAGAGGACATTATGTAATGATAGGGGGCACTGTATATTATAATAAGAGAGGACATTATGTAATATAAGGGGCACTGTATATTATAATAACAGAGGACATTATGTAATGATAGGGGGCACTGTATATTATAATAAGAGAGGACATTATATAATGATAGGGGGCAATGTATATTATAATAACAGAGGACATTATGTAATATAAGGGGCACTGTATATTATAATAACAGAGGACATTATGTAATGATAGGGGGGCACTGTATATTATAATAACAGAGGACATTATGTAATATAAGGGGCACTGTATATTATAATAACAGAGGACATTATGTAATGATAGGGGGCACTGTATATTATAATAACAGAGGACATTATGTAATGATAGGGGGCACTGTATATTATAATAACAGAGGACATTATGTAATATAAGTGGCACTGTATATTATAATAACAGAGGACATTATGTAATATAAAGGGCACTTTATATTATAATAACAGAGGATATTATATAATGATAGGGGGCACTGTATATTATAATAACAGAAGACATTATGTAATATAAGGGGCACTGTATATTATAATAACAGAGGACATTATGTAATATAAAGGGCACTGTATATTATAATAACAGAGGACATTATATAATGATAGGGGGCACTGTATATTATAATATCAGAAGACATTATGTTATGATAGGGGGCACTGTATATTATAATAACAGAGGACATTATGTATTGATAGGGGCACTGTATATTATAATAACAGAGGACATTATATAATGATAGGGGGCACTGTATATTATAATAACAGAGGAAATTATGTAATATAAGGGGCACTGTATATTATGATAACAGAGGACATTATGTAATGATAGGGGGCACTGTATATTATAATAACAGAGTACATTATGTAATATAAGGGGCACTGTATATTATAATAACAGAGGACATTATATAATGATAGGGGGCACTGTATATTATAATAACAGAGGAAATTATGTAATATAAGGGGCACTGTATATTATAATAACAGAGGACATTATGTAATGATAGGGGGCACTGTATATTATAATAACAGAGGACATTATGTAATATAAGGGGCACTGTATATTATAATAACAGAGGACATTATATAATGATAGGGGGCACTGTATATTATAATATCAGAGGACATTATGTAATATAAGGGGCACTGTATATTATAATAACAGAGGACATTATGTAATATAAGGGGCACTGTATATTATAATAACAGAGGACATTATGTAATGATAGGGGGCACTGTATATTATAATAAGAGAGGACATTATATAATGATAGGGGGCACTGTATATTATAATAACAGAGGACATTATGTAATATAAGGGGCACTGTATATTATAATAACAGAGGACATTATGTAATGATAGGGGACACTGTATATTATAATAACAGAGGACATTATGTAATATAAGGGGCACTGTATATTATAATAACAGAGGACATTATATAATGATAGGGGGCACTGTATATTATAATAACAGAGGAAATTATGTAATATAAGGGGCACTGTATATTATAATAACAGAGGACATTATGTAATATAAGGGGCACTGTATATTATAATAACAGAGGACATTATGTAATGATAGGGGGCACTGTATATTATAATAACAGAGGACATTATGTAATATAAGTGGCACTGTATATTATAATAACAGAGGACATTATGTAATATAAGGGGCACTGTATATTATAATAACAGAGGACATTATATAATGATAGGGGGCACTGTATATTATAATATCAGAGGACATTATGTAATATAAGGGGCACTGTATATTATAATAACAGAGGACATTATGTAATATAAGGGGCACTGTATATTATAATAAGAGAGGACATTATATAATTATAGGGGGCACTGTATATTATAATAACAGAGGAAATTATGTAATATAAGGGGCACTGTATATTATAATAACAGAGGACATTATGTAATGATAGGGGGCACTGTATATTATAATAACAGAGGACATTATGTAATGATAGGGGGCACTGTATATTATAATAACAGAGGACATTATGTAATATAAGTGGCACTGTATATTATAATAACAGAGGACATTATGTTATATAAGGGGCACTGTATATTATAATAACAGAGGACATTATGTAATGTAAGGGGCACTGTATATTATAATAACAGAGGACATTATATAATGATAGGGGGCACTGTATATTATAATATCAGAGGACATTATGTAATATAAGGGGCACTGTATATTATAATAACAGAGGATATTATGTAATATAAGGGGCACTGTATATTATAATAACAGAGGACATTATATAATGATAGGGGGCACTGTATATTATAATAACAGAGGACATTATGTAATTATAGGGGGCACTGTATATTATAATAACAGAGGACATTATGTAATTATAGGGGGCACTGTATATTATAATAACAGAGGACATTATGTAATGATAGGGTGCACTGTATATTATAATAACAGAGGACATTATGTAATGATAGGGGGCACTGTATATTATAATAACAGAGGACATTATGTTATATAAGGGGCACTGTATATTATAATAACAGAGGACATTATGTAATGTAAGGGGCACTGTATATTATAATAACAGAGGACATTATGTAATGATAGGGTGCACTGTATATTATAATAACAGAGGACATTATGTAATGATAGGGGGCACTGTATATTATAATAACAGAGGACATTATGTAATATAAGTGGCACTGTATATTTTAATAACAGAGAACATTATATAATGATAGGGGGCACTGTATATTATAATATCAGAGGACATTATGTTATGATAGGGGGCACTGTATATTATAATAACAGAGGACATTATGTATTGATAGGGGCACTGTATATTATAATAAGACAGGACATTATATAATGATAGGGGGCACTGTATATTATAATAACAGAGGACATTATATAATGATAGGGGGCACTGTATATTATAATAACAGAGGACATTATGTAATATAAGGGGCACTGTATATTATAATAACAGAGGACATTATGTAATGATAGGGGGCACTGTATATTATAATAACAGAGGATATTTTGTAATGATAGGGGGCACTGTATATTATAATATCAGAGGACATTATGTAGTATAAGGGGCACTGTATATTATAATAACAGAGGACATTATGTAATATAAGGGGCACTGTATATTATAATAAGAGAGGACATTATGTAATGATAGGGGGCACTGTATATTATAATAAGAGAGGACATTATGTAATTATAGGGGGCACTGTATATTATAATAACAGAGGACATTATGTAATATAAGGGGCACTGTATATTATAATAACAGAGGACATTATGTAATATAAAGGGCACTGTATATTATAATAACAGAGGACATTATATAATGATAGGGGGCACTGTATATTATAATATCAGAGGACATTATGTAATGATAGGGGGCACTGTATATTATAATAACAGAGGAAATTATGTATTGATAGGGGCACTGTATATTATAATAAGAGAGGACATTATATAATGATAGGGGGCACTGTATATTATAATAACAGAGGAAATTATGTAATATAAGGGGCACTGTATATTATAATAACAGAGGACATTATGTAATGATAGGGGGCACTGTATATTATAATAACAGAGGACATTATGTATTGATAGGGGCACTGTATATTATAATAAGAGAGGACATTATATAATGATAGGGGGCACTGTATATTATAATAACAGAGGAAATTATGTAATATAAGGGGCACTGTATATTATAATAACAGAGGACATTATGTAATAATTGGGGGCACTGTATATTATAATAAGAGAAGACATTATATAATGATAGGGGGCACTGTATATTATAATAATAGAGGACATTATGTAATATAAGGGGCACTGTATATTATAATAACAGAGGACATTATGTAATGATAGGGGGCACTGTATATTATAATAAGAGAGGACATTATATAATGATAGGGGGCAATGTATATTATAATAACAGAGGATATTATGTAATATAAGGGGCACTGTATATTATAATAACAGAGGACATTATGTAATGATAGGGGGGGGCACTGTATATTATAATAACAGAGGACATTATGTAATATAAGGGGCACTGTATATTATAATAACAGAGGACATTATGTAATGATAGGGGGCACTGTATATTATAATAACAGAGGACATTATGTAATGATAGGGGGCACTGTATATTATAATAACAGAGGACATTATGTAATATAAGTGGCACTGTATATTATAATAACAGAGGACATTATGTAATATAAAGGGCACTTTATATTATAATAACAGAGGATATTATATAATGATAGGGGGCACTGTATATTATAATAACAGAAGACATTATGTAATATAAGGGGCACTGTATATTATAATAACAGAGGACATTATGTAATATAAAGGGCACTGTATATTATAACAGAGGACATTATATAATGATAGGGGGCACTGTATATTATAATATCAGAAGACATCATGTTATGATAGGGGGCACTGTATATTATAATAACAGAGGACATTATGTATTGATAGGGGCACTGTATATTATAATAAGAGAGGACATTATATAATGATAGGGGGCACTGTATATTATAATAACAGAGGGAATTATGTAATATAAGGGGCACTGTATATTATAATAACAGAGGACATTATGTAATGATAGGGGGCACTGTATATTATAATAACAGAGGACATTATGTATTAATTGGGGGCACTGTATATTATAATAATAGAGGACATTATGTAATATAAGGGGCACTGTATATTATAATAACAGAGGACATTATGTAATGATAGGGGGCACTGTATATTATAAAAAGAGAGGACATTATGTAATATAAGGGGCACTGTATATTATAATAACAGAGGACATTATGTAATGATAGGGGGCACTTTATATTATAATAAGAGAGGACATTATATAATGATAGGGGGCAATGTATATTATAATAACAGAGGATATTATGTAATAATAGGGGGGGCACTGTATATTATAATAACAGAGGACATTATGTAATATAAGGGGCACTGTATATTATAATAACAGAGGACATTATGTAATGATAGGGGGCACTGTATATTATAATAACAGAGGACATTATGTAATGATAGGGGGCACTGTATATTATAATAACAGAGGACATTATGTAATATAAGTGGCACTGTATATTATAATAACAGAGGACATTATGTAATATAATGGGCACTTTATATTATAATAACAGAGGATATTATATAATGATAGGGGGCACTGTATATTATAATAACAGAAGACATTATGTAATATAAGGGGCACTGTATATTATAATAACAGAGGACATTATGTAATATAAAGGGCACTGTATATTATAATAACAGAGGACATTATATAATGATAGGGGGCACTGTATATTATAATATCAGAAGACATTATGTTATGATAGGGGGCACTGTATATTATAATAACAGAGGACATTATGTATTGATAGGGGCACTGTATATTATAATAAGAAAGGACATTATATAATGATAGGGGGCACTGTATATTTTAATAACAGAGGAAATTATGTAATATAAGGGGCACTGTATATTATGATAACAGAGGACATTATGTAATGATAGGGGGCACTGTATATTATAATAACAGAAGACATTATGTAATATAAGGGGCACTGTATATTATAATAACAGAGGACATTATATAATGATAGGGGGCACTGTATATTATAATAACAGAGGAAATTATGTAATATAAGGGGCACTGTATATTATAATAACAGAGGACATTATGTAATGATAGGGGGCACTGTATATTATAATAACAGAGGACATTATGTAATATAAGGGGCACTGTATATTATAATAACAGAGGACATTATATAATGATAGGGGGCACTGTATATTATAATATCAGAGGACATTATGTTATGACAGGGGGCACTGTATATTATAATAACAGAGGACATTATGCATTGATAGGGGCACTGTATATTATAATAAGAGAGGACATTATATAATGATAGGGGGCACTGTATATTATAATAACAGAGGAAATTATGTAATATAAGGGGCACTGTATATTATAATAACAGAGGACATTATGTAATAATTGGGGGCACTGTATATTATAATAAGAGAAGACATTATATAATGATAGGGGGCACTGTATATTATAATAATAGAGGACATTATGTAATATAAGGGGCACTGTATATTATAATAACAGAGGACATTATGTAATGATAGGGGGCACTGTATATTATAATAAGAGAGGACATTATATAATGATAGGGGGCAATGTATATTATAATAACAGAGGATATTATGTAATATAAGGGGCACTGTATATTATAATAACAGAGGACATTATGTAATGATAGGGGGGGCACTGTATATTATAATAACAGAGGACATTATGTAATATAAGGGGCACTGTATATTATAATAACAGAGGACATTATGTAATGATAGGGGGCACTGTATATTATAATAACAGAGGACATTATGTAATATAAGTGGCACTGTATATTATAATAACAGAGGACATTATGTAATATAAAGGGCACTTTATATTATAATAACAGAGGATATTATATAATGATAGGGGGCACTGTATATTATAATAACAGAAGACATTATGTAATATAAGGGGCACTGTATATTATAATAACAGAGGACATTATGTAATATAAAGGGCACTGCATATTATAACAGAGGACATTATATAATGATAGGGGGCACTGTATATTATAATATCAGAAGACATCATGTTATGATAGGGGGCACTGTATATTATAATAACAGAGGACATTATGTATTGATAGGGGCACTGTATATTATAATAAGAGAGGACATTATATAATGATAGGGGGCACTGTATATTATAATAACAGAAGGAATTATGTAATATAAGGGGCACTGTATATTATAATAACAGAGGACATTATGTAATGATAGGGGGCACTGTATATTATAATAACAGAGGACATTATGTATTAATTGGGGGCACTGTATATTATAATAATAGAGGACATTATGTAATATAAGGGGCACTGTATATTATAATAACAGAGGACATTATGTAATGATAGGGGGCACTGTATATTATAATAAGAGAGGACATTATGTAATATAAGGGGCACTGTATATTATAATAACAGAGGACATTATGTAATGATAGGGGGCACTTTATATTATAATAAGAGAGGACATTATATAATGATAGGGGGCAATGTATATTATAATAACAGAGGATATTATGTAATGATAGGGGGGGCACTGTATATTATAATAACAGAGGACATTATGTAATATAAGGGGCACTGTATATTATAGTAACAGAGGACATTATGTAATGATAGGGGCACTGTATATTATAATAACAGAGGACATTATGTAATGATAGGGGGCACTGTATATTATAATAACAGAGGACATTATGTAATATAAGTGGCACTGTATATTATAATAACAGAGGACATTATGTAATATAAAGGGCACTTTATATTATAATAACAGAGGATATTATATAATGATAGGGGGCACTGTATATTATAATAACAGAAGACATTATGTAATATAAGGGGCACTGTATATTATAATAACAGAGAACATTATGTAATATAAAGGGCACTGTATATTATAATAACAGAGGACATTATATAATGATAGGGGGAACTGTATATTATAATATCAGAAGACATTATGTTATGATAGGGGGCACTGTATATTATAATAACAGAGGACATTATGTATTGATAGGGGCACTGTATATTATAATAAGAGAGGACATTATATAATGATAGGGGGCACTGTATATTATAATAACAGAGGAAATTATGTAATATAAGGGGCACTGTATATTATGATAACAGAGGACATTATGTAATGATAGGGGGCACTGTATATTATAATAACAGAAGACATTATGTAATATAAGGGGCACTGTATATTATAATAACAGAGGACATTATATAATGATAGGGGGCACTGTATATTATAATAACAGAGGAAATTATGTAATATAAGGGGCACTGTATATTATAATAACAGAGGACATTATGTAATGATAGGGGGCACTGTATATTATAATAACAGAGGACATTATGTAATATAAGGGGCACTGTATATTATAATAACAGAGGACATTATATAATGATAGGGGGCACTGTATATTATAATATCAGAGGACATTATGTAATATAAGGGGCACTGTATATTATAATAACAGAGGACATTATGTAATATAAGGGGCACTGTATATTATAATAACAGAGGACATTATGTAATGATAGGGGGCACTGTATATTATAATAACAGAGGACATTATGTAATATAAGTGGCACTGTATATTATAATAACAGAGGACATTATGTAATATAAGGGGCACTGTATATTATAATAAGAGAGGACATTATATAATGATAGGGGGCACTGTATATTATAATATCAGAGGACATTATGTAATATAAGGGGCACTGTATATTATAATAACAGAGGACATTATGTAATATAAGGGGCACTGTATATTATAATAAGAGAGGACATTATGTAATGATAGGGGGCACTGTATATTATAATAAGAGAGGACATTATATAATTATAGGGGGCACTGTATATTATAATAACAGAGGACATTATGTAATATAAGTGGCACTGTATATTATAATAACAGAAGACATTATGTTATGATAGGGGGCACTGTATATTATAATAACAGAGGACATTATGTATTGATAGGGGCACTGTATATTATAATAAGAGAGGACATTATATAATGATAGGGGGCACTGTATCTTATAATAACAGAGGAAATTATGTAATATAAGGGGCACTGTATATTATAATAACAGAGGACATTATGTAATGATAGGGGGCACTGTATATTATAATAAGAGAGGACATTATATAATGATAGGGGGCACTGTATATTATAATATCAGAGGACATTATGTTATGATAGGGGGCACTGTATATTATAATAAGAGAGGACATTATGTAATGATAGGGGGCACTGTATATTATAATAACAGAGGACATTATGTAATTATAGGGGGCACTGTATATTATAATAACAGAGGACATTATGTAATATAAGGGGCACTGTATATTATAATAACAGAGGACATTATGTAATGATAGGGTGCACTGTATATTATAATAACAGAGGACATTATGTAATGATAGGGGGCACTGTATATTATAATAACAGAGGACATTATGTAATATAAGTGGCACTGTATATTATAATAACAGAGGACATTATGTTATATAAGGGGCACTGTATATTATAATAACAGAGGACATTATGTAATGTAAGGGGCACTGTATATTATAATAACAGAGGACATTATGTAATATAAGGGGCACTGTATATTATAATAACAGAGGACATTATGTAATGATAGGGGGCACTGTATATTATAATAACAGAGGACATTATGTAATAATTGGGGGCACTGTATATTATAATAAGAGAGGACATTATATAATGATAGGGGGCACTGTATATTATAATAATAGAGGACATTATGTAATATAAGGGGCACTGTATATTATAATAACAGAGGACATTATGTAATGATAGGGGGCACTGTATATTATAATAAGAGAGGACATTATATAATGATAGGGGGCACTGTATATTATAATAACAGAGGACATTATGTAATATAAGGGGCACTGTATATTATAATAACAGAGGACATTATATAATGATAGGGGGCACTGTATATTATAATATCAGAGGACATTATGTTATGACAGGGGGCACTGTATATTATAATAACAGAGGACATTATGTATTGATAGGGGCACTGTATATTATAATAAGAGAGGACATTATATAATGATAGGGGGCACTGTATATTATAATAACAGAGGAAATTATGTAATATAAGGGGCACTGTATATTATAATAACAGAGGACATTATGTAATAATTGGGGGCACTGTATATTATAATAAGAGAAGACATTATATAATGATAGGGGGCACTGTATATTATAATAATAGAGGACATTATGTAATATAAGGGGCACTGTATATTATAATAACAGAGGACATTATGTAATGATAGGGGGCACTGTATATTATAATAAGAGAGGACATTATATAATGATAGGGGGCAATGTATATTATAATAACAGAGGACATTATGTAATATAAGGGGCACTGTATATTATAATAACAGAGGACATTATGTAATGATAGGGGGGGCACTGTATATTATAATAACAGAGGACATTATGTAATATAAGGGGCACTGTATATTATAATAACAGAGGACATTATGTAATGATAGGGGGCACTGTATATTATAATAACAGAGGACATTATGTAATGATAGGGGGGCACTGTATATTATAATAACAGAGGACATTATGTAATATAAGTGGCACTGTATATTATAATAACAGAGGACATTATGTAATATAAAGGGCACTTTATATTATAATAACAGAGGATATTATATAATGATAGGGGGCACTGTATATTATAATAACAGAAGACATTATGTAATATAAGGGGCACTGTATATTATAATAACAGAGGACATTATGTAATATAAAGGGCACTGTATATTATAACAGAGGACATTATATAATGATAGGGGGCACTGTATATTATAATATCAGAAGACATTATGAATGATAGGGGGCACTGTATATTATAATAACAGAGGACATTATGTATTGATAGGGGCACTGTATATTATAATAAGAGAGGACATTATATAATGATAGGGGGCACTGTATATTATAATAACAGAGGGAATTATGTAATATAAGGGGCACTGTATATTATAATAACAGAGGACATTATGTAATGATAGGGGGCACTGTATATTATAATAACAGAGGACATTATGTAATATAAGGGGCACTGTATATTATAATAACAGAGGACATTATATAATGATAGGGGGCACTGTATATTATAGATAACAGAGGAAATTATGTAATATAAGGGGCACTGTATATTATAATAACAGAGGACATTATGTAATGATAAGGGGCACTGTATATTATAATAACAGAGGACATTATGTAATATAAGGGGCACTGTATATTATAATAACAGAGGACATTATATAATGATAGGGGGCACTGTATATTATAATATCAGAGGACATTATGTAATATAAGGGGCACTGTATATTATAATAAAAGAGGACATTATGTAATATAAGGGGCACTGTATATTATAATAACAGAGGACATTATGTAATGATAGGGGGCACTGTATATTATAATAACAGAGGACATTATGTATTAATTGGGGGCACTGTATATTATAATAATAGAGGACATTATGTAATATAAGGGCACTGTATATTATAATAACAGAGGACATTATGTAATGATAGGGGGCACTGTATATTATAATAAGAGAGGACATTATATAATGATAGGGGGCACTGTATATTATAATAACAGAGGACATTATGTAATATAAGGGGCACTGTATATTATAATAACAGAGGACATTATGAAATGATAGGGGGCACTGTATATTATAATAACAGAGGAAATTATGTAATATAAGGGGCACTGTATGTTATAATAACAGAGGACATTATGTAATGATAGGGGGCACTGTATATTATAATAACAGAGGACATTATGTAATATAAGGGGCACTGTATATTATAATAACAGAGGACATTATGTAATGATAGGGGGCACTGTATATTATAATAACAGAGGACATTATGTAATAATTGGGGGCACTGTATATTATAATAAGAGAGGACATTATATAATGATAGGGGGCACTGTATATTATAATAATAGAGGACATTATGTAATATAAGGGGCACTGTATATTATAATAACAGAGGACATTATGTAATGATAGGGGGCACTGTATATTATAATAAGAGAGGACATTATATAATGATAGGAGGCAATGTATATTATAATAACAGAGGACATTATGTAATATAAGGGGCACTGTATATTATAATAACAGAGGACATTATGTAATGATAGGGGGGGCACTGTATATTATAATAACAGAGGACATTATGTAATATAAGGGGCACTGTATATTATAATAACAGAGGACATTATGTAATGATAGGGGGCACTGTATATTATAATAACAGAGGACATTATGTAATGATAGGGGGCACTGTATATTATAATAACAGAGGACATTATGTAATATAAGTGGCACTGTATATTATAATAACAGAGGACATTATGTAATATAAAGGGCACTTTATATTATAATAACAGAGGATATTATATAATGATAGGGGGCACTGTATATTATAATAACAGAAGACATTATGTAATATAAGGGGCACTGTATATTATAATAACAGAGGACATTATGTTATATAAAGGGCACTGTATATTATAACAGAGGACATTATATAATGATAGGGGGCACTGTATATTATAATATCAGAAGACATTATGTTATGATAGGGGGCACTGTATATTATAATAACAGAGGACATTATGTATTGATAGGGGCACTGTATATTATAATAAGAGAGGACATTATATAATGATAGGGGGCACTGTATATTATAATAACAGAGGGAATTATGTAATATAAGGGGCACTGTATATTATAATAACAGAGGACATTATGTAATGATAGGGGGCACTGTATATTATAATAACAGAGGACATTATGTAATATAAGGGGCACTGTATATTATAGTAACAGAGGACATTATATAATGATAGGGGGCACTGTATATTATAATAACAGAGGAAATTACGTAATATAAGGGGCACTGTATATTATAATAACAGAGGACATTATATAATGATAGGGGGCACTGTATATTATAATATCAGAGGACATTATGTAATATAAGGGGCACTGTATATTATAATAAAAGAGGACATTATGTAATATAAGGGGCACTGTATATTATAATAACAGAGGACATTATGTAATGATAGGGGGCACTGTATATTATAATAACAGAGGACATTATGTATTAATTGGGGGCACTGTATATTATAATAATAGAGGACATTATGTAATATAAGGGGCACTGTATATTATAATAACAGAGGACATTATGTAATATAAGGGGCACTGTATATTATAATAACAGAGGACATTATGTAATGATAGGGGGCACTGTATATTATAATAACAGAGGACATTATGTAATATATGGGGCACTGTATATTATAATAACAGAGGACATTATATAATGATAGGGGGCACTGTATATTATAATAACAGAGGAAATTATGTAATATAAGGGGCACTGTATGTTATAATAACAGAGGACATTATGTAATGATAGGGTGCACTGTATATTATAATAACAGAGGACATTATGTAATGATAGGGTGCACTGTATATTATAATAACAGAGGACATTATGTAATGATAGGGTGCACTGTATATTATAATAACAGAGGACATTATGTAATGATAGGGGGCACTGTATATTATGATAACAGAGGACATTATGTAATGATAGGGGGCACTTTATATTATAATAACAGAGGACATTATGTAATATAAGGGCCACTGTATATTATAATAACAGAGGACATTATGTAATGATAGGGGGCACTGTATATTATAATAAGAGAGGACATTATATAATGATAGGGGGCACTGTATATTATAATAACAGAGGACATTATGTAATATAAGGGGCACTGTATATTATAATAACAGAGGACATTATGTAATGATAAGGGGCACTGTATATTATAATAACAGAGGACATTATGTAATATAAGGGGCACTTTATATTATAATAACAGAGGACATTATGTAATGATAGGGGGCACTGTATATTATAATAACAGAGGACATTATGTAATGATAGGGGGCACTGTATATTATAATAACAGAGGACATTATGTAATGATAGGGTGCACTGTATATTATAATAACAGAGGACATTATGTAATGATAGGGGGCACTGTATATTATAATAACAGAGGACATTATGTAATATAAGTGGCACTGTATATTATAATAACAGAGGACATTATGTTATATAAGGGGCACTGTATATTATAATAACAGAGGACATTATGTAATGTAAGGGGCACTGTATATTATAATAACAGAGGACATTATGTAATATAAGGGGCACTGTATATTATAATAACAGAGGACATTATGTAATGATAGGGGGCACTGTATATTATAATAACAGAGGACATTATGTAATAATTGGGGGCACTGTATATTATAATAAGAGAGGACATTATATAATGATAGGGGGCACTGTATATTATAATAATAGAGGACATTATGTAATATAAGGGGCACTGTATATTATAATAACAGAGGACATTATGTAATGATAGGGGGCACTGTATATTATAATAAGAGAGGACATTATATAATGATAGGGGGCACTGTATATTATAATAACAGAGGACATTATGTAATATAGGGGGCACTGTATATTATAATAACAGAGGACATTATGTAATGATAGGGGGGCACTGTATATTATAATAACAGAGGACATTATGTAATGATAGGGGGCACTGTATATTATAATAACAGAGGACATTATGTAATGATAGGGGGCACTGTATATTATAATAACAGAGGACATTATGTAATATAAGTGGCACTGTATATTATAATAACAGAGGACATTATGTAATATAAAGGGCACTGTATATTATAATAACAGAGGACATTATATAATGATAGGGGGCACTGTATATTATAATAACAGAAGACATTATGTAATATAAGGGGCACTGTATATTATAATAACAGAGGACATTATGTAATATAAAGGGCACTGTATATTATAATAACAGAGGACATTATGAATTGATAGGGGCACTGTATATTATAATAAGAGAGGACATTATATAATGATAGGGGGCACTGTATATTATAATAACAGAGGAAATTATGTAATATAAGGGGCACTGTATATTATAATAACAGAGGACATTATGTAATGATAGGGGGCACTGTATATTATAATAACAGAGGACATTATGTAATATAAGGGGCACTGTATATTATAATAACAGAGGACATTATATAATGATAGGGGGCACTGTATATTATAATATCAGAGGACATTATGTAATATAAGGGGCACTGTATATTATAATAACAGAGGACATTATGTAATATAAGGGGCACTGTATATTATAATAAGAGAGGACATTATGTAATGATAGGGGGCACTGTATATTATAATAAGAGAGGACATTATATAATTATAGGGGGCACTGTATATTATAATAACAGAGGAAATTATGTAATATAAGGGGCACTGTATATTATAATAACAGAGGACATTATGTAATGATAGGGGGCACTGTATATTATAATAACAGAGGACATTATGTAATATAAGGGGCACTGTATATTATAATAACAGAGGACATTATATAATGATAGGGGGCACTGTATATTATAATATCAGAGGACATTATGTAATATAAGGGGCACTGTATATTATAATAACAGAGGACATTATGTAATATAAGGGGCACTGTATATTATAATAACAGAGGACATTATGTAATGATAGGGGGCACTGTATATTATAATAACAGAGGACATTATGTATTAATTGGGGGCACTGTATATTATAATAATAGAGGACATTATGTTATATATGGGGCACTGTATATTATAATAACAGAGGACATTATGTAATGATAGGGGGCACTGTATATTATAATAAGAGAGGACATTATATAATGATAGGGGGCACTGTATATTATAATAACAGAGGACATTATGTAATATAAGGGGCACTGTATATTATAATAACAGAGGACATTATGTAATGATAGGGGGCACTGTATATTATAATAACAGAGGACATTATGTAATATAAGGGGCACTGTATATTATAATAAGAGAGGACATTATGTAATATAAGGGGCACTGTATATTATAATAAGAGAGGACATTATGTAATGATAGGGGGCACTGTATATTATAATAAGAGAGGACATTGTATAATTAAAGGTGGGCATTGTATATTATAATAACAGAGGACATTATGTAATATAAGGGGCACTGTATATTATAATAACAGAGGACATTATGTAATGATAGGGGGCACTGTATATTATAATAAGAGAGGACATTATATAATGATAGGGGGCACTGTATATTATAATAACAGAGGACATTATGAAATATAAGGGGCACTGTATATTATAATAACAGAGGACATTATGTAATGATAGGGGGCACTGTATATTATAATAACAGAGGACATTATGTAATATAAGGGGCACTTTATATTATAATAACAGAGGACATTATGTTATGATAGGGGGCACTGTATATTATAATAACAGAGGACATTATGTAATGATAGGGGGCACTGTATATTATAATAACAGAGGACATTATGTAATGATAGGGGGCAGTGTACATTATAATAACAGAGGACATTATGTAATGATAGGGTGCACTGTATATTATAATAACAGAGGACATTATGTAATGATAGGGGGCACTGTATATTATAATAACAGAGGACATTATGTAATATAAGTGGCACTGTATATTATAATAACAGAGGACATTATGTTATATAAGGGGCACTGTATATTATAATAACAGAGGACATTATGTAATGTAAGGGGCACTGTATATTATAATAACAGAGGACATTATGTAATATAAGGGGCACTGTATATTATAATAACAGAGGACATTATGTAATGATAGGGGGCACTGTATATTATAATAACAGAGGACATTATGTAATAATTGGGGGCACTGTATATTATAATAAGAGAGGACATTATATAATGATAGGGGGCACTGTATATTATAATAACAGAGGACATTATGTAATGATAGGGTGCACTGTATATTATAATAACAGAGGACATTATGTAATGATAGGGGGCACTGTATATTATAATAACAGAGGACATTATGTAATATAAGGGGCACTTTATATTATAATAACAGAGGACATTATGTAATGATAGGGGGCACTGTATATTATAATAACAGAGGACATTATGTAATGATAGGGGGCACTGTATATTATAATAACAGAGGACATTATGTAATGATAGGGTGCACTGTATATTATAATAACAGAGGACATTATGTAATGATAGGGGGCACTGTATATTATAATAACAGAGGACATTATGTAATATAAGTGGCACTGTATATTATAATAACAGAGGACATTATGTTATATAAGGGGCACTGTATATTATAATAACAGAGGACATTATGTAATGTAAGGGGCACTGTATATTATAATAGCAGAGGACATTATGTAATATAAGGGGCACTGTATATTATAATAACAGAGGACATTATGTAATGATAGGGGGCACTGTATATTATAATAACAGAGGACATTATGTAATAATTGGGGGCACTGTATATTATAATAAGAGAGGACATTATATAATGATAGGGGGCACTGTATATTATAATAATAGAGGACATTATGTAATATAAGGGGCACTGTATATTATAATAACAGAGGACATTATGTAATGATAGGGGGCACTGTATATAATAATAAGAGAGGACATTATATAATGATAGGGGGCACTGTATATTATAATAACAGAGGACATTATGTAATATAAGGGGCACTGTATATTATAATAACAGAGGACATTATGTAATGATAGGGGGGCACTGTATATTATAATAACAGAGGACATTATGTAATGATAGGGGGCACTGTATATTATAATAACAGAGGACATTATGTAATGATAGGGGGCACTGTATATTATAATAACAGAGGACATTATGTAATATAAGTGGCACTGTATATTATAATAACAGAGGACATTATGTAATATAAAGGGCACTGTATATTATAATAACAGAGGACATTATGTAATATAAGGGGCACTGTATATTATAATAACAGAGGACATTATGTTATGATAGGGGGCACTGTATATTATAGTAACAGAGGACATTATGTATTGATAGGGGCACTGTATATTATAATAAGAGAGGACATTATATAATGATAGGGGGCACTGTATATTATAATAACAGAGGAAATTATGTAATATAAGGGGCACTGTATATTATAATAACAGAGGACATTATGTAATGATAGGGGGCACTGTATATTATAATAACAGAGGACATTATGTAATATAAGGGGCACTGTATATTATAATAACAGAGGACATTATATAATGATAGGGGGCACTGTATATTATAATATCAGAGGACATTATGTAATATAAGGGGCACTGTATATTATAATAACAGAGGACATTATGTAATATAAGGGGCACTGTATATTATAATAATAAGAGAGGACATTATGTAATGATAGGGTGCACTGTATATTATAATAAGAGAGGACATTATATAATTATAGGGGGCACTGTATATTATAATAACAGAGGAAATTATGTAATATAAGGGGCACTGTATATTATAATAACAGAGGACATTATGTAATGATAGGGGGCACTGTATATTATAATAACAGAGGACATTATGTAATATAAGGGGCACTGTATATTATAATAACAGAGGACATTATATAATGATAGGGGGCACTGTATATTATAATAGCAGAGGACATTATGTAATATAAGGGGCACTGTATATTATAATAACAGAGGACATTATGTAATATAAGGGGCACTGTATATTATAATAACAGAGGACATTATGTAATGATAGGGGGGCACTGTATATTATAATAACAGAGGACATTATGTATTAATTGGGGGCACTGTATATTATAATAATAGAGGACATTATGTTATATATGGGGCACTGTATATTATAATAACAGAGGACATTATGTAATGATAGGGGGCACTGTATATTATAATAAGAGAGGACATTATATAATGATAGGGGGCACTGTATATTATAATAACAGAGGACATTATGTAATATAAGGGGCACTGTATATTATAATAACAGAGGACATTATGTAATGATAGGGGGCACTGTATATTATAATAACAGAGGACATTATGTAATATAAGGGGCACTGTATATTATAATAACAGAGGACATTATGTAATATAAGGGGCACTGTATATTATAATAAGAGAGGACATTATGTAATGATAGGGGGCACTGTATATTATAATAAGAGAGGACATTATATAATTAAAGGTGGGCATTGTATATTATAATAACAGAGGACATTATGTAATATAAGGGGCACTGTATATTATAATAACAGAGGACATTATGTAATGTAATGGGCACTGTATATTATAATAACAGAGGACATTATGTAATATAAGGGGCACTGTATATTATAATAACAGAGGACATTATGTAATGATAGGGGGCACTGTATATTATAATAACAGAGGACATTATGTAATAATTGGGGGCACTGTATATTATAATAAGAGAGGACATTATATAATGATAGGGGGGCACTGTATATTATAATAACAGAGGACATTATGTAATGATAGGGTGCACTGTATATTATAATAACAGAGGACATTATGTAATGATAGGGGGCACTGTATATTATAATAACAGAGGACATTATGTAATGATAGGGGGCACTGTATATTATAATAACAGAGGACATTATGTAATGATAGGGGGCACTGTATATTATAATAACAGAGGACATTATGTAATGATAGGGGGCACTGTATATTATAATAACAGAGGACATTATGTAATATAAGTGGCACTGTATATTATAATAACAGAGGACATTATGTTATATAAGGGGCACTGTATATTATAATAACAGAGGACATTATGTAATGTAAGGGGCACTGTATATTATAATAACAGAGGACATTATGTAATATAAGGGGCACTGTATATTATAATAACAGAGGACATTATGTAATGATAGGGGGCACTGTTATATTATAATAACAGAGGACATTATGTAATAATTGGGGGCACTGTATATTATAATAAGAGAGGACATTATATAATGATAGGGGGCACTGTATATTATAATAATAGAGGACATTATGTAATATAAGGGGCACTGTATATTATAATAACAGAGGACATTATGTAATGATAGGGGCACTGTATATTATAATAAGAGAAGACATTATATAATGATAGGGGGCACTGTATATTATAATAACAGAGGACATTATGTAATATAAGGGGCACTGTATATTATAATAACAGAGGACATTATGTAATGATAGGGGGCACTGTATATTATAATAACAGAGGACATTATGTAATGATAGGGGGCACTGTATATTATAATAACAGAGGACATTATGTAATATAAGTGGCACTGTATATTATAATAACAGAGGACATTATGTTATATAAGGGGCACTGTATATTATAATAACAGAGGACATTATGTAATGTAAGGGGCACTGTATATTATAATAACAGAGGACATTATATAATGATAGGGGGGCACTGTATATTATAATAACAGAAGACATTATGTAATATAAGGGGGCACTGTATATTATAATAACAGAGGGACATTATGTAATATAAAGGGGCACTGTATATTATAATAACAGAGGACATTATATAATGATAGGGGGCACTGTATATTATAATATCAAAGGACATTATGTTATGATAGGGGGCACTGTATATTATAATAACAGAGGACATTATGTATTGATAGGGGCACTGTATATTATAATAAGAGAGGACATTATATAATGATAGGGGGCACTGTATATTATAATAACAGAGGAAATTATGTAATATAAGGGGCACTGTATATTATAATAACAGAGGACATTATGTAATGATAGGGGGCACTGTATATTATAATAACAGAGGACATTATGTAATATAAGGGGCACTGTATATTATAATAACAGAGGACATTATATAATGATAGGGGGCACTGTATATTATAATAACAGAGGACATTATGTAATATAAGGGGCACTGTATATTATAATAACAGAGGACATTATGTAATATAAGGGGCACTGTATATTATAATAAGAGAGGACATTATGTAATGATAGGGGGCACTGTATATTATAATAAGAGAGGACATTATATAATTAAAGGTGGGCATTGTATATTATAATAACAGAGGACATTATGTAATATAAGGGGGCACTGTATATTATAATAACAGAGGACATTATGTAATGATAGGGGGCACTGTATATTATAATAAGAGAGGACATTATATAATGATAGGGGGCACTGTATATTATAATAACAGAGGACATTATGTAATATAAGGGGGCACTGTATATTATAATAACAGAGGACATTATGTAATGATAGGGGGCACTGTATATTATAATAACAGAGGACATTATGTAATATAAGGGGCACTTTATATTATAATAACAGAGGACATTATGTTATGATAGGGGGCACTGTATATTATAATAACAGAGGACATTATGTAATGATAGGGGGCACTGTATATTATAATAACAGAGGACATTATGTAATGATAGGGGGCAGTGTACATTATAATAACAGAGGACATTATGTAATGATAGGGGGCACTGTATATTATAATAACAGAGGACATTATGTAATATAAGTAGCACTGTATATTATAATAACAGAGGACATTATGTTATATAAGGGGCACTGTATATTATAATAACAGAGGACATTATGTAATGTAATGGGCACTGTATATTATAATAACAGAGGACATTATGTAATATAAGGGGCACTGTATATTATAATAACAGAGGACATTATGTAATGATAGGGGGCACTGTATATTATAATAACAGAGGACATTATGTAATAATTGGGGGCACTGTATATTATAATAAGAGAGGACATTATATAATGATAGGGGTCACTGTATATTATAATAACAGAGGACATTATGTAATGATAGGGTGCACTGTATATTATAATAACAGAGGACATTATGTAATGATAGGGGGCACTGTATATTATAATAACAGAGGACATTATGTAATGATAGGGGGGCACTGTATATTATAATAACAGAGGACATTATGTAATGATAGGGGGCACTGTATATTATAATAACAGAGGACATTATGTAATGATAGGGGGCACTGTATATTATAATAACAGAGGACATTATGTAATATAAGTGGCACTGTATATTATAATAACAGAGGACATTATGTAATGTAAGGGGCACTGTATATTATAATAACAGAGGACATTATGTAATATAAGGGGCACTGTATATTATAATAACAGAGGACATTATGTAATGATAGGGGGGCACTGTATATTATAATAACAGAGGACATTATGTAATAATTGGGGGCACTGTATATTATAATAAGAGAGGACATTATATAATGATAGGGGGCACTGTATATTATAATAATAGAGGACATTATGTAATATAAGGGGCACTGTATATTATAATAACAGAGGACATTATGTAATGATAGGGGCACTGTATATTATAATAAGAGAAGACATTATATAATGATAGGGGGCACTGCATATTATAATAACAGAGGGACATTATGTAATATAAGGGGCACTGTATATTATAATAACAGAGGACATTATGTAATGATAGGGGGCACTGTATATTATAATAACAGAGGACATTATGTAATGATAGGGGGCACTGTATATTATAATAACAGAGGACATTATGTAATATAAGTGGCACTGTATATTATAATAACAGAGGACATTATGTTATATAAGGGGCACTGTATATTATAATAACAGAGGACATTATGTAATGTAAGGGGCACTGTATATTATAATAACAGAGGACATTATATAATGATAGGGGGCACTGTATATTATAATAACAGAAGACATTATGTAATATAAGGGGCACTGTATATTATAATAACAGAGGACATTATGTAATATAAAGGGCACTGTATATTATAATAACAGAGGACATTATATAATGATAGGGGGGCACTGGTATATTATAATATCAAAGGACATTATGTTATGATAGGGGGCACTGTATATTAAATAACAGAGGACATTATGTATTGATAGGGGCACTGTATATTATAATAAGAGAGGACATTATATAATGATAGGGGGCACTGTATATTATAATAACAGAGGAAATTATGTAATATAAGGGGCACTGTATATTATAATAACAGAGGACATTATGTAATGATAGGGGGGCACTGTATATTATAATAACAGAGGACATTATGTAATATAAGGGGCACTGTATATTATAATAACAGAGGACATTATATAATGATAGGGGGCACTGTATATTATAATATCAGAGGACATTATGTAATATAAGGGGCACTGTATATTATAATAACAGAGGACATTATGTAATATAAGGGGCACTGTATATTATAATAAGAGAGGACATTATGTAATGATAGGGGGCACTGTATATTATAATAAGAGAGGACATTATATAATTATAGGGGGCACTGTATATTATAATAACAGAGGAAATTATGTAATATAAGGGGCACTGTATATTATAATAACAGAGGACATTATGTAATGATAGGGGGCACTGTATATTATAATAACAGAGGGCATTATGTAATATAAGGGGCACTGTATATTATAATAACAGAGGACATTATATAATGATAGGGGGCACTGTATATTATAATATCAGAGGACATTATGTAATATAAGGGGCACTGTATATTATAATAACAGAGGACATTATGTAATATAAGGGGCACTGTATATTATAATAACAGAGGACATTATGTAATGATAGGGGGCACTGTATATTATAATAACAGAGGACATTATGTATTAATTGGGGGCACTGTATATTATAATAATAGAGGACATTATGTTATATATGGGGCACTGTATATTATAATAACAGAGGACATTATGTAATGATAGGGGGCACTGTATATTATAATAAGAGAGGACATTATATAATGATAGGGGGCACTGTATATTATAATAACAGAGGACATTATGTAATATAAGGGGCACTGTATATTATAATAACAGAGGACATTATGTAATGATAGGGGGCACTGTATATTATAATAACAGAGGACATTATGTAATATAAGGGGCACTGTATATTATAATAACAGAGGACATTATGTAATATAAGGGGCACTGTATATTATAATAAGAGAGGACATTATGTAATGATAGGGGGCACTGTATATTATAATAAGAGAGGACATTGTATAATTAAAGGTGGGCATTGTATATTATAATAACAGAGGACATTATGTAATATAAGGGGCACTGTATATTATAATAACAGAGGACATTATGTAATGATAGGGGGCACTGTATATTATAATAAGAGAGGACATTATATAATGATAGGGGGCACTGTATATTATAATAACAGAGGACATTATGAAATATAAGGGGCACTGTATATTATAATAACAGAGGACATTATGTAATGATAGGGGGCACTGTATATTATAATAACAGAGGACATTATGTAATATAAGGGGCACTTTATATTATAATAACAGAGGACATTATGTTATGATAGGGGGCACTGTATATTATAATAACAGAGGACATTATGTAATGATAGGGGGCACTGTATATTATAATAACAGAGGACATTATGTAATGATAGGGGGCAGTGTACATTATAATAACAGAGGACATTATGTAATGATAGGGTGCACTGTATATTATAATAACAGAGGACATTATGTAATGATAGGGGGCACTGTATATTATAATAACAGAGGACATTATGTAATATAAGTGGCACTGTATATTATAATAACAGAGGACATTATGTTATATAAGGGGCACTGTATATTATAATAACAGAGGACATTATGTAATGTAAGGGGCACTGTATATTATAATAACAGAGGACATTATGTAATATAAGGGGCACTGTATATTATAATAACAGAGGACATTATGTAATGATAGGGGGCACTGTATATTATAATAACAGAGGACATTATGTAATAATTGGGGGCACTGTATATTATAATAAGAGAGGACATTATATAATGATAGGGGGCACTGTATATTATAATAACAGAGGACATTATGTAATGATAGGGTGCACTGTATATTATAATAACAGAGGACATTATGTAATGATAGGGGGCACTGTATATTATAATAACAGAGGACATTATGTAATATAAGGGGCACTTTATATTATAATAACAGAGGACATTATGTAATGATAGGGGGCACTGTATATTATAATAACAGAGGACATTATGTAATGATAGGGGGCACTGTATATTATAATAACAGAGGACATTATGTAATGATAGGGTGCACTGTATATTATAATAACAGAGGACATTATGTAATGATAGGGGGCACTGTATATTATAATAACAGAGGACATTATGTAATATAAGTGGCACTGTATATTATAATAACAGAGGACATTATGTTATATAAGGGGCACTGTATATTATAATAACAGAGGACATTATGTAATGTAAGGGGCACTGTATATTATAATAACAGAGGACATTATGTAATATAAGGGGCACTGTATATTATAATAACAGAGGACATTATGTAATGATAGGGGGCACTGTATATTATAATAACAGAGGACATTATGTAATAATTGGGGGCACTGTATATTATAATAAGAGAGGACATTATATAATGATAGGGGGCACTGTATATTATAATAATAGAGGACATTATGTAATATAAGGGGCACTGTATATTATAATAACAGAGGACATTATGTAATGATAGGGGGCACTGTATATAATAATAAGAGAGGACATTATATAATGATAGGGGGCACTGTATATTATAATAACAGAGGACATTATGTAATATAAGGGGCACTGTATATTATAATAACAGAGGACATTATGTAATGATAGGGGGGCACTGTATATTATAATAACAGAGGACATTATGTAATGATAGGGGGCACTGTATATTATAATAACAGAGGACATTATGTAATGATAGGGGGCACTGTATATTATAATAACAGAGGACATTATGTAATATAAGTGGCACTGTATATTATAATAACAGAGGACATTATGTAATATAAAGGGCACTGTATATTATAATAACAGAGGACATTATGTAATATAAGGGGCACTGTATATTATAATAACAGAGGACATTATGTTATGATAGGGGGCACTGTATATTATAGTAACAGAGGACATTATGTATTGATAGGGGCACTGTATATTATAATAAGAGAGGACATTATATAATGATAGGGGGCACTGTATATTATAATAACAGAGGAAATTATGTAATATAAGGGGCACTGTATATTATAATAACAGAGGACATTATGTAATGATAGGGGGCACTGTATATTATAATAACAGAGGACATTATGTAATATAAGGGGCACTGTATATTATAATAACAGAGGACATTATATAATGATAGGGGGCACTGTATATTATAATATCAGAGGACATTATGTAATATAAGGGGCACTGTATATTATAATAACAGAGGACATTATGTAATATAAGGGGCACTGTATATTATAATAAGAGAGGACATTATGTAATGATAGGGTGCACTGTATATTATAATAAGAGAGGACATTATATAATTATAGGGGGCACTGTATATTATAATAACAGAGGAAATTATGTAATATAAGGGGCACTGTATATTATAATAACAGAGGACATTATGTAATGATAGGGGGCACTGTATATTATAATAACAGAGGACATTATGTAATATAAGGGGCACTGTATATTATAATAACAGAGGACATTATATAATGATAGGGGGCACTGTATATTATAATATCAGAGGACATTATGTAATATAAGGGGCACTGTATATTATAATAACAGAGGACATTATGTAATATAAGGGGCACTGTATATTATAATAACAGAGGACATTATGTAATGATAGGGGGCACTGTATATTATAATAACAGAGGACATTATGTATTAATTGGGGGCACTGTATATTATAATAATAGAGGACATTATGTTATATATGGGGCACTGTATATTATAATAACAGAGGACATTATGTAATGATAGGGGGCACTGTATATTATAATAAGAGAGGACATTATATAATGATAGGGGGCACTGTATATTATAATAACAGAGGACATTATGTAATATAAGGGGCACTGTATATTATAATAACAGAGGACATTATGTAATGATAGGGGGCACTGTATATTATAATAACAGAGGACATTATGTAATATAAGGGGCACTGTATATTATAATAACAGAGGACATTATGTAATATAAGGGGCACTGTATATTATAATAAGAGAGGACATTATGTAATGATAGGGGGCACTGTATATTATAATAAGAGAGGACATTATATAATTAAAGGTGGGCATTGTATATTATAATAACAGAGGACATTATGTAATATAAGGGGCACTGTATATTATAATAACAGAGGACATTATGTAATGATAGGGGGCACTGTATATTATAATAAGAGAGGACATTATATAATGATAGGGGGCACTGTATATTATAATAACAGAGGACATTATGTAATATAAGGGGCACTGTATATTATAATAACAGAGGACATTATGTAATGATAGGGGGCACTGTATATTATAATAACAGAGGACATTATGTAATATAAGGGGCACTTTATATTATAATAACAGAGGACATTATGTTATGATAGGGGGCACTGTATATTATAATAACAGAGGACATTATGTAATGATAGGGGGCACTGTATATTATAATAACAGAGGACATTATGTAATGATAGGGGGCAGTGTACATTATAATAACAGAGGACATTATGTAATGATAGGGGGCACTGTATATTATAATAACAGAGGACATTATGTAATATAAGTGGCACTGTATATTATAATAACAGAGGACATTATGTTATATAAGGGGCACTGTATATTATAATAACAGAGGACATTATGTAATGTAATGGGCACTGTATATTATAATAACAGAGGACATTATGTAATATAAGGGGCACTGTATATTATAATAACAGAGGACATTATGTAATGATAGGGGGCACTGTATATTATAATAACAGAGGACATTATGTAATAATTGGGGGCACTGTATATTATAATAAGAGAGGACATTATATAATGATAGGGGGCACTGTATATTATAATAACAGAGGACATTATGTAATGATAGGGTGCACTGTATATTATAATAACAGAGGACATTATGTAATGATAGGGGGCACTGTATATTATAATAACAGAGGACATTATGTAATGATAGGGGGCACTGTATATTATAATAACAGAGGACATTATGTAATGATAGGGGGCACTGTATATTATAATAACAGAGGACATTATGTAATGATAGGGGGCACTGTATATTATAATAACAGAGGACATTATGTAATATAAGTGGCACTGTATATTATAATAACAGAGGACATTATGTTATATAAGGGGCACTGTATATTATAATAACAGAGGACATTATGTAATGTAAGGGGCACTGTATATTATAATAACAGAGGACATTATGTAATATAAGGGGCACTGTATATTATAATATCAGAGGACATTATGTAATGATAGGGGGCACTGTATATTATAATAACAGAGGACATTATGTAATAATTGGGGGCACTGTATATTATAATAAGAGAGGACATTATATAATGATAGGGGGCACTGTATATTATAATAATAGTGGATATTATGTAATATAAGGGGCACTGTATATTATAATAACAGAGGACATTATGTAATGATAGGGGCACTGTATATTATAATAAGAGAAGACATTATATAATGATAGGGGGCACTGTATATTATAATAACAGAGGACATTATGTAATATAAGGGGCACTGTATATTATAATAACAGAGGACATTATGTAATGATAGGGGGCACTGTATATTATAATAACAGAGGACATTATGTAATGATAGGGGGCACTGTATATTATAATAACAGAGGACATTATGTAATATAAGTGGCACTGTATATTATAATAACAGAGGACATTATGTTATATAAGGGGCACTGTATATTATAATAACAGAGGACATTATGTAATGTAAGGGGCACTGTATATTATAATAACAGAGGACATTATATAATGATAGGGGGCACTGTATATTATAATAACAGAAGACATTATGTAATATAAGGGGCACTGTATATTATAATAACAGAGGACATTATGTAATATAAAGGGCACTGTATATTATAATAACAGAGGACATTATATAATGATAGGGGGCACTGTATATTATAATATCAAAGGACATTATGTTATGATAGGGGGCACTGTATATTATAATAACAGAGGACATTATGTATTGATAGGGGCACTGTATATTATAATAAGAGAGGACATTATATAATGATAGGGGGCACTGTATATTATAATAACAGAGGAAATTATGTAATATAAGGGGCACTGTATATTATAATAACAGAGGACATTATGTAATGATAGGGGGCACTGTATATTATAATAACAGAGGACATTATGTAATATAAGGGGCACTGTATATTATAATAACAGAGGACATTATATAATGATAGGGGGCACTGTATATTATAATATCAGAGGACATTATGTAATATAAGGGGCACTGTATATTATAATAACAGAGGACATTATGTAATATAAGGGGCACTGTATATTATAATAAGAGAGGACATTATGTAATGATAGGGGGCACTGTATATTATAATAAGAGAGGACATTATATAATTATAGGGGGCACTGTATATTATAATAACAGAGGAAATTATGTAATATAAGGGGCACTGTATATTATAATAACAGAGGACATTATGTAATGATAGGGGGCACTGTATATTATAATAACAGAGGACATTATGTAATGATAGGGGGCACTGTATATTATAATAACAGAGGACATTATGTAATATAAGTGGCACTGTATATTATAATAACAGAGGACATTATGTTATATAAGGGGCACTGTATATTATAATAACAGAGGACATTATGTAATGATAGGGGGCACTGTATATTATAATAACAGAGGACATTATGTAATAATTGGGGGCACTGTATATTATAATAAGAGAGGACATTATGTAATGATAGGGGCCACTGTATATTATAATAACAGAGGACATTATGTAATGATAGGGGGCACTGTACATTATAATAACAGAGGACATTATGTAATGATAGGATGCACTGTATATTATAATAACAGAGGACATTATGTAATGATAGGGGGCACTGTATATTATAATAACAGAGGACATTATGTAATGATTGGGGGCACTGTATATTATAATAACAGAGGACATTATGTAATATAAGTGGCACTGTATATTATAATAACAGAGGACATTATGTTATATAAGGGGCACTGTATATTATAATAACAGAGGACATTATCTAATGTAAGGGGCACTGTATATTATAATAACAGAGGACATTATGTAATATAAGGGGCACTGTATATTATAATAACAGAGGACATTATGTAATATAAGGGGCACTGTATATTATAATAAGAGAGGACATTATGTAATGATAGGGGGCACTGTATATTATAATAAGAGAGGACATTATATAATTATAGGGGGCACTGTATATTATAATAACAGAGGAAATTATGTAATATAAGTGGCACTGTATATTATAATAACAGAGGACATTATGTTATATAAGGGGCACTGTATATTATAATAACAGAGGACATTATGTAATGTAAGGGGCACTGTATATTATAATAACAGAGGACATTATGTAATATAAGGGGCACTGTATATTATAATAACAGAGGACATTATGTAATGATAGGGGGCACTGTATATTATAATAACAGAGGACATTATGTAATAATTGGGGGCACTGTATATTATAATAAGAGAGGACATTATATAATGATAGGGGGCACTGTATATTATAATAACAGAGGACATTATGTAATGATAGGGTGCACTGTATATTATAATAACAGAGGACATTATGTAATGATAGGGGGCACTGTATATTATAATAACAGAGGACATTATGTAATGATAGGGGGCACTGTATATTATAATAACAGAGGACATTATGTAATGATAGGGGGCACTGTATATTATAATAACAGAGGACATTATGTAATGATAGGGGGCACTGTATATTATAATAACAGAGGACATTATGTAATATAAGTGGCACTGTATATTATAATAACAGAGGACATTATGTTATATAAGGGGCACTGTATATTATAATAACAGAGGACATTATGTAATGTAAGGGGCACTGTATATTATAATAACAGAGGACATTATGTAATATAAGGGGCACTGTATATTATAATAACAGAGGACATTATGTAATGATAGGGGGCACTGTATATTATAATAACAGAGGACATTATGTAATAATTGGGGGCACTGTATATTATAATAAGAGAGGACATTATATAATGATAGGGGGCACTGTATATTATAATAATAGAGGACATTATGTAATATAAGGGGCACTGTATATTATAATAACAGAGGACATTATGTAATGATAGGGGCACTGTATATTATAATAAGAGAAGACATTATATAATGATAGGGGGCACTGTATATTATAATAACAGAGGACATTATGTAATATAAGGGGCACTGTATATTATAATAACAGAGGACATTATGTAATGATAGGGGGGCACTGTATATTATAATAACATAGGACATTATGTAATGATAGGGGGCACTGTATATTATAATAACAGAGGACATTATGTAATGATAGGGGGCACTGTATATTATAATAACAGAGGACATTATGTAATATAAGTGGCACTGTATATTATAATAACAGAGGACATTATGTAATATAAAGGGCACTGTATATTATAATAACAGAGGACATTATATAATGATAGGGGGCACTGTATATTATAATAACAGAAGACATTATGTAATATAAGGGGCACTGTATATTATAATAACAGAGGACATTATGTAATATAAAGGGCACTGTATATTATAATAACAGAGGACATTATATAATGATAGGGGGCACTGTATATTATAATATCAAAGGACATTATGTTATGATAGGGGGCACTGTATATTATAATAACAGAGGACATTATGTATTGATAGGGGCACTGTATATTATAATAAGAGAGGACATTATATAATGATAGGGGGCACTGTATATTATAATAACAGAGGAAATTATGTAATATAAGGGGCACTGTATATTATAATAACAGAGGACATTATGTAATGATAGGGGGCACTGTATATTATAATAACAGAGGACATTATGTAATATAAGGGGCACTGTATATTATAATAACAGAGGACATTATATAATGATAGGGGGCACTGTATATTATAATATCAGAGGACATTATGTAATATAAGGGGCACTGTATATTATAATAACAGAGGACATTATGTAATATAAGGGGCACTGTATATTATAATAAGAGAGGACATTATGTAATGATGGGGGCACTGTATATTATAATAAGAGAGGACATTATATAATTATAGGGGGCACTGTATATTATAATAACAGAGAAAATTATGTAATATAAGGGGCACTGTATATTATAATAACAGAGGACATTATGTAATGATAGGGGGCACTGTATATTATAATAACAGAGGACATTATGTAATGATAGGGGGCACTGTATATTATAATAACAGAGGACATTATGTAATATAAGTGGCACTGTATATTATAATAACAGAGGACATTATGTTATATAAGGGGCACTGTATATTATAATAACAGAGGACATTATGTAATGATAGGGGGCACTGTATATTATAATAACAGAGGACATTATGTAATAATTGGGGGCACTGTATATTATAATAAGAGAGGACATTATGTAATGATAGGGGCCACTGTATATTATAATAACAGAGGACATTATGTAATGATAGGGGGCACTGTACATTATAATAACAGAGGACATTATGTAATGATAGGGTGCACTGTATATTATAATAACAGAGGACATTATGTAATGATAGGGGACACTGTATATTATAATAACAGAGGACATTATGTAATGATTGGGGGCACTGTATATTATAATAACAGAGGACATTATGTAATATAAGTGGCACTGTATATTATAATAACAGAGGACATTATGTAATATAAGGGGCACTGTATATTATAATAACAGAGGACATTATGTAATATAAGGGGCACTGTATATTATAATAAGAGAGGACATTATGTAATGATAGGGGGCACTGTATATTATAATAAGAGAGGACATTATATAATTATAGGGGGCACTGTATATTATAATAACAGAGGAAATTATGTAATATAAGGGGCACTGTATATTATAATAATAGAGGACATTATGTTATATATGGGGCACTGTATATTATAATAACAGAGGACATTATGTAATGATAGGGGGCACTGTATATTATAATAAGAGAGGACATTATATAATGATAGGGGGCACTGTATATTATAATAACAGAGGACATTATGTAATATAAGGGGCACTGTATATTATAATAACAGAGGACATTATGTAATGATAGGGGGCACTGTATATTATAATAACAGAGGACATTATGTAATATAAGGGGCACTGTATATTATAATAACAGAGGACATTATGTAATATAAGGGGCACTGTATATTATAATAAGAGAGGACATTATGTAATGATAGGGGGCACTGTATATTATAATAAGAGAGGACATTATATAATTAAAGGTGGGCATTGTATATTATAATAACAGAGGACATTATGTAATATAAGGGGCACTGTATATTATAATAACAGAGGACATTATGTAATGATAGGGGGCACTGTATATTATAATAAGAGAGGACATTATATAATGATAGGGGGCACTGTATATTATAATAACAGAGGACATTATGTAATATAAGGGGCACTGTATATTATAATAACAGAGGACATTATGTAATGATAGGGGGCACTGTATATTATAATAACAGAGGACATTATGTAATATAAGGGGCACTTTATATTATAATAACAGAGGACATTATGTTATGATAGGGGGCACTGTATATTATAATAACAGAGGACATTATGTAATGATAGGGGGCACTGTATATTATAATAACAGAGGACATTATGTAATGATAGGGGGCAGTGTACATTATAATAACAGAGGACATTATGTAATGATAGGGGGCACTGTATATTATAATAACAGAGGACATTATGTAATATAAGTGGCACTGTATATTATAATAACAGAGGACATTATGTTATATAAGGGGCACTGTATATTATAATAACAGAGGACATTATGTAATGTAAGGGGCACTGTATATTATAATAACAGAGGACATTATGTAATATAAGGGGCACTGTATATTATAATAACAGAGGACATTATGTAATGATAGGGGGCACTGTATATTATAATAACAGAGGACATTATGTAATAATTGGGGGCACTGTATATTATAATAAGAGAGGACATTATATAATGATAGGGGGCACTGTATATTATAATAACAGAGGACATTATGTAATGATAGGGTGCACTGTATATTATAATAACAGAGGACATTATGTAATGATAGGGGGCAGTGTACATTATAATAACAGAGGACATTATGTAATGATAGGGGGCACTGTATATTATAATAACAGATGACATTATGTAATATAAGTGGCACTGTATATTATAATAACAGAGGACATTATGTTATATAAGGGGCACTGTATATTATAATAACAGAGGACATTATGTAATGTAAGGGGCACTGTATATTATAATAACAGAGGACATTATGTAATATAAGGGGCACTGTATATTATAATAACAGAGGACATTATGTAATGATAGGGGGCACTGTATATTATAATAACAGAGGACATTATGTAATAATTGGGGGCACTGTATATTATAATAAGAGAGGACATTATGTAATGATAGGGGGCACTGTATATTATAATAACAGAGGACATTATGTAATAATTGGGGGCACTGTATATTATAATAAGAGAGGACATTATATAATGATAGGGGGCACTGTATATTATAATAATAGAGGACATTATGTAATATAAGGGGCACTGTATATTATAATAACAGAGGACATTATGTAATGATAGGGGCACTGTATATTATAATAAGAGAGGACATTATATAATGATAGGGGGCACTGTATATTATAATAACAGAGGACATTATGTAATATAAGGGGCACTGTATATTATAATAACAGAGGACATTATGTATTGATAGGGGGGCACTGTATATTATAATAACAGAGGACATTATGTAATGATAGGGGGCACTGTATATTATAATAAGAGAGGACATTATATAATGATAGGGGGCACTGTATATTATAATAACAGAGGACATTATGTAATATAAGGGGCACTGTATATTATAATAACAGAGGACATTATGTAATGATAGGGGGCACTGTATATTATAATAACAGGGGGCATTATGTAATATATGGGGCACTGTATATTATAATAACAGAGGACATTATATAATGATAGGGGGCACTGTATATTATAATAACAGAGGAAATTATGTAATATAAGGGGCACTGTATGTTATAATAACAGAGGACATTATGTAATGATAGGGTGCACTGTATATTATAATAACAGAGGACATTATGTAATGATAGGGTGCACTGTATATTATAATAACAGAGGACATTATGTAATATAAGGGGCACTGTATATTATAATAACAGAGGACATTATGTAATGATAGGGGGCACTGTATATTATAATAACAGAGGACATTATGTAATAATTGGGGGCACTGTATATTATAATAAGAGAGGACATTATATAATGATAGGGGGCACTGTATATTATAATAATAGAGGACATTATGTAATATAAGGGGCACTGTATATTATAATAACAGAGGACATTATGTAATGATAGGGGGCACTGTATATTATAATAAGAGAGGACATTATATAATGATAGGGGGCACTGTATATTATAATAACAGAGGACATTATGTAATATAAGGGGCACTGTATATTATAATAACAGAGGACATTATATAATGATACGGGGCACTGTATATTATAATATCAGAGGACATTATGTTATGACAGGGGGCACTGTATATTATAATAACAGAGGACATTATGTATTGATAGGGGCACTGTATATTATAATAAGAGAGGACATTATATAATGATAGGGGGCACTGTATATTATAATAACAGAGGAAATTATGTAATATAAGGGGCACTGTATATTATAATAACAGAGGACATTATGTAATAATTGGGGGCACTGTATATTATAATAAGAGAAGACATTATATAATGATAGGGGGCACTGTATATTATAATAATAGAGGACATTATGTAATATAAGGGGCACTGTATATTATAATAACAGAGGACATTATATAATGATAGGGGGCACTGTATATTATAATATCAGAGGACATTATGTAATATAAGGGGCACTGTATATTATAATAAAAGAGGACATTATGTAATATAAGGGGCACTGTATATTATAATAACAGAGGACATTATGTAATGATAGGGGGCACTGTATATTATAATAACAGAGGACATTATGTATTAATTGGGGGCACTGTATATTATAATAATAGAGGACATTATGTAATATAAGGGGCACTGTATATTATAATAACAGAGGACATTATGTAATGATAGGGGGCACTGTATATTATAATAAGAGAGGACATTATATAATGATAGGGGGCACTGTATATTATAATAACAGAGGACATTATGTAATATAAGGGGCACTGTATATTATAATAACAGAGGACATTATGTAATGATAGGGGGCACTGTATATTATAATAACAGAGGACATTATGTAATATATGGGGCACTGTATATTATAATAACAGAGGACATTATATAATGATAGGGGGCACTGTATATTATAATAACAGAGGAAATTATGTAATATAAGGGGCACTGTATGTTATAATAACAGAGGACATTATGTAATGATAGGGTGCACTGTATATTATAATAACAGAGGACATTATGTAATGATAGGGTGCACTGTATATTATAATAACAGAGGACATTATGTAATGATAGGGGGCACTGTATATTATAATAACAGAGGACATTATGTAATGATAGGGGGCACTGTATATTATAATAACAGAGGACATTATGTAATGATAGGGGGCACTGTATATTATAATAAAAGAGGACATTATGTAATATAAGGGGCACTGTATATTATAATAACAGAGGACATTATGTAATGATAGGGTGCACTGTATATTATAATAACAGAGGAAATTACGTAATATAAGGGGCACTGTATATTATAATAACAGAGGACATTATATAATGATAGGGGGCACTGTATATTATAATATCAGAGGACATTATGTAATATAAGGGGCACTGTATATTATAATAAAAGAGGACATTATGTAATATAAGGGGCACTGTATATTATAATAACAGAGGACATTATGTAATGATAGGGGGCACTGTATATTATAATAACAGAGGACATTATGTATTAATTGGGGGCACTGTATATTATAATAATAGAGGACATTATGTAATATAAGGGGCACTGTATATTATAATAACAGAGGACATTATGTAATGATAGGGGGCACTGTATATTATAATAAGAGAGGACATTATATAATGATAGGGGGCACTGTATATTATAATAACAGAGGACATTATGTAATATAAGGGGCACTGTATATTATAATAACAGAGGACATTATGTAATGATAGGGGGCACTGTATATTATAATAACAGAGGACATTATGTAATATATGGGGCACTGTATATTATAATAACAGAGGACATTATATAATGATAGGGGGCACTGTATATTATAATAACAGAGGAAATTATGTAATATAAGGGGCACTGTATGTTATAATAACAGAGGACATTATGTAATGATAGGGTGCACTGTATATTATAATAACAGAGGACATTATGTAATGATAGGGTGCACTGTATATTATAATAACAGAGGACATTATGTAATGATAGGGGGCACTGTATATTATGATAACAGAGGACATTATGTAATGATAGGGGGCACTTTATATTATAATAACAGAGGACATTATGTAATATAAGGGCCACTGTATATTATAATAACAGAGGACATTATGTAATGATAGGGGGCACTGTATATTATAATAAGAGAGGACATTATATAATGATAGGGGGCACTGTATATTATAATAACAGAGGACATTATGTAATATAAGGGGCACTGTATATTATAATAACAGAGGACATTATGTAATGATAAGGGGCACTGTATATTATAATAACAGAGGACATTATGTAATATAAGGGGCACTTTATATTATAATAACAGAGGACATTATGTAATGATAGGGGGCACTGTATATTATAATAACAGAGGACATTATGTAATGATAGGGGGCACTGTATATTATAATAACAGAGGACATTATGTAATGATAGGGTGCACTGTATATTATAATAACAGAGGACATTATGTAATGATAGGGGGCACTGTATATTATAATAACAGAGGACATTATGTAATATAAGTGGCACTGTATATTATAATAACAGAGGACATTATGTTATATAAGGGGCACTGTATATTATAATAACAGAGGACATTATGTAATGTAAGGGGCACTGTATATTATAATAACAGAGGACATTATGTAATATAAGGGGCACTGTATATTATAATAACAGAGGACATTATGTAATGATAGGGGGCACTGTATATTATAATAACAGAGGACATTATGTAATAATTGGGGGCACTGTATATTATAATAAGAGAGGACATTATATAATGATAGGGGGCACTGTATATTATAATAATAGAGGACATTATGTAATATAAGGGGCACTGTATATTATAATAACAGAGGACATTATGTAATGATAGGGGGCACTGTATATTATAATAAGAGAGGACATTATATAATGATAGGGGGCACTGTATATTATAATAACAGAGGACATTATGTAATATAGGGGGCACTGTATATTATAATAACAGAGGACATTATGTAATGATAGGGGGGCACTGTATATTATAATAACAGAGGACATTATGTAATGATAGGGGGCACTGTATATTATAATAACAGAGGACATTATGTAATGATAGGGGGCACTGTATATTATAATAACAGAGGACATTATGTAATATAAGTGGCACAGTATATTATAATAACAGAGGACATTATGTAATATAAAGGGCACTGTATATTATAATAACAGAGGACATTATATAATGATAGGGGGCACTGTATATTATAATAACAGAAGACATTATGTAATATAAGGGGCACTGTATATTATAATAACAGAGGACATTATGTAATATAAAGGGCACTGTATATTATAATAACAGAGGACATTATGAATTGATAGGGGCACTGTATATTATAATAAGAGAGGACATTATATAATGATAGGGGGCACTGTATATTATAATAACAGAGGAAATTATGTAATATAAGGGGCACTGTATATTATAATAACAGAGGACATTATGTAATGATAGGGGGCACTGTATATTATAATAACAGAGGACATTATGTAATATAAGGGGCACTGTATATTATAATAACAGAGGACATTATATAATGATAGGGGGCACTGTATATTATAATATCAGAGGACATTATGTAATATAAGGGGCACTGTATATTATAATAACAGAGGACATTATGTAATATAAGGGGCACTGTATATTATAATAAGAGAGGACATTATGTAATGATAGGGGGCACTGTATATTATAATAAGAGAGGACATTATATAATTATAGGGGGCACTGTATATTATAATAACAGAGGAAATTATGTAATATAAGGGGCACTGTATATTATAATAACAGAGGACATTATGTAATGATAGGGGGCACTGTATATTATAATAACAGAGGACATTATGTAATATAAGGGGCACTGTATATTATAATAACAGAGGACATTATATAATGATAGGGGGCACTGTATATTATAATATCAGAGGACATTATGTAATATAAGGGGCACTGTATATTATAATAACAGAGGACATTATGTAATATAAGGGGCACTGTATATTATAATAACAGAGGACATTATGTAATGATAGGGGGCACTGTATATTATAATAACAGAGGACATTATGTATTAATTGGGGGCACTGTATATTATAATAATAGAGGACATTATGTTATATATGGGGCACTGTATATTATAATAACAGAGGACATTATGTAATGATAGGGGGCACTGTATATTATAATAAGAGAGGACATTATATAATGATAGGGGGCACTGTATATTATAATAACAGAGGACATTATGTAATATAAGGGGCACTGTATATTATAATAACAGAGGACATTATGTAATGATAGGGGGCACTGTATATTATAATAACAGAGGACATTATGTAATATAAGGGGCACTGTATATTATAATAACAGAGGACATTATGTAATATAAGGGGCACTGTATATTATAATAAGAGAGGACATTATGTAATGATAGGGGGCACTGTATATTATAATAAGAGAGGACATTGTATAATTAAAGGTGGGCATTGTATATTATAATAACAGAGGACATTATGTAATATAAGGGGCACTGTATATTATAATAACAGAGGACATTATGTAATGATAGGGGGCACTGTATATTATAATAAGAGAGGACATTATATAATGATAGGGGGCACTGTATATTATAATAACAGAGGACATTATGAAATATAAGGGGCACTGTATATTATAATAACAGAGGACATTATGTAATGATAGGGGGCACTGTATATTATAATAACAGAGGACATTATGTAATATAAGGGGCACTTTATATTATAATAACAGAGGACATTATGTTATGATAGGGGGCACTGTATATTATAATAACAGAGGACATTATGTAATGATAGGGGGCACTGTATATTATAATAACAGAGGACATTATGTAATGATAGGGGGCAGTGTACATTATAATAACAGAGGACATTATGTAATGATAGGGTGCACTGTATATTATAATAACAGAGGACATTATGTAATGATAGGGGGCACTGTATATTATAATAACAGAGGACATTATGTAATATAAGTGGCACTGTATATTATAATAACAGAGGACATTATGTTATATAAGGGGCACTGTATATTATAATAACAGAGGACATTATGTAATGTAAGGGGCACTGTATATTATAATAACAGAGGACATTATGTAATATAAGGGGCACTGTATATTATAATAACAGAGGACATTATGTAATGATAGGGGGCACTGTATATTATAATAACAGAGGACATTATGTAATAATTGGGGGCACTGTATATTATAATAAGAGAGGACATTATATAATGATAGGGGGCACTGTATATTATAATAACAGAGGACATTATGTAATGATAGGGTGCACTGTATATTATAATAACAGAGGACATTATGTAATGATAGGGGGCACTGTATATTATAATAACAGAGGACATTATGTAATATAAGGGGCACTTTATGTTATAATAACAGAGGACATTATGTAATGATAGGGGGCACTGTATATTATAATAACAGAGGACATTATGTAATGATAGGGGGCACTGTATATTATAATAACAGAGGACATTATGTAATGATAGGGTGCACTGTATATTATAATAACAGAGGACATTATGTAATGATAGGGGGCACTGTATATTATAATAACAGAGGACATTATGTAATATAAGTGGCACTGTATATTATAATAACAGAGGACATTATGTTATATAAGGGGCACTGTATATTATAATAACAGAGGACATTATGTAATGTAAGGGGCACTGTATATTATAATAACAGAGGACATTATGTAATATAAGGGGCACTGTATATTATAATAACAGAGGACATTATGTAATGATAGGGGGCACTGTATATTATAATAACAGAGGACATTATGTAATAATTGGGGGCACTGTATATTATAATAAGAGAGGACATTATATAATGATAGGGGGCACTGTATATTATAATAATAGAGGACATTATGTAATATAAGGGGCACTGTATATTATAATAACAGAGGACATTATGTAATGATAGGGGGCACTGTATATAATAATAAGAGAGGACATTATATAATGATAGGGGGCACTGTATATTATAATAACAGAGGACATTATGTAATATAAGGGGCACTGTATATTATAATAACAGAGGACATTATGTAATGATAGGGGGGCACTGTATATTATAATAACAGAGGACATTATGTAATGATAGGGGGCACTGTATATTATAATAACAGAGGACATTATGTAATGATAGGGGGCACTGTATATTATAATAACAGAGGACATTATGTAATATAAGTGGCACTGTATATTATAATAACAGAGGACATTATGTAATATAAAGGGCACTGTATATTATAATAACAGAGGACATTATGTAATATAAGGGGCACTGTATATTATAATAACAGAGGACATTATGTTATGATAGGGGGCACTGTATATTATAGTAACAGAGGACATTATGTATTGATAGGGGCACTGTATATTATAATAAGAGAGGACATTATATAATGATAGGGGGCACTGTATATTATAATAACAGAGGAAATTATGTAATATAAGGGGCACTGTATATTATAATAACAGAGGACATTATGTAATGATAGGGGGCACTGTATATTATAATAACAGAGGACATTATGTAATATAAGGGGCACTGTATATTATAATAACAGAGGACATTATATAATGATAGGGGGCACTGTATATTATAATATCAGAGGACATTATGTAATATAAGGGGCACTGTATATTATAATAACAGAGGACATTATGTAATATAAGGGGCACTGTATATTATAATAAGAGAGGACATTATGTAATGATAGGGTGCACTGTATATTATAATAAGAGAGGACATTATATAATTATAGGGGGCACTGTATATTATAATAACAGAGGAAATTATGTAATATAAGGGGCACTGTATATTATAATAACAGAGGACATTATGTAATGATAGGGGGCACTGTATATTATAATAACAGAGGACATTATGTAATATAAAGGGCACTGTATATTATAATAACAGAGGACATTATATAATGATAGGGGGCACTGTATATTATAATATCAGAGGACATTATGTAATATAAGGGGCACTGTATATTATAATAACAGAGGACATTATGTAATATAAGGGGCACTGTATATTATAATAACAGAGGACATTATGTAATGATAGGGGGCACTGTATATTATAATAACAGAGGACATTATGTATTAATTGGGGGCACTGTATATTATAATAATAGAGGACATTATGTTATATATGGGGCACTGTATATTATAATAACAGAGGACATTATGTAATGATAGGGGGCACTGTATATTATAATAAGAGAGGACATTATATAATGATAGGGGGCACTGTATATTATAATAACAGAGGACATTATGTAATATAAGGGGCACTGTATATTATAATAACAGAGGACATTATGTAATGATAGGGGGCACTGTATATTATAATAACAGAGGACATTATGTAATATAAGGGGCACTGTATATTATAATAACAGAGGACATTATGTAATATAAGGGGCACTGTATATTATAATAAGAGAGGACATTATGTAATGATAGGGGGCACTGTATATTATAATAAGAGAGGACATTATATAATTAAAGGTGGGCATTGTATATTATAATAACAGAGGACATTATGTAATATAAGGGGCACTGTATATTATAATAACAGAGGACATTATGTAATGATAGGGGGCACTGTATATTATAATAAGAGAGGACATTATATAATGATAGGGGGCACTGTATATTATAATAACAGAGGACATTATGTAATATAAGGGGCACTGTATATTATAATAACAGAGGACATTATGTAATGATAGGGGGCACTGTATATTATAATAACAGAGGACATTATGTAATATAAGGGGCACTTTATATTATAATAACAGAGGACATTATGTTATGATAGGGGGCACTGTATATTATAATAACAGAGGACATTATGTAATGATAGGGGGCACTGTATATTATAATAACAGAGGACATTATGTAATGATAGGGGGCAGTGTACATTATAATAACAGAGGACATTATGTAATGATAGGGGGCACTGTATATTATAATAACAGAGGACATTATGTAATATAAGTGGCACTGTATATTATAATAACAGAGGACATTATGTTATATAAGGGGCACTGTATATTATAATAACAGAGGACATTATGTAATGTAATGGGCACTGTATATTATAATAACAGAGGACATTATGTAATATAAGGGGCACTGTATATTATAATAACAGAGGACATTATGTAATGATAGGGGGCACTGTATATTATAATAACAGAGGACATTATGTAATAATTGGGGGCACTGTATATTATAATAAGAGAGGACATTATATAATGATAGGGGGCACTGTATATTATAATAACAGAGGACATTATGTAATGATAGGGTGCACTGTATATTATAATAACAGAGGACATTATGTAATGATAGGGGGCACTGTATATTATAATAACAGAGGACATTATGTAATGATAGGGGGCACTGTATATTATAATAACAGAGGACATTATGTAATGATAGGGGGCACTGTATATTATAATAACAGAGGACATTATGTAATGATAGGGGGCACTGTATATTATAATAACAGAGGACATTATGTAATATAAGTGGCACTGTATATTATAATAACAGAGGACATTATGTTATATAAGGGGCACTGTATATTATAATAACAGAGGACATTATGTAATGTAAGGGGCACTGTATATTATAATAACAGAGGACATTATGTAATATAAGGGGCACTGTATATTATAATAACAGAGGACATTATGTAATGATAGGGGGCACTGTATATTATAATAACAGAGGACATTATGTAATAATTGGGGGCACTGTATATTATAATAAGAGAGGACATTATATAATGATAGGGGGCACTGTATATTATAATAATAGAGGACATTATGTAATATAAGGGGCACTGTATATTATAATAACAGAGGACATTATGTAATGATAGGGGCACTGTATATTATAATAAGAGAAGACATTATATAATGATAGGGGGCACTGTATATTATAATAACAGAGGACATTATGTAATATAAGGGGCACTGTATATTATAATAACAGAGGACATTATGTAATGATAGGGGGCACTGTATATTATAATAACAGAGGACATTATGTAATGATAGGGGGCACTGTATATTATAATAACAGAGGACATTATGTAATATAAGTGGCACTGTATATTATAATAACAGAGGACATTATGTTATATAAGGGGCACTGTATATTATAATAACAGAGGACATTATGTAATGTAAGGGGCACTGTATATTATAATAACAGAGGACATTATATAATGATAGGGGGCACTGTATATTATAATAACAGAAGACATTATGTAATATAAGGGGCACTGTATATTATAATAACAGAGGACATTATGTAATATAAAGGGCACTGTATATTATAATAACAGAGGACATTATATAATGATAGGGGGCACTGTATATTATAATATCAAAGGACATTATGTTATGATAGGGGGCACTGTATATTATAATAACAGAGGACATTATGTATTGATAGGGGCACTGTATATTATAATAACAGAGGACATTATGTAATGATAGGGGGCACTGTATATTATAATAACAGAGGACATTATGTAATATAAGTGGCACTGTATATTATAATAACAGAGGACATTATGTTATATAAGGGGCACTGTATATTATAATAACAGAGGACATTATGTAATGATAGGGGGCACTGTATATTATAATAACAGAGGACATTATGTAATAATTGGGGGCACTGTATATTATAATAAGAGAGGACATTATGTAATGATAGGGGCCACTGTATATTATAATAACAGAGGACATTATGTAATGATAGGGGGCACTGTACATTATAATAACAGAGGACATTATGTAATGATAGGGTGCACTGTATATTATAATAACAGAGGACATTATGTAATGATAGGGGACACTGTATATTATAATAACAGAGGACATTATGTAATGATTGGGGGCACTGTATATTATAATAACAGAGGACATTATGTAATATAAGTGGCACTGTATATTATAATAACAGAGGACATTATGTTATATAAGGGGCACTGTATATTATAATAACAGAGGACATTATCTAATGTAAGGGGCACTGTATATTATAATAACAGAGGACATTATGTAATATAAGGGGCACTGTATATTATAATAACAGAGGACATTATGTAATATAAGGGGCACTGTATATTATAATAAGAGAGGACATTATGTAATGATAGGGGGCACTGTATATTATAATAAGAGAGGACATTATATAATTATAGGGGGCACTGTATATTATAGTAACAGAGGAAATTATGTAATATAAGGGGCACTGTATATTATAATAACAGAGGACATTATGTAATGATAGGGGGCACTGTATATTATAATAACAGAGGACATTATGTAATATAAGGGGCACTGTATATTATAATAACAGAGGACATTATATAATGATAGGGGGCACTGTATATTATAATATCAGAGGACATTATGTAATATAAGGGGCACTGTATATTATAATAACAGAGGACATTATGTAATATAAGGGGCACTGTATATTATAATAACAGAGGACATTATGTAATGATATGGGGCACTGTATATTATAATAACAGAGGACATTATGTATTAATTGGGGGCACTGTATATTATAATAATAGAGGACATTATGTTATATATGGGGCACTGTATATTATAATAACAGAGGACATTATGTAATGATAGGGGGCACTGTATATTATAATAAGAGAGGACATTATATAATGATAGGGGGCACTGTATATTATAATAACAGAGGACATTATGTAATATAAGGGGCACTGTATATTATAATAACAGAGGACATTATGTAATGATAGGGGGCACTGTATATTATAATAACAGAGGACATTATGTAATATAAGGGGCACTGTATATTATAATAACAGAGGACATTATGTAATATAAGGGGCACTGTATATTATAATAAGAGAGGACATTATGTAATGATAGGGGGCACTGTATATTATAATAAGAGAGGACATTATATAATTAAAGGTGGGCATTGTATATTATAATAACAGAGGACATTATGTAATATAAGGGGCACTGTATATTATAATAACAGAGGACATTATGTAATGATAGGGGGCACTGTATATTATAATAAGAGAGGACATTATATAATGATAGGGGGCACTGTATATTATAATAACAGAGGACATTATGTAATATAAGGGGCACTGTATATTATAATAACAGAGGACATTATGTAATGATAGGGGGCACTGTATATTATAATAACAGAGGACATTATGTAATATAAGGGGCACTTTATATTATAATAACAGAGGACATTATGTTATGATAGGGGGCACTGTATATTATAATAACAGAGGACATTATGTAATGATAGGGGGCACTGTATATTATAATAACAGAGGACATTATGTAATGATAGGGGGCAGTGTACATTATAATAACAGAGGACATTATGTAATGATAGGGGGCACTGTATATTATAATAACAGAGGACATTATGTAATATAAGTGGCACTGTATATTATAATAACAGAGGACATTATGTTATATAAGGGGCACTGTATATTATAATAACAGAGGACATTATGTAATGTAAGGGGCACTGTATATTATAATAACAGAGGACATTATGTAATATAAGGGGCACTGTATATTATAATAACAGAGGACATTATGTAATGATAGGGGGCACTGTATATTATAATAACAGAGGACATTATGTAATAATTGGGGGCACTGTATATTATAATAAGAGAGGACATTATATTATGATAGGGGGCACTGTATATTATAATAACAGAGGACATTATGTAATGATAGGGTGCACTGTATATTATAATAACAGAGGACATTATGTAATGATAGGGGGCAGTGTACATTATAATAACAGAGGACATTATGTAATGATAGGGGGCACTGTATATTATAATAACAGATGACATTATGTAATATAAGTGGCACTGTATATTATAATAACAGAGGACATTATGTTATATAAGGGGCACTGTATATTATAATAACAGAGGACATTATGTAATGTAAGGGGCACTGTATATTATAATAACAGAGGACATTATGTAATATAAGGGGCACTGTATATTATAATAACAGAGGACATTATGTAATGATAGGGGGCACTGTATATTATAATAACAGAGGACATTATGTAATAATTGGGGGCACTGTATATTATAATAAGAGAGGACATTATATAATGATAGGGGGCACTGTATATTATAATAACAGAGGACATTATGTAATGATAGGGTGCACTGTATATTATAATAACAGAGGACATTATGTAATGATAGGGGGCACTGTATATTATAATAACAGAGGACATTATGTAATGATAGGGGGCACTGTATATTATAATAACAGAGGACATTATGTAATGATAGGGGGCACTATATATTATAATAACAGAGGACATTATGTAATGATAGGGGGCACTGTATATTATAATAACAGAGGACATTATGTAATATAAGTGGCACTGTATATTATAATAACAGAGGACATTATGTTATATAAGGGGCACTGTATATTATAATAACAGAGGACATTATGTAATGTAAGGGGCACTGTATATTATAATAACAGAGGACATTATGTAATATAAGGGGCACTGTATATTATAATAACAGAGGACATTATGTAATAATTGGGGGCACTGTATATTATAATAAGAGAAGACATTATATAATGATAGGGGGCACTGTATATTATAATAATAGAGGACATTATGTAATGATAGGGGGCACTGTATATTATAATAACAGAGGACATTATGTAATGATAGGGGGCACTGTATATTATAATAAGAGAGGACATTATATAATGATAGGAGGCAATGTATATTATAATAACAGAGGACATTATGTAATATAAGGGGCACTGTATATTATAATAACAGAGGACATTATGTAATGATAGGGGGGGCACTGTATATTATAATAACAGAGGACATTATGTAATATAAGGGGCACTGTATATTATAATAACAGAGGACATTATGTAATGATAGGGGGCACTGTATATTATAATAACAGAGGACATTATGTAATGATAGGGCGGCACTGTATATTATAATAACAGAGGACATTATGTAATATAAGTGGCACTGTATATTATAATAACAGAGGACATTATGTAATATAAAGGGCACTTTATATTATAATAACAGAGGATATTATATAATGATAGGGGGCACTGTATATTATAATAACAGAAGACATTATGTAATATAAGGGGCACTGTATATTATAATAACAGAGGACATTATGTAATATAAAGGGCACTGTATATTATAACAGAGGACATTATATAATGATAGGGGGCACTGTATATTATAATATCAGAAGACATTATGTTATGATAGGGGGCACTGTATATTATAATAACAGAGGACATTATGTATTGATAGGGGCACTGTATATTATAATAAGAGAGGACATTATATAATGATAGGGGGCACTGTATATTATAATAACAGAGGGAATTATGTAATATAAGGGGCACTGTATATTATAATAACAGAGGACATTATGTAATGATAGGGGGCACTGTATATTATAATAACAGAGGACATTATGTAATATAAGGGGCACTGTATATTATAGTAACAGAGGACATTATATAATGATAGGGGGCACTGTATATTATAATAACAGAGGAAATTACGTAATATAAGGGGCACTGTATATTATAATAACAGAGGACATTATATAATGATAGGGGGCACTGTATATTATAATATCAGAGGACATTATGTAATATAAGGGGCACTGTATATTATAATAAAAGAGGACATTATGTAATATAAGGGGCACTGTATATTATAATAACAGAGGACATTATGTAATGATAGGGGGCACTGTATATTATAATAACAGAGGACATTATGTATTAATTGGGGGCACTGTATATTATAATAATAGAGGACATTATGTAATATAAGGGGCACTGTATATTATAATAACAGAGGACATTATGTAATGATAGGGGGCACTGTATATTATAATAAGAGAGGACATTATATAATGATAGGGGGCACTGTATATTATAATAACAGAGGACATTATGTAATATAAGGGGCACTGTATATTATAATAACAGAGGACATTATGTAATGATAGGGGGCACTGTATATTATAATAACAGAGGACATTATGTAATATATGGGGCACTGTATATTATAATAACAGAGGACATTATATAATGATAGGGGGCACTGTATATTATAATAACAGAGGAAATTATGTAATATAAGGGGCACTGTATGTTATAATAACAGAGGACATTATGTAATGATAGGGTGCACTGTATATTATAATAACAGAGGACATTATGTAATGATAGGGTGCACTGTATATTATAATAACAGAGGACATTATGTAATGATAGGGGGCACTGTATATTATGATAACAGAGGACATTATGTAATGATAGGGGGCACTTTATATTATAATAACAGAGGACATTATGTAATATAAGGGCCACTGTATATTATAATAACAGAGGACATTATGTAATGATAGGGGGCACTGTATATTATAATAAGAGAGGACATTATATAATGATAGGGGGCACTGTATATTATAATAACAGAGGACATTATGTAATATAAGGGGCACTGTATATTATAATAACAGAGGACATTATGTAATGATAAGGGGCACTGTATATTATAATAACAGAGGACATTATGTAATATAAGGGGCACTTTATATTATAATAACAGAGGACATTATGTAATGATAGGGGGCACTGTATATTATAATAACAGAGGACATTATGTAATGATAGGGGGCACTGTATATTATAATAACAGAGGACATTATGTAATGATAGGGTGCACTGTATATTATAATAACAGAGGACATTATGTAATGATAGGGGGCACTGTATATTATAATAACAGAGGACATTATGTAATATAAGTGGCACTGTATATTATAATAACAGAGGACATTATGTTATATAAGGGGCACTGTATATTATAATAACAGAGGACATTATGTAATGTAAGGGGCACTGTATATTATAATAACAGAGGACATTATGTAATATAAGGGGCACTGTATATTATAATAACAGAGGACATTATGTAATGATAGGGGGCACTGTATATTATAATAACAGAGGACATTATGTAATAATTGGGGGCACTGTATATTATAATAAGAGAGGACATTATATAATGATAGGGGGCACTGTATATTATAATAATAGAGGACATTATGTAATATAAGGGGCACTGTATATTATAATAACAGAGGACATTATGTAATGATAGGGGGCACTGTATATTATAATAAGAGAGGACATTATATAATGATAGGGGGCACTGTATATTATAATAACAGAGGACATTATGTAATATAGGGGGCACTGTATATTATAATAACAGAGGACATTATGTAATGATAGGGGGGCACTGTATATTATAATAACAGAGGACATTATGTAATGATAGGGGGCACTGTATATTATAATAACAGAGGACATTATGTAATGATAGGGGGCACTGTATATTATAATAACAGAGGACATTATGTAATATAAGTGGCACTGTATATTATAATAACAGAGGACATTATGTAATATAAAGGGCACTGTATATTATAATAACAGAGGACATTATATAATGATAGGGGGCACTGTATATTATAATAACAGAAGACATTATGTAATATAAGGGGCACTGTATATTATAATAACAGAGGACATTATGTAATATAAAGGGCACTGTATATTATAATAACAGAGGACATTATGAATTGATAGGGGCACTGTATATTATAATAAGAGAGGACATTATATAATGATAGGGGGCACTGTATATTATAATAACAGAGGAAATTATGTAATATAAGGGGCACTGTATATTATAATAACAGAGGACATTATGTAATGATAGGGGGCACTGTATATTATAATAACAGAGGACATTATGTAATATAAGGGGCACTGTATATTATAATAACAGAGGACATTATATAATGATAGGGGGCACTGTATATTATAATATCAGAGGACATTATGTAATATAAGGGGCACTGTATATTATAATAACAGAGGACATTATGTAATATAAGGGGCACTGTATATTATAATAAGAGAGGACATTATGTAATGATAGGGGGCACTGTATATTATAATAAGAGAGGACATTATATAATTATAGGGGGCACTGTATATTATAATAACAGAGGAAATTATGTAATATAAGGGGCACTGTATATTATAATAACAGAGGACATTATGTAATGATAGGGGGCACTGTATATTATAATAACAGAGGACATTATGTATTAATTGGGGGCACTGTATATTATAATAATAGAGGACATTATGTTATATATGGGGCACTGTATATTATAATAACAGAGGACATTATGTAATGATAGGGGGCACTGTATATTATAATAACAGAGGACATTATGTATTAATTGGGGGCACTGTATATTATAATAATAGAGGACATTATGTTATATATGGGGCACTGTATATTATAATAACAGAGGACATTATGTAATGATAGGGGGCACTGTATATTATAATAAGAGAGGACATTATATAATGATAGGGGGCACTGTATATTATAATAACAGAGGACATTATGTAATATAAGGGGCACTGTATATTATAATAACAGAGGACATTATGTAATGATAGGGGGCACTGTATATTATAATAACAGAGGACATTATGTAATATAAGGGGCACTGTATATTATAATAACAGAGGACATTATGTAATATAAGGGGCACTGTATATTATAATAAGAGAGGACATTATGTAATGATAGGGGGCACTGTATATTATAATAAGAGAGGACATTGTATAATTAAAGGTGGGCATTGTATATTATAATAACAGAGGACATTATGTAATATAAGGGGCACTGTATATTATAATAACAGAGGACATTATGTAATGATAGGGGGCACTGTATATTATAATAAGAGAGGACATTATATAATGATAGGGGGCACTGTATATTATAATAACAGAGGACATTATGAAATATAAGGGGCACTGTATATTATAATAACAGAGGACATTATGTAATGATAGGGGGCACTGTATATTATAATAACAGAGGACATTATGTAATATAAGTGGCACTGTATATTATAATAACAGAGGACATTATGTTATATAAGGGGCACTGTATATTATAATAACAGAGGACATTATGTAATGTAAGGGGCACTGTATATTATAATAACAGAGGACATTATGTAATATAAGGGGCACTGTATATTATAATAACAGAGGACATTATGTAATGATAGGGGGCACTGTATATTATAATAACAGAGGACATTATGTAATAATTGGGGGCACTGTATATTATAATAAGAGAGGACATTATATAATGATAGGGGGCACTGTATATTATAATAATAGAGGACATTATGTAATATAAGGGGCACTGTATATTATAATAACAGAGGACATTATGTAATGATAGGGGGCACTGTATATTATAATAAGAGAGGACATTATATAATGATAGGGGGCACTGTATATTATAATAACAGAGGACATTATGTAATATAGGGGGCACTGTATATTATAATAACAGAGGACATTATGTAATGATAGGGGGGCACTGTATATTATAATAACAGAGGACATTATGTAATGATAGGGGGCACTGTATATTATAATAACAGAGGACATTATGTAATGATAGGGGGCACTGTATATTATAATAACAGAGGACATTATGTAATATAAGTGGCACTGTATATTATAATAACAGAGGACATTATGTAATATAAAGGGCACTGTATATTATAATAACAGAGGACATTATATAATGATAGGGGGCACTGTATATTATAATAACAGAAGACATTATGTAATATAAGGGGCACTGTATATTATAATAACAGAGGACATTATGTATATAAAGGGCACTGTATATTATAATAACAGAGGACATTATGAATTGATAGGGGCACTGTATATTTAATAAGAGAGGACATTATATAATGATAGGGGGCACTGTATATTATAATAACAGAGGAAATTATGTAATATAAGGGGCACTGTATATTATAATAACAGAGGACATTATGTAATGATAGGGGGCACTGTATATTATAATAACAGAGGACATTATGTAATATAAGGGGCACTGTATATTATAATAACAGAGGACATTATATAATGATAGGGGGCACTGTATATTATAATATCAGAGGACATTATGTAATATAAGGGGCACTGTATATTATAATAACAGAGGACATTATGTAATATAAGGGGCACTGTATATTATAATAAGAGAGGACATTATGTAATGATAGGGGGCACTGTATATTATAATAAGAGAGGACATTATATAATTATAGGGGGCACTGTATATTATAATAACAGAGGAAATTATGTAATATAAGGGGCACTGTATATTATAATAACAGAGGACATTATGTAATGATAGGGGGCACTGTATATTATAATAACAGAGGACATTATGTATTAATTGGGGGCACTGTATATTATAATAATAGAGGACATTATGTTATATATGGGCACTGTATATTATAATAACAGAGGACATTATGTAATGATAGGGGGGCACTGTATATTATAATAACAGAGGACATTATGTATTAATTGGGGGCACTGTATATTATAATAATAGAGGACATTATGTTATATATGGGGCACTGTATATTATAATAACAGAGGACATTATGTAATGATAGGGGGCACTGTATATTATAATAAGAGAGGACATTATATAATGATAGGGGGCACTGTATATTATAATAACAGAGGACATTATGTAATATAAGGGGCACTGTATATTATAATAACAGAGGACATTATGTAATGATAGGGGGCACTGTATATTATAATAACAGAGGACATTATGTAATATAAGGGGCACTGTATATTATAATAACAGAGGACATTATGTAATATAAGGGGCACTGTATATTATAATAAGAGAGGACATTATGTAATGATAGGGGGCACTGTATATTATAATAAGAGAGGACATTGTATAATTAAAGGTGGGCATTGTATATTATAATAACAGAGGACATTATGTAATATAAGGGGCACTGTATATTATAATAACAGAGGACATTATGTAATGATAGGGGGCACTGTATATTATAATAAGAGAGGACATTATATAATGATAGGGGGCACTGTATATTATAATAACAGAGGACATTATGAATATAAGGGGCACTGTATATTATAATAACAGAGGACATTATGTAATGATAGGGGGCACTGTATATTATAATAACAGAGGACATTATGTAATATAAGGGGCACTTTATATTATAATAACAGAGGACATTATGTATGATAGGGGGCACTGTATATTATAATAACAGAGGACATTATGTAATGATAGGGGGCACTGTATATTATAATAACAGAGGACATTATGTAATGATAGGGGGCAGTGTACATTATAATAACAGAGGACATTATGTAATGATAGGGTGCACTGTATATTATAATAACAGAGGACATTATGTAATGATAGGGGGCACTGTATATTATAATAACAGAGAACATTATGTAATATAAGTGGCACTGTATATTATAATAACAGAGGACATTATGTTATATAAGGGGCACTGTATATTATAATAACAGAGGACATTATGTAATGTAAGGGGCACTGTATATTATAATAACAGAGGACATTATGTAATATAAGGGGCACTGTATATTATAATAACAGAGGACATTATGTAATGATAGGGGGCACTGTATATTATAATAACAGAGGACATTATGTAATAATTGGGGGCACTGTATATTATAATAAGAGAGGACATTATATAATGATAGGGGGGCACTGTATATTATAATAACAGAGGACATTATGTAATGATAGGGTGCACTGTATATTATAATAACAGAGGACATTATGTAATGATAGGGGGCACTGTATATTATAATAACAGAGGACATTATGTAATATAAGGGGCACTTTATATTATAATAACAGAGGACATTATGTAATGATAGGGGGCACTGTATATTATAATAACAGAGGACATTATGTAATGATAGGGGGCACTGTATATTATAATAACAGAGGACATTATGTAATGATAGGGTGCACTGTATATTATAATAACAGAGGACATTATGTAATGATAGGGGGCACTGTATATTATAATAACAGAGGACATTATGTAATATAAGTGGCACTGTATATTATAATAACAGAGGACATTATGTTATATAAGGGGCACTGTATATTATAATAACAGAGGACATTATGTAATGTAAGGGGCACTGTATATTATAATAACAGAGGACATTATGTAATATAAGGGGCACTGTATATTATAATAACAGAGGACATTATGTAATGATAGGGGGCACTGTATATTATAATAACAGAGGACATTATGTAATAATTGGGGGCACTGTATATTATAATAAGAGAGGACATTATATAATGATAGGGGGCACTGTATATTATAATAATAGAGGACATTATGTAATATAAGGGGCACTGTATATTATAATAACAGAGGACATTATGTAATGATAGGGGGCACTGTATATAATAATAAGAGAGGACATTATATAATGATAGGGGGCACTGTATATTATAATAACAGAGGACATTATGTAATATAAGGGGCACTGTATATTATAATAACAGAGGACATTATGTAATATAAGGGGCACTGTATATTATAATAAGAGAGGACATTATGTAATGATAGGGGGCACTGTATATTATAATAAGAGAGGACATTATATAATTAAAGGTGGGCATTGTATATTATAATAACAGAGGACATTATGTAATATAAGGGGCACTGTATATTATAATAACAGAGGACATTATGTAATGATAGGGGGCACTGTATATTATAATAAGAGAGGACATTATATAATGATAGGGGGCACTGTATATTATAATAACAGAGGACATTATGTAATATAAGGGGCACTGTATATTATAATAACAGAGGACATTATGTAATGATAGGGGGCACTGTATATTATAATAACAGAGGACATTATGTAATATAAGGGGCACTTTATATTATAATAACAGAGGACATTATGTTATGATAGGGGGCACTGTATATTATAATAACAGAGGACATTATGTAATGATAGGGGGCACTGTATATTATAATAACAGAGGACATTATGTAATGATAGGGGGCAGTGTACATTATAATAACAGAGGACATTATGTAATGATAGGGGGCACTGTATATTATAATAACAGAGGACATTATGTAATATAAGTGGCACTGTATATTATAATAACAGAGGACATTATGTTATATAAGGGGCACTGTATATTATAATAACAGAGGACATTATGTAATGTAATGGGCACTGTATATTATAATAACAGAGGACATTATGTAATATAAGGGGCACTGTATATTATAATAACAGAGGACATTATGTAATGATAGGGGGCACTGTATATTATAATAACAGAGGACATTATGTAATAATTGGGGGCACTGTATATTATAATAAGAGAGGACATTATATAATGATAGGGGGCACTGTATATTATAATAACAGAGGACATTATGTAATGATAGGGTGCACTGTATATTATAATAACAGAGGACATTATGTAATGATAGGGGGCACTGTATATTATAATAACAGAGGACATTATGTAATGATAGGGGGCACTGTATATTATAATAACAGAGGACATTATGTAATGATAGGGGGCACTGTATATTATAATAACAGAGGACATTATGTAATGATAGGGGGCACTGTATATTATAATAACAGAGGACATTATGTAATATAAGTGGCACTGTATATTATAATAACAGAGGACATTATGTTATATAAGGGGCACTGTATATTATAATAACAGAGGACATTATGTAATGTAAGGGGCACTGTATATTATAATAACAGAGGACATTATGTAATATAAGGGGCACTGTATATTATAATAACAGAGGACATTATGTAATGATAGGGGGCACTGTATATTATAATAACAGAGGACATTATGTAATAATTGGGGGCACTGTATATTATAATAAGAGAGGACATTATATAATGATAGGGGGCACTGTATATTATAATAATAGAGGACATTATGTAATATAAGGGGCACTGTATATTATAATAACAGAGGACATTATGTAATGATAGGGGCACTGTATATTATAATAAGAGAAGACATTATATAATGATAGGGGGCACTGTATATTATAATAACAGAGGACATTATGTAATATAAGGGGCACTGTATATTATAATAACAGAGGACATTATGTAATGATAGGGGGCACTGTATATTATAATAACAGAGGACATTATGTAATGATAGGGGGCACTGTATATTATAATAACAGAGGACATTATGTAATATAAGTGGCACTGTATATTATAATAACAGAGGACATTATGTTATATAAGGGGCACTGTATATTATAATAACAGAGGACATTATGTAATGTAAGGGGCACTGTATATTATAATAACAGAGGACATTATATAATGATAGGGGGCACTGTATATTATAATAACAGAAGACATTATGTAATATAAGGGGCACTGTATATTATAATAACAGAGGACATTATGTAATATAAAGGGCACTGTATATTATAATAACAGAGGACATTATATAATGATAGGGGGCACTGTATATTATAATATCAAAGGACATTATGTTATGATAGGGGGCACTGTATATTATAATAACAGAGGACATTATGTATTGATAGGGGCACTGTATATTATAATAAGAGAGGACATTATATAATGATAGGGGGCACTGTATATTATAATAACAGAGGAAATTATGTAATATAAGGGGCACTGTATATTATAATAACAGAGGACATTATGTAATGATAGGGGGCACTGTATATTATAATAACAGAGGACATTATGTAATTAAGGGGCACTGTATATTATAATAACAGAGGACATTATATAATGAATAGGGGGCACTGTATATTATAATATCAGAGGACATTATGTAATATAAGGGGCACTGTATATTATAATAACAGAGGACATTATGTAATATAAGGGGCACTGTATATTATAATAAGAGAGGACATTATGTAATGATAGGGGGCACTGTATATTATAATAAGAGAGGACATTATATAATTATAGGGGGCACTGTATATTATAATAACAGAGGAAATTATGTAATATAAGGGGCACTGTATATTATAATAACAGAGGACATTATGTAATGATAGGGGGCACTGTATATTATAATAACAGAGGACATTATGTAATGATAGGGGGCACTGTATATTATAATAACAGAGGACATTATGTAATATAAGTGGCACTGTATATTATAATAACAGAGGACATTATGTTATATAAGGGGCACTGTATATTATAATAACAGAGGACATTATGTAATGATAGGGGGCACTGTATATTATAATAACAGAGGACATTATGTAATAATTGGGGGCACTGTATATTATAATAAGAGAGGACATTATGTAATGATAGGGGCCACTGTATATTATAATAACAGAGGACATTATGTAATGATAGGGGGCACTGTACATTATAATAACAGAGGACATTATGTAATGATAGGATGCACTGTATATTATAATAACAGAGGACATTATGTAATGATAGGGGGCACTGTATATTATAATAACAGAGGACATTATGTAATGATTGGGGGCACTGTATATTATAATAACAGAGGACATTATGTAATATAAGTGGCACTGTATATTATAATAACAGAGGACATTATGTTATATAAGGGGCACTGTATATTATAATAACAGAGGACATTTTCTAATGTAAAGGGGCACTGTATATTATAATAACAGAGGACATTATGTAATATAAGGGGCACTGTATATTATAATAACAGAGGACATTATGTAATATAAGGGGCACTGTATATTATAATAAGAGAGGACATTATGTAATGATAGGGGGCACTGTATATTATAATAAGAGAGGACATTATATAATTATAGGGGGCACTGTATATTATAATAACAGAGGAAATTATGTAATATAAGGGGCACTGTATATTATAATAACAGAGGACATTATGTAATGATAGGGGGCACTGTATATTATAATAACAGAGGACATTATGTAATATAAGGGGCACTGTATATTATAATAACAGAGGACATTATGTAATGATAGGGGGCAGTGTACATTATAATAACAGAGGACATTATGTAATGATAGGGGGCACTGTATATTATAATAACAGAGGACATTATGTAATATAAGTGGCACTGTATATTATAATAACAGAGGACATTATGTTATATAAGGGGCACTGTATATTATAATAACAGAGGACATTATGTAATGTAAGGGGCACTGTATATTATAATAACAGAGGACATTATGTAATATAAGTGGCACTGTATATTATAATAACAGAGGACATTATGTAATGATAGGGGGCACTGTATATTATAATAACAGAGGACATTATGTAATAATTGGGGGCACTGTATATTATAATAAGAGAGGACATTATATAATGATAGGGGGCACTGTATATTATAATAACAGAGGACATTATGTAATGATAGGGTGCACTGTATATTATAATAACAGAGGACATTATGTAATGATAGGGGGCACTGTATATTATAATAACAGAGGACATTATGTAATGATAGGGGGCACTGTATATTATAATAACAGAGGACATTATGTAATGATAGGGGGCACTGTATATTATAATAACAGAGGACATTATGTAATGATAGGGGGCACTGTATATTATAATAACAGAGGACATTATGTAATATAAGTGGCACTGTATATTATAATAACAGAGGACATTATGTTATATAAGGGGCACTGTATATTATAATAACAGAGGACATTATGTAATGTAAGGGGCACTGTATATTATAATAACAGAGGACATTATGTAATATAAGGGGCACTGTATATTATAATAACAGAGGACATTATGTAATGATAGGGGGCACTGTATATTATAATAACAGAGGACATTATGTAATAATTGGGGGCACTGTATATTATAATAAGAGAGGAAATTATATAATGATAGGGGGCACTGTATATTATAATAATAGAGGACATTATGTAATATAAGGGGCACTGTATATTATAATAACAGAGGACTTATGTAATGATAGGGGCACTGTATATTATAATAAGATAAGACATTATATAATGATAGGGGGCACTGTATATTATAATAACAGAGGACATTATGTAATATAAGGGGCACTGTATATTATAATAACAGAGGACATTATGTAATGATAGGGGGGGCACTGTATATTATAATAACATAGGACATTATGTAATGATAGGGGGCACTGTATATTATAATAACAGAGGACATTATGTAATGATAGGGGGGCACTGTATATTATAATAACAGAGGACATTATGTAATATAAGTGGCACTGTATATTATAATAACAGAGGACATTATGTAATATAAAGGGCACTGTATATTATAATAACAGAGGACATTATATAATGATAGGGGGCACTGTATATTATAATAACAGAAGACATTATGTAATATAAGGGGCACTGTATATTATAATAACAGAGGACATTATGTAATATAAAGGGCACTGTATATTATAATAACAGAGGACATTATATAATGATAGGGGGCACTGTATATTATAATATCAAAGGACATTATGTTATGATAGGGGGCACTGTATATTATATTAACAGAGGACATTATGTATTGATAGGGGCACTGTATATTATAATAAGAGAGGACATTATATAATGATAGGGGGCACTGTATATTATAATAACAGAGGAAATTATGTAATATAAGGGGCACTGTATATTATAATAACAGAGGACATTATGTAATGATAGGGGGCACTGTATATTATAATAACAGAGGACATTATGTAATATAAGGGGCACTGTATATTATAATAACAGAGGACATTATATAATGATAGGGGGCACTGTATATTATAATATCAGAGGACATTATGTAATATAAGGGGCACTGTATATTATAATAACAGAGGACATTATGTAATATAAGGGGCACTGTATATTATAATAAGAGAGGACATTATGTAATGATGGGGGCACTGTATATTATAATAAGAGAGGACATTATATAATTATAGGGGGCACTGTATATTATAATAACAGAGGAAATTATGTAATATAAGGGGCACTGTATATTATAATAACAGAGGACATTATGTAATGATAGGGGGCACTGTATATTATAATAACAGAGGACATTATGTAATGATAGGGGGCACTGTATATTATAATAACAGAGGACATTATGTAATATAAGTGGCACTGTATATTATAATAACAGAGGACATTATGTTATATAAGGGGCACTGTATATTATAATAACAGAGGACATTATGTAATGATAGGGGGCACTGTATATTATAATAACAGAGGACATTATGTAATAATTGGGGGCACTGTATATTATAATAAGAGAGGACATTATGTAATGATAGGGGCCACTGTATATTATAATAACAGAGGACATTATGTAATGATAGGGGGCACTGTACATTATAATAACAGAGGACATTATGTAATGATAGGGTGCACTGTATATTATAATAACAGAGGACATTATGTAATGATAGGGGACACTGTATATTATAATAACAGAGGACATTATGTAATGATTGGGGGCACTGTATATTATAATAACAGAGGACATTATGTAATATAAGTGGCACTGTATATTATAATAACAGAGGACATTATGTTATATAAGGGGCACTGTATATTATAATAACAGAGGACATTATCTAATGTAAGGGGCACTGTATATTATAATAACAGAGGACATTATGTAATATAAGGGGCACTGTATATTATAATAACAGAGGACATTATGTAATATAAGGGGCACTGTATATTATAATAAGAGAGGACATTATGTAATGATAGGGGGCACTGTATATTATAATAAGAGAGGACATTATATAATTATAGGGGGCACTGTATATTATAATAACAGAGGAAATTATGTAATATAAGGGGCACTGTATATTATAATAACAGAGGACATTATGTAATGATAGGGGGCACTGTATATTATAATAACAGAGGACATTATGTAATATAAGGGGCACTGTATATTATAATAACAGAGGACATTATATAATGATAGGGGGCACTGTATATTATAATATCAGAGGACATTATGTAATATAAGGGGCACTGTATATTATAATAACAGAGGACATTATGTAATATAAGGGGCACTGTATATTATAATAACAGAGGACATTATGTAATGATATGGGGCACTGTATATTATAATAACAGAGGACATTATGTATTAATTGGGGGCACTGTATATTATAATAATAGAGGACATTATGTTATATATGGGGCACTGTATATTATAATAACAGAGGACATTATGTAATGATAGGGGGCACTGTATATTATAATAAGAGAGGACATTATATAATGATAGGGGGCACTGTATATTATAATAACAGAGGACATTATGTAATATAAGGGGCACTGTATATTATAATAACAGAGGACATTATGTAATGATAGGGGGCACTGTATATTATAATAACAGAGGACATTATGTAATATAAGGGGCACTGTATATTATAATAACAGAGGACATTATGTAATATAAGGGGCACTGTATATTATAATAAGAGAGGACATTATGTAATGATAGGGGGCACTGTATATTATAATAAGAGAGGACATTATATAATTAAAGGTGGGCATTGTATATTATAATAACAGAGGACATTATGTAATATAAGGGGCACTGTATATTATAATAACAGAGGACATTATGTAATGATAGGGGGCACTGTATATTATAATAAGAGAGGACATTATATAATGATAGGGGGCACTGTATATTATAATAACAGAGGACATTATGTAATATAAGGGGCACTGTATATTATAATAACAGAGGACATTATGTAATGATAGGGGGCACTGTATATTATAATAACAGAGGACATTATGTAATATAAAGGGCACTTTATATTATAATAACAGAGGACATTATGTTATGATAGGGGGCACTGTATATTATAATAACAGAGGACATTATGTAATGATAGGGGGCACTGTATATTATAATAACAGAGGACATTATGTAATGATAGGGGGCAGTGTACATTATAATAACAGAGGACATTATGTAATGATAGGGGGCACTGTATATTATAATAACAGAGGACATTATGTAATATAAGTGGCACTGTATATTATAATAACAGAGGACATTATGTTATATAAGGGGCACTGTATATTATAATAACAGAGGACATTATGTAATGTAAGGGGCACTGTATATTATAATAACAGAGGACATTATGTAATATAAGGGGCACTGTATATTATAATAACAGAGGACATTATGTAATGATAGGGGGCACTGTATATTATAATAACAGAGGACATTATGTAATAATTGGGGGCACTGTATATTATAATAAGAGAGGACATTATATAATGATAGGGGGCACTGTATATTATAATAACAGAGGACATTATGTAATGATAGGGTGCACTGTATATTATAATAACAGAGGACATTATGTAATGATAGGGGGCAGTGTACATTATAATAACAGAGGACATTATGTAATGATAGGGGGAACTGTATATTATAATAACAGATGACATTATGTAATATAAGTGGCACTGTATATTATAATAACAGAGGACATTATGTTATATAAGGGGCACTGTATATTATAATAACAGAGGACATTATGTAATGTAAGGGGCACTGTATATTATAATAACAGAGGACATTATGTAATATAAGGGGCACTGTATATTATAATAACAGAGGACATTATGTAATGATAGGGGGCACTGTATATTATAATAACAGAGGACATTATGTAATAATTGGGGGCACTGTATATTATAATAAGAGAGGACATTATATAATGATAGGGGGCACTGTATATTATAATAACAGAGGACATTATGTAATGATAGGGTGCACTGTATATTATAATAACAGAGGACATTATGTAATGATAGGGGGCACTGTATATTATAATAACAGAGGACATTATGTAATGATAGGGGGCACTGTATATTATAATAACAGAGGACATTATGTAATGATAGGGGGCACTATATATTATAATAACAGAGGACATTATGTAATGATAGGGGGCACTGTATATTATAATAACAGAGGACATTATGTAATATAAGTGGCACTGTATATTATAATAACAGAGGACATTATGTTATATAAGGGGCACTGTATATTATAATAACAGAGGACATTATATAATTATAGGGGGCACTGTATATTATAATAACAGAGGAAATTATGTAATATAAGGGGCACTGTATATTATAATAACAGAGGACATTATGTAATGATAGGGGGCACTGTATATTATAATAACAGAGGACATTATGTAATGATAGGGGGCACTGTATATTATAATAACAGAGGACATTATGTAATATAAGTGGCACTGTATATTATAATAACAGAGGACATTATGTTATATAAGGGGCACTGTATATTATAATAACAGAGGACATTATGTAATGATAGGGGGCACTGTATATTATAATAACAGAGGACATTATGTAATAATTGGGGGCACTGTATATTATAATAAGAGAGGACATTATGTAATGATAGGGGCCACTGTATATTATAATAACAGAGGACATTATGTAATGATAGGGGGCACTGTACATTATAATAACAGAGGACATTATGTAATGATAGGGTGCACTGTATATTATAATAACAGAGGACATTATGTAATGATAGGGGACACTGTATATTATAATAACAGAGGACATTATGTAATGATTGGGGGCACTGTATATTATAATAACAGAGGACATTATGTAATATAAGTGGCACTGTATATTATAATAACAGAGGACATTATGTTATATAAGGGGCACTGTATATTATAATAACAGAGGACATTATCTAATGTAAGGGGCACTGTATATTATAATAACAGAGGACATTATGTAATATAAGGGGCACTGTATATTATAATAACAGAGGACATTATGTAATATAAGGGGCACTGTATATTATAATAAGAGAGGACATTATGTAATGATAGGGGGCACTGTATATTATAATAAGAGAGGACATTATATAATTATAGGGGGCACTGTATATTATAATAACAGAGGAAATTATGTAATATAAGGGGCACTGTATATTATAATAACAGAGGACATTATGTAATGATAGGGGGCACTGTATATTATAATAACAGAGGACATTATGTAATATAAGGGGCACTGTATATTATAATAACAGAGGACATTATATAATGATAGGGGGCACTGTATATTATAATATCAGAGGACATTATGTAATATAAGGGGCACTGTATATTATAATAACAGAGGACATTATGTAATATAAGGGGCACTGTATATTATAATAACAGAGGACATTATGTAATGATATGGGGCACTGTATATTATAATAACAGAGGACATTATGTATTAATTGGGGGCACTGTATATTATAATAATAGAGGACATTATGTTATATATGGGGCACTGTATATTATAATAACAGAGGACATTATGTAATGATAGGGGGCACTGTATATTATAATAAGAGAGGACATTATATAATGATAGGGGGCACTGTATATTATAATAACAGAGGACATTATGTAATATAAGGGGCACTGTATATTATAATAACAGAGGACATTATGTAATGATAGGGGGCACTGTATATTATAATAACAGAGGACATTATGTAATATAAGGGGCACTGTATATTATAATAACAGAGGACATTATGTAATATAAGGGGCACTGTATATTATAATAAGAGAGGACATCATGTAATGATAGGGGGCACTGTATATTATAATAAGAGAGGACATTATATAATTAAAGGTGGGCATTGTATATTATAATAACAGAGGACATTATGTAATATAAGGGGCACTGTATATTATAATAACAGAGGACATTATGTAATGATAGGGGGCACTGTATATTATAATAAGAGAGGACATTATATAATGATAGGGGGCACTGTATATTATAATAACAGAGGACATTATGTAATATAAGGGGCACTGTATATTATAATAACAGAGGACATTATGTAATATAAGGGGCACTGTATATTATAATAACAGAGGACATTATATAATGATAGGGGGCACTGTATATTATAATATCAGAGGACATTATGTAATATAAGGGGCACTGTATATTATAATAACAGAGGACATTATGTAATATAAGGGGCACTGTATATTATAATAACAGAGGACATTATGTAATGATATGGGGCACTGTATATTATAATAACAGAGGACATTATGTATTAATTGGGGGCACTGTATATTATAATAATAGAGGACATTATGTTATATATGGGGCACTGTATATTATAATAACAGAGGACATTATGTAATGATAGGGGGCACTGTATATTATAATAAGAGAGGACATTATATAATGATAGGGGGCACTGTATATTATAATAACAGAGGACATTATGTAATATAAGGGGCACTGTATATTATAATAACGGAGGACATTATGTAATGATAGGGGGCACTGTATATTATAATAACAGAGGACATTATGTAATATAAGGGGCACTGTATATTATAATAACAGAGGACATTATGTAATATAAGGGGCACTGTATATTATAATAAGAGAGGACATTATGTAATGATAGGGGGCACTGTATATTATAATAAGAGAGGACATTATATAATTAAAGGTGGGCATTGTATATTATAATAACAGAGGACATTATGTAATATAAGGGGCACTGTATATTATAATAACAGAGGACATTATGTAATGATAGGGGGCACTGTATATTATAATAAGAGAGGACATTATATAATGATAGGGGGCACTGTATATTATAATAACAGAGGACATTATGTAATATAAGGGGCACTTTATATTATAATAACAGAGGACATTATGTTATGATAGGGGGCACTGTATATTATAATAACAGAGGACATTATGTAATGATAGGGGGCACTGTATATTATAATAACAGAGGACATTATGTAATGATAGGGGGCAGTGTACATTATAATAACAGAGGACATTATGTAATGATAGGGGGCACTGTATATTATAATAACAGAGGACATTATGTAATATAAGTGGCACTGTATATTATAATAACAGAGGACATTATGTTATATAAGGGGCACTGTATATTATAATAACAGAGGACATTATGTAATGTAAGGGGCACTGTATATTATAATAACAGAGGACATTATGTAATATAAGGGGCACTGTATATTATAATAACAGAGGACATTATGTAATGATAGGGGGCACTGTATATTATAATAACAGAGGACATTATGTAATAATTGGGGGCACTGTATATTATAATAAGAGAGGACATTATATAATGATAGGGGGCACTGTATATTATAATAACAGAGGACATTATGTAATGATAGGGTGCACTGTATATTATAATAACAGAGGACATTATGTAATGATAGGGGGCAGTGTACATTATAATAACAGAGGACATTATGTAATGATAGGGGGCACTGTATATTATAATAACAGATGACATTATGTAATATAAGTGGCACTGTATATTATAATAACAGAGGACATTATGTTATATAAGGGGCACTGTATATTATAATAACAGAGGACATTATGTAATGTAAGGGGCACTGTATATTATAATAACAGAGGACATTATGTAATATAAGGGGCACTGTATATTATAATAACAGAGGACATTATGTAATGATAGGGGGCACTGTATATTATAATAACAGAGGACATTATGTAATAATTGGGGGCACTGTATATTATAATAAGAGAGGACATTATATAATGATAGGGGGCACTGTATATTATAATAACAGAGGACATTATGTAATGATAGGGTGCACTGTATATTATAATAACAGAGGACATTATGTAATGATAGGGGGCACTGTATATTATAATAACAGAGGACATTATGTAATGATAGGGGGCACTGTATATTATAATAACAGAGGACATTATGTAATGATAGGGGGCACTATATATTATAATAACAGAGGACATTATGTAATGATAGGGGGCACTGTATATTATAATAACAGAGGACATTATGTAATATAAGTGGCACTGTATATTATAATAACAGAGGACATTATGTTATATAAGGGGCACTGTATATTATAATAACAGAGGACATTATATAATTATAGGGGGCACTGTATATTATAATAACAGAGGAAATTATGTAATATAAGGGGCACTGTATATTATAATAACAGAGGACATTATGTAATGATAGGGGGCACTGTATATTATAATAACAGAGGACATTATGTAATGATAGGGGGCACTGTATATTATAATAACAGAGGACATTATGTAATATAAGTGGCACTGTATATTATAATAACAGAGGACATTATGTTATATAAGGGGCACTGTATATTATAATAACAGAGGACATTATGTAATGATAGGGGGCACTGTATATTATAATAACAGAGGACATTATGTAATAATTGGGGGCACTGTATATTATAATAAGAGAGGACATTATGTAATGATAGGGGCCACTGTATATTATAATAACAGAGGACATTATGTAATGATAGGGGGCACTGTACATTATAATAACAGAGGACATTATGTAATGATAGGGTGCACTGTATATTATAATAACAGAGGACATTATGTAATGATAGGGGACACTGTATATTATAATAACAGAGGACATTATGTAATGATTGGGGGCACTGTATATTATAATAACAGAGGACATTATGTATTATAAGTGGCACTGTATATTATAATAACAGAGGACATTATGTTATATAAGGGGCACTGTATATTATAATAACAGAGGACATTATCTAATGTAAGGGGCACTGTATATTATAATAACAGAGGACATTATGTAATATAAGGGGCACTGTATATTATAATAACAGAGGACATTATGTAATATAAGGGGCACTGTATATTATAATAAGAGAGGACATTATGTAATGATAGGGGGCACTGTATATTATAATAAGAGAGGACATTATATAATTATAGGGGGCACTGTATATTATAATAACAGAGGAAATTATGTAATATAAGGGGCACTGTATATTATAATAACAGAGGACATTATGTAATGATAGGGGGCACTGTATATTATAATAACAGAGGACATTATGTAATATAAGGGGCACTGTATATTATAATAACAGAGGACATTATATAATGATAGGGGGCACTGTATATTATAATATCAGAGGACATTATGTAATATAAGGGGCACTGTATATTATAATAACAGAGGACATTATGTAATATAAGGGGCACTGTATATTATAATAACAGAGGACATTATGTAATGATATGGGGCACTGTATATTATAATAACAGAGGACATTATGTATTAATTGGGGGCACTGTATATTATAATAATAGAGGACATTATGTTATATATGGGGCACTGTATATTATAATAACAGAGGACATTATGTAATGATAGGGGGCACTGTATATTATAATAAGAGAGGACATTATATAATGATAGGGGGCACTGTATATTATAATAACAGAGGACATTATGTAATATAAGGGGCACTGTATATTATAATAACAGAGGACATTATGTAATGATAGGGGGCACTGTATATTATAATAACAGAGGACATTATGTAATATAAGGGGCACTGTATATTATAATAACAGAGGACATTATGTAATATAAGGGGCACTGTATATTATAATAAGAGAGGACATTATGTAATGATAGGGGGCACTGTATATTATAATAAGAGAGGACATTATATAATTAAAGGTGGGCATTGTATATTATAATAACAGAGGACATTATGTAATATAAGGGGCACTGTATATTATAATAACAGAGGACATTATGTAATGATAGGGGGCACTGTATATTATAATAAGAGAGGACATTATATAATGATAGGGGGCACTGTATATTATAATAACAGAGGACATTATGTAATATAAGGGGCACTGTATATTATAATAACAGAGGACATTATGTAATGATAGGGGGCACTGTATATTATAATAACAGAGGACATTATGTAATATAAGGGGCACTTTATATTATAATAACAGAGGACATTATGTTATGATAGGGGGCACTGTATATTATAATAACAGAGGACATTATGTAATGATAGGGGGCACTGTATATTATAATAACAGAGGACATTATGTAATGATAGGGGGCAGTGTACATTATAATAACAGAGGACATTATGTAATGATAGGGGGCACTGTATATTATAATAACAGAGGACATTATGTAATATAAGTGGCACTGTATATTATAATAACAGAGGACATTATGTTATATAAGGGGCACTGTATATTATAATAACAGAGGACATTATGTAATGTAAGGGGCACTGTATATTATAATAACAGAGGACATTATGTAATATAAGGGGCACTGTATATTATAATAACAGAGGACATTATGTAATGATAGGGGGCACTGTATATTATAATAACAGAGGACATTATGTAATAATTGGGGGCACTGTATATTATAATAAGAGAGGACATTATATAATGATAGGGGGCACTGTATATTATAATAACAGAGGACATTATGTAATGATAGGGTGCACTGTATATTATAATAACAGAGGACATTATGTAATGATAGGGGGCAGTGTACATTATAATAACAGAGGACATTATGTAATGATAGGGGGCACTGTATATTATAATAACAGATGACATTATGTAATATAAGTGGCACTGTATATTATAATAACAGAGGACATTATGTTATATAAGGGGCACTGTATATTATAATAACAGAGGACATTATGTAATGTAAGGGGCACTGTATATTATAATAACAGAGGACATTATGTAATATAAGGGGCACTGTATATTATAATAACAGAGGACATTATGTAATGATAGGGGGCACTGTATATTATAATAACAGAGGACATTATGTAATAATTGGGGGCACTGTATATTATAATAAGAGAGGACATTATATAATGATAGGGGGCACTGTATATTATAATAACAGAGGACATTATGTAATGATAGGGTGCACTGTATATTATAATAACAGAGGACATTATGTAATGATAGGGGGCACTGTATATTATAATAACAGAGGACATTATGTAATGATAGGGGGCACTGTATATTATAATAACAGAGGACATTATGTAATGATAGGGGGCACTATATATTATAATAACAGAGGACATTATGTAATGATAGGGGGCACTGTATATTATAATAACAGAGGACATTATGTAATATAAGTGGCACTGTATATTATAATAACAGAGGACATTATGTTATATAAGGGGCACTGTATATTATAATAACAGAGGACATTATGTAATGTAAGGGGCACTGTATATTATAATAACAGAGGACATTATGTAATATAAGGGGCACTGTATATTATAATAACAGAGGACATTATGTAATGATAGGGGGCACTGTATATTATAATAACAGAGGACATTATGTAATAATTGGGGGCACTGTATATTATAATAAGAGAGGACATTATGTAATGATAGGGGGCACTGTATATTATAATAACAGAGGACATTATGTAATAATTGGGGGCACTGTATATTATAATAAGAGAGGACATTATATAATGATAGGGGGCACTGTATATTATAATAATAGAGGACATTATGTAATATAAGGGGCACTGTATATTATAATAACAGAGGACATTATGTAATGATAGGGGCACTGTATATTATAATAAGAGAGGACATTATATAATGATAGGGGGCACTGTATATTATAATAACAGAGGACATTATGTAATATAAGGGGCACTGTATATTATAATAACAGAGGACATTATGTATTGATAGGGGGGCACTGTATATTATAATAACAGAGGACATTATGTAATGATAGGGGGCACTGTATATTATAATAACAGAGGACATTATGTAATGATAGGGGGCACTGTATATTATAATAACAGAGGACATTATGTAATATAAGTGGCACTGTATATTATAATAACAGAGGACATTATATAATTATAGGGGGCACTGTATATTATAATAACAGAGGAAATTATGTAATATAAGGGGCACTGTATATTATAATAACAAAGGACATTATGTAATGATAGGGGGCACTGTATATTATAATAACAGAGGACATTATGTAATGATAGGGGGCACTGTATATTATAATAACAGAGGACATTATGTAATATAAGTGGCACTGTATATTATAATAACAGAGGACATTATGTTATATAAGGGGCACTGTATATTATAATAACAGAGGACATTATGTAATGATAGGGGGCACTGTATATTATAATAACAGAGGACATTATGTAATAATTGGGGGCACTGTATATTATAATAAGAGAGGACATTATGTAATGATAGGGGCCACTGTATATTATAATAACAGAGGACATTATGTAATGATAGGGGGCACTGTACATTATAATAACAGAGGACATTATGTAATGATAGGGTGCACTGTATATTATAATAACAGAGGACATTATGTAATGATAGGGGACACTGTATATTATAATAACAGAGGACATTATGTAATGATTGGGGGCACTGTATATTATAATAACAGAGGACATTATGTAATATAAGTGGCACTGTATATTATAATAACAGAGGACATTATGTTATATAAGGGGCACTGTATATTATAATAACAGAGGACATTATCTAATGTAAGGGGCACTGTATATTATAATAACAGAGGACATTATGTAATATAAGGGGCACTGTATATTATAATAACAGAGGACATTATGTAATATAAGGGGCACTGTATATTATAATAAGAGAGGACATTATGTAATGATAGGGGGCACTGTATATTATAATAAGAGAGGACATTATATAATTATAGGGGGCACTGTATATTATAATAACAGAGGAAATTATGTAATATAAGGGGCACTGTATATTATAATAACAGAGGACATTATGTAATGATAGGGGGCACTGTATATTATAATAACAGAGGACATTATGTAATATAAGGGGCACTGTATATTATAATAACAGAGGACATTATATAATGATAGGGGGCACTGTATATTATAATATCAGAGGACATTATGTAATATAAGGGGCACTGTATATTATAATAACAGAGGACATTATGTAATATAAGGGGCACTGTATATTATAATAACAGAGGACATTATGTAATGATATGGGGCACTGTATATTATAATAACAGAGGACATTATGTATTAATTGGGGGCACTGTATATTATAATAATAGAGGACATTATGTTATATATGGGGCACTGTATATTATAATAACAGAGGACATTATGTAATGATAGGGGGCACTGTATATTATAATAAGAGAGGACATTATATAATGATAGGGGGCACTGTATATTATAATAACAGAGGACATTATGTAATATAAGGGGCACTGTATATTATAATAACAGAGGACATTATGTAATGATAGGGGGCACTGTATATTATAATAACAGAGGACATTATGTAATATAAGGGGCACTGTATATTATAATAACAGAGGACATTATGTAATATAAGGGGCACTGTATATTATAATAAGAGAGGACATTATGTAATGATAGGGGGCACTGTATATTATAATAAGAGAGGACATTATATAATTAAAGGTGGGCATTGTATATTATAATAACAGAGGACATTATGTAATATAAGGGGCACTGTATATTATAATAACAGAGGACATTATGTAATGATAGGGGGCACTGTATATTATAATAAGAGAGGACATTATATAATGATAGGGGGCACTGTATATTATAATAACAGAGGACATTATGTAATATAAGGGGCACTGTATATTATAATAACAGAGGACATTATGTAATGATAGGGGGCACTGTATATTATAATAACAGAGGACATTATGTAATATAAGGGGCACTTTATATTATAATAACAGAGGACATTATGTTATGATAGGGGGCACTGTATATTATAATAACAGAGGACATTATGTAATGATAGGGGGCACTGTATATTATAATAACAGAGGACATTATGTAATGATAGGGGGCAGTGTACATTATAATAACAGAGGACATTATGTAATGATAGGGGGCACTGTATATTATAATAACAGAGGACATTATGTAATATAAGTGGCACTGTATATTATAATAACAGAGGACATTATGTTATATAAGGGGCACTGTATATTATAATAACAGAGGACATTATGTAATGTAAGGGGCACTGTATATTATAATAACAGAGGACATTATGTAATATAAGGGGCACTGTATATTATAATAACAGAGGACATTATGTAATGATAGGGGGCACTGTATATTATAATAACAGAGGACATTATGTAATAATTGGGGGCACTGTATATTATAATAAGAGAGGACATTATATAATGATAGGGGGCACTGTATATTATAATAACAGAGGACATTATGTAATGATAGGGTGCACTGTATATTATAATAACAGAGGACATTATGTAATGATAGGGGGCAGTGTACATTATAATAACAGAGGACATTATGTAATGATAGGGGGCACTGTATATTATAATAACAGATGACATTATGTAATATAAGTGGCACTGTATATTATAATAACAGAGGACATTATGTTATATAAGGGGCACTGTATATTATAATAACAGAGGACATTATGTAATGTAAGGGGCACTGTATATTATAATAACAGAGGACATTATGTAATATAAGGGGCACTGTATATTATAATAACAGAGGACATTATGTAATGATAGGGGGCACTGTATATTATAATAACAGAGGACATTATGTAATAATTGGGGGCACTGTATATTATAATAAGAGAGGACATTATATAATGATAGGGGGCACTGTATATTATAATAACAGAGGACATTATGTAATGATAGGGTGCACTGTATATTATAATAACAGAGGACATTATGTAATGATAGGGGGCACTGTATATTATAATAACAGAGGACATTATGTAATGATAGGGGGCACTGTATATTATAATAACAGAGGACATTATGTAATGATAGGGGGCACTATATATTATAATAACAGAGGACATTATGTAATGATAGGGGGCACTGTATATTATAATAACAGAGGACATTATGTAATATAAGTGGCACTGTATATTATAATAACAGAGGACATTATGTTATATAAGGGGCACTGTATATTATAATAACAGAGGACATTATGTAATGTAAGGGGCACTGTATATTATAATAACAGAGGACATTATGTAATATAAGGGGCACTGTATATTATAATAACAGAGGACATTATGTAAAGATAGGGGGCACTGTATATTATAATAACAGAGGACATTATGTAATAATTGGGGGCACTGTATATTATAATAAGAGAGGACATTATGTAATGATAGGGGGCACTGTATATTATAATAACAGAGGACATTATGTAATAATTGGGGGCACTGTATATTATAATAAGAGAGGACATTATATAATGATAGGGGGCACTGTATATTATAATAATAGAGGACATTATGTAATATAAGGGGCACTGTATATTATAATAACAGAGGACATTATGTAATGATAGGGGCACTGTATATTATAATAAGAGAGGACATTATATAATGATAGGGGGCACTGTATATTATAATAACAGAGGACATTATGTAATATAAGGGGCACTGTATATTATAATAACAGAGGACATTATGTATTGATAGGGGGGCACTGTATATTATAATAACAGAGGACATTATGTAATGATAGGGGGCACTGTATATTATAATAACAGAGGACATTATGTAATGATAGGGGGCACTGTATATTATAATAACAGAGGACATTATGTAATATAAGTGGCACTGTATATTATAATAACAGAGGACATTATATAATTATAGGGGGCACTGTATATTATAATAACAGAGGAAATTATGTAATATAAGGGGCACTGTATATTATAATAACAGAGGACATTATGTAATGATAGGGGGCACTGTATATTATAATAACAGAGGACATTATGTAATGATAGGGGGCACTGTATATTATAATAACAGAGGACATTATGTAATATAAGTGGCACTGTATATTATAATAACAGAGGACATTATGTTATATAAGGGGCACTGTATATTATAATAACAGAGGACATTATGTAATGATAGGGGGCACTGTATATTATAATAACAGAGGACATTATGTAATAATTGGGGGCACTGTATATTATAATAAGAGAGGACATTATGTAATGATAGGGGCCACTGTATATTATAATAACAGAGGACATTATGTAATGATAGGGGGCACTGTACATTATAATAACAGAGGACATTATGTAATGATAGGGTGCACTGTATATTATAATAACAGAGGACATTATGTAATGATAGGGGACACTGTATATTATAATAACAGAGGACATTATGTAATGATTGGGGGCACTGTATATTATAATAACAGAGGACATTATGTAATATAAGTGGCACTGTATATTATAATAACAGAGGACATTATGTTATATAAGGGGCACTGTATATTATAATAACAGAGGACATTATCTAATGTAAGGGGCACTGTATATTATAATAACAGAGGACATTATGTAATATAAGGGGCACTGTATATTATAATAACAGAGGACATTATGTAATATAAGGGGCACTGTATATTATAATAAGAGAGGACATTATGTAATGATAGGGGGCACTGTATATTATAATAAGAGAGGACATTATATAATTATAGGGGGCACTGTATATTATAATAACAGAGGAAATTATGTAATATAAGGGGCACTGTATATTATAATAACAGAGGACATTATGTAATGATAGGGGGCACTGTATATTATAATAACAGAGGACATTATGTAATATAAGGGGCACTGTATATTATAATAACAGAGGACATTATATAATGATAGGGGGCACTGTATATTATAATATCAGAGGACATTATGTAATATAAGGGGCACTGTATATTATAATAACAGAGGACATTATGTAATATAAGGGGCACTGTATATTATAATAACAGAGGACATTATGTAATGATATGGGGCACTGTATATTATAATAACAGAGGACATTATGTATTAATTGGGGGCACTGTATATTATAATAATAGAGGACATTATGTTATATATGGGGCACTGTATATTATAATAACAGAGGACATTATGTAATGATAGGGGGCACTGTATATTATAATAAGAGAGGACATTATATAATGATAGGGGGCACTGTATATTATAATAACAGAGGACATTATGTAATATAAGGGGCACTGTATATTATAATAACAGAGGACATTATGTAATGATAGGGGGCACTGTATATTATAATAACAGAGGACATTATGTAATATAAGGGGCACTGTATATTATAATAACAGAGGACATTATGTAATATAAGGGGCACTGTATATTATAATAAGAGAGGACATTATGTAATGATAGGGGGCACTGTATATTATAATAAGAGAGGACATTATATAATTAAAGGTGGGCATTGTATATTATAATAACAGAGGACATTATGTAATATAAGGGGCACTGTATATTATAATAACAGAGGACATTATGTAATGATAGGGGGCACTGTATATTATAATAAGAGAGGACATTATATAATGATAGGGGGCACTGTATATTATAATAACAGAGGACATTATGTAATATAAGGGGCACTGTATATTATAATAACAGAGGACATTATGTAATGATAGGGGGCACTGTATATTATAATAACAGAGGACATTATGTAATATAAGGGGCACTTTATATTATAATAACAGAGGACATTATGTTATGATAGGGGGCACTGTATATTATAATAACAGAGGACATTATGTAATGATAGGGGGCACTGTATATTATAATAACAGAGGACATTATGTAATGATAGGGGGCAGTGTACATTATAATAACAGAGGACATTATGTAATGATAGGGGGCACTGTATATTATAATAACAGAGGACATTATGTAATATAAGTGGCACTGTATATTATAATAACAGAGGACATTATGTTATATAAGGGGCACTGTATATTATAATAACAGAGGACATTATGTAATGTAAGGGGCACTGTATATTATAATAACAGAGGACATTATGTAATATAAGGGGCACTGTATATTATAATAACAGAGGACATTATGTAATGATAGGGGGCACTGTATATTATAATAACAGAGGACATTATGTAATAATTGGGGGCACTGTATATTATAATAAGAGAGGACATTATATAATGATAGGGGGCACTGTATATTATAATAACAGAGGACATTATGTAATGATAGGGTGCACTGTATATTATAATAACAGAGGACATTATGTAATGATAGGGGGCAGTGTACATTATAATAACAGAGGACATTATGTAATGATAGGGGGCACTGTATATTATAATAACAGATGACATTATGTAATATAAGTGGCACTGTATATTATAATAACAGAGGACATTATGTTATATAAGGGGCACTGTATATTATAATAACAGAGGACATTATGTAATGTAAGGGGCACTGTATATTATAATAACAGAGGACATTATGTAATATAAGGGGCACTGTATATTATAATAACAGAGGACATTATGTAATGATAGGGGGCACTGTATATTATAATAACAGAGGACATTATGTAATAATTGGGGGCACTGTATATTATAATAAGAGAGGACATTATATAATGATAGGGGGCACTGTATATTATAATAACAGAGGACATTATGTAATGATAGGGTGCACTGTATATTATAATAACAGAGGACATTATGTAATGATAGGGGGCACTGTATATTATAATAACAGAGGACATTATGTAATGATAGGGGGCACTGTATATTATAATAACAGAGGACATTATGTAATGATAGGGGGCACTATATATTATAATAACAGAGGACATTATGTAATGATAGGGGGCACTGTATATTATAATAACAGAGGACATTATGTAATATAAGTGGCACTGTATATTATAATAACAGAGGACATTATGTTATATAAGGGGCACTGTATATTATAATAACAGAGGACATTATGTAATGTAAGGGGCACTGTATATTATAATAACAGAGGACATTATGTAATATAAGGGGCACTGTATATTATAATAACAGAGGACATTATGTAATGATAGGGGGCACTGTATATTATAATAACAGAGGACATTATGTAATAATTGGGGGCACTGTATATTATAATAAGAGAGGACATTATGTAATGATAGGGGGCACTGTATATTATAATAACAGAGGACATTATGTAATAATTGGGGGCACTGTATATTATAATAAGAGAGGACATTATATAATGATAGGGGGCACTGTATATTATAATAATAGAGGACATTATGTAATATAAGGGGCACTGTATATTATAATAACAGAGGACATTATGTAATGATAGGGGCACTGTATATTATAATAAGAGAGGACATTATATAATGATAGGGGGCACTGTATATTATAATAACAGAGGACATTATGTAATATAAGGGGCACTGTATATTATAATAACAGAGGACATTATGTATTGATAGGGGGGCACTGTATATTATAATAACAGAGGACATTATGTAATGATAGGGGGCACTGTATATTATAATAACAGAGGACATTATGTAATGATAGGGGGCACTGTATATTATAATAACAGAGGACATTATGTAATATAAGTGGCACTGTATATTATAATAACAGAGGACATTATGTAATATAAAGGGCACTGTATATTATAATAACAGAGGACATTATATAATGATAGGGGGCACTGTATATTATAATATCAGAAGACATTATGTAATATAAGGGGCACTGTATATTATAATAACAGAGGACATTATGTAATATAAAGGGCACTGTATATTATAATAACAGAGGACATTATATAATGATAGGGGGCACTGTATATTATAATATCAAAGGACATTATGTTATGATAGGGGGCACTGTATATTATAATAACAGAGGACATTATGTATTGATAGGGGCACTGTATATTATAATAAGAGAGGACATTATATAATGATAGGGGGCACTGTATATTATAATAACAGAGGAAATTATGTAATATAAGGGGCACTGTATATTATAATAACAGAGGACATTATGTAATGATAGGGGGCACTGTATATTATAATAACAGAGGACATTATGTAATATAAGGGGCACTGTATATTATAATAACAGAGGACATTATATAATGATAGGGGGCACTGTATATTATAATATCAGAGGACATTATGTAATATAAGGGGCACTGTATATTATAATAACAGAGGACATTATGTAATATAAGGGGCAATGTATATTATAATAAGAGAGGACATTATGTAATGATAGGGGGCACTGTATATTATAATAAGAGAGGACATTATATAATTATAGGGGGCACTGTATATTATAATAACAGAGGAAATTATGTAATATAAGGGGCACTGTATATTATAATAACATAGGACATTATGTAATGATAGGGGGCACTGTATATTATAATAACAGAGGACATTATGTAATGATAGGGGGCACTGTATATTATAATAACAGAGGACATTATGTAATATAAGTGGCACTGTATATTATAATAACAGAGGACATTATGTTATATAAGGGGCACTGTATATTATAATAACAGAGGACATTATGTAATGATAGGGGGCACTGTATATTATAATAACAGAGGACATTATGTAATAATTGGGGGCACTGTATATTATAATAAGAGAGGACATTATGTAATGATAGGGGCCACTGTATATTATAATAACAGAGGACATTATGTAATGATAGGGGGCACTGTACATTATAATAACAGAGGACATTATGTAATGATAGGGTGCACTGTATATTATAATAACAGAGGACATTATTTAATGATAGGGGGCACTGTATATTATAATAACAGAGGACATTATGTAATGATTGGGGGCACTGTATATTATAATAACAGAGGACATTATGTAATATAAGTGGCACTGTATATTATAATAACAGAGGACATTATGTTATATAAGGGGCACTGTATATTATAATAACAGAGGACATTATCTAATGTAAGGGGCACTGTATATTATAATAACAGAGGACATTATGTAATATAAGGGGCACTGTATATTATAATAACAGATGACATTATGTAATGATAGGGGGCACTGTATATTATAATAACAGAGGACATTATGTAATAATTGGGGGCACTGTATATTATAATAAGAGAGGACATTATATAATGATAGGGGGCACTGTATATTATAATAATAGAGGACATTATGTAATGATAGGGTGCACTGTATATTATAATAACAGAGGACATTATGAAATGATAGGGGGCACTGTATATTATAATAACAGAGGACATTATGTAATGATAGGGGGCACTGTATATTATAATAACAGAGGACATTATGTAATGATAGGGGGCACTGTATATTATAATAACAGAGGACATTATGTAATGATAGGGGGCACTGTATATTATAATAACAGAGGACATTATGTAATATAAGTGGCACTGTATATTATAATAACAGAGGACATTATGTTATATAAGGGGCACTGTATATTATAATAACAGAGGACATTATGTAATGTAAGGGGCACTGTATATTATAATAACAGAGGACATTATGTAATATAAGGGGCACTGTATATTATAATGACAGAGGACATTATGTAATGATAGGGGGCACTGTATATTATAATAACAGAGGACATTATGTAATAATTGGGGGCACTGTATATTATAATAAGAGAGGACATTATATAATGATAGGGGGCACTGTATATTATAATAATAGAGGACATTATGTAATATAAGGGGCACTGTATATTATAATAACAGAGGACATTATGTAATGATAGGGGCACTGTATATTATAATAAGAGAGGACATTATATAATGATAGGGGGCACTGTATATTATAATAACAGAGGACATTATGTAATATAAGGGGCACTGTATATTATAATAACAGAGGACATTATGTAATGATAGGGGGGCACTGTATATTATAATAACAGAGGACATTATGTAATGATAGGGGGCACTGTATATTATAATAACAGAGGACATTATGTAATGATAGGGGGCACTGTATATTATAATAACAGAGGACATTATGTAATATAATTGGCACTGTATATTATAATAACAGAGGACATTATGTAATATAAAGGGCACTGTATATTATAATAACAGAGGACATTATATAATGATAGGGGGGAACTGTATATTATAATATCAGAGGACATTATGTTATGATAGGGGGCACTGTATATTATAATAACAGAGGACATTATGTATTGATAGGGGCACTGTATATTATAATAAGAGAGGACATTATATAATGATAGGGGGCACTGTATATTATAATAACAGAGGAAATTATGTAATATAAGGGGCACTGTATATTATAATAACAGAGGACATTATGTAATGATAGGGGGCACTGTATATTATAATAACAGAGGACATTATGTAATATAAGGAGCACTGTATATTATAATAACAGAGGACATTATATAATGATAGGGGGCACTGTATATTATAATATCAGAGGACATTATGTAATATAAGGGGCACTGTATATTATAATAACAGAGGACATTATGTAATATAAGGGGCACTGTATATTATAATAAGAGAGGACATTATGTAATGATAGGGGGCACTGTATATTATAATAAGAGAGGACATTATATAATTATAGGGGGCACTGTATATTATAATAACAGAGGAAATTATGTAATATAAGGGGCACTGTATATTATAATAACAGAGGACATTATGTGATAATAGGGGGCACTGTATATTATAATAACAGAGGACATTATGTAATATAAGGGGCACTGTATATTATAATAACAGAGGACATTATATAATGATAGGGGGCACTGTATATTATAATATCAGAGGACATTATGTAATATAAGGGGCACTGTATATTATAATAACAGAGGACATTATGTAATATAAGGGGCACTGTATATTATAATAACAGAGGACATTATGTAATGATAGGGGGCACTGTATATTATAATAACAGAGGACATTATGTATTAATTGGGGGCACTGTATATTATAATAACATAGGACATTATGTAATGATAGGGGGCACTGTATATTATAATAACAGAGGACATTATGTAATATAAGGGGCACTGTATATTATAATAACAGAGGACATTATGTAATATAAGGGGCACTGTATATTATAATAACAGAGGACATTATGTAATGATAGGGGGCACTGTATATTATAATAACAGAGGACATTATGTAATGATAGGGGGCACTGTATATTATAATAACAGAGGACATTATGTAATGATAGAGTGCACTGTATATTATAATAACAGAGGACATTATGTAATGATAGGGGGCACTGTATATTATAATAACAGAGGACATTATGTAATATAAGGGGCACTGTATATTATAATAACAGAGGACATTATATAATGATAGGGGGCACTGTATATTATAATATCAGAGGACATCATGTAATATAAGGGGCACTGTATATTATAATAACAGAGGACATTATGTAATATAAGGGGCACTGTATATTATAATAAGAGAGGACATTATGTAATGATAGGGGGCACTGTATATTATAATAAGAGAGGACATTATATAATTATAGGGGGGACTGTATATTATAATAACAGAGGACATTATGTAATATAAGGGGCACTGTATATTATAATAACAGAGGACATTATGTAATGATAGGAGGCACTGTATATTATAATAACAGAGGACATTATGTATTAATTGGGGGCACTGTATATTATAATAATAGAGGACATTATGTAATATAAGGGGCACTGTATATTATAATAACAAAGGACATTATGTAATGATAGGGGGCACTGTATATTATAATAAGAGAGGACATTATATAATGATAGGGGGCACTGTATATTATAATAACAGAGGACATTATGTAATATAAGGGGCACTGTATATTATAATAACAGAGGACATTATGTAATGATAGGGGGCACTGTATATTATAATAACAGAGGACATTATGTAATATAAGGGGCACTTTATATTATAATAACAGAGGACATTATGTAATATAAGGGGCACTGTATATTATAATAACAGAGGACATTATGTAATGATAGGGGGCACTGTATATTATAATAACAGAGGACATTATGTAATGATTGGGTGCACTGTATATTATAATAAGAGAGGACATTATATAATGATAGGGGGCACTGCATATTATAATAATAGAGGACATTATGTAATATAAGGGGCACTGTATATTATAATAACAGAGGACATTATGTAATGATAGGGGGCACTGTATATTATAATAACAGAGGATATTATGTAATGATAGGGGGCACTGTATATTATAATAACAGAGGACATAATGTAATGATAGGGGACACTGTATATTATAATAACAGAAGACATTATGTAATATAAGGGGCACTGTATATTATAATAACAGAGGACATTATGTAATGATAGGGGGCACTGTATATTATAATAACAGAGGACATTATGTAATGATAGGGGGCACTGTATATTATAATAACAGAGGACATTATGTAATATAAGGGGCACTGTATATTATAATAACAGAGGACATTATGTAATGATAGGGTGCACTGTATATTATAATAACAGAGGACATTATGTAATGATAGGGGGCACTGTATATTATAATAACAGAGGACATTATGTAATATAAGTGGCACTGTATATTATAATAACAGAGGACATTATGTTATATAAGGGGCACTGTATATTATAATAACAGAGGACATTATGTAATGTAAGGGGCACTTAATGTAAGGGGCACTGTATATTATAATAACAGAGGACATTATGTAATATAAGGGGCACTGTATATTATAATAACAGAGGACATTATGTAATGATAGGGGGCACTGTATATTATAATAACAGAGGACATTATGTAATAATTGGGGGCACTGTTTATTATAATAAGAGAGGACATTATATAATGATAGGAGGTACTGTATATTATAATAATAGAGGACATTATGTAATATAAGGGGCACTGTATATTATAATAACAGAGGACATTATGTAATGATAGGGGGCACTGTATATTATAATAACAGAGGACATTATGTAATGATAGGGGGCACTGTATATTATAATAACAAAGGACATTATGTAATATAAGTGGCACTGTATATTATAATAACAGAGGACATTATGTAATATAAAGGGCACTGTATATTATAATAACAGAGGACATTATATAATGATAGGGGGCACTGTATATTATAATAACAGAGGACATTATGTAATATAAAGGGCACTGTATATTATAATAACAGAAGACATTATGTAATATAAGGGGCACTGTATATTATAATAACAGAGGACATTATGTAATATAAAGGGCACTGTATATTATAATAACAGAGGACATTATATAATGATAGGGGGCACTGTATATTATAAGATCAGAGGACATTATGTTATGATAGGGGGCACTGTATATTATAATAACAGAGGACATTATGTATTGATAGGGGCACTGTATATTATAATAAGAGAGGACATTATATAATGATAGGGGGCACTGTATATTATAATAACAGAGGAAATTATGTAATATAAGGGGCACTGTATATTATAATAACAGAGGACATTATGTAATAATTGGGGGCACTGTATATTATAATAAGAGAGGACATTATATAATGATAGGGGGCACTGTATATTATAATAATAGAGGACATTATGTAATATAAGGGGCACTGTATATTATAATAACAGAGGACACTATGTAATGATAGGGGGCACTGTATATTATAATAACAGAGGACATTATATAATGATAGGGGGCACTGTATATTATAATATCAGAGGACATTATGTTATGATAGGGGTCACTGTATATTATAATAACAGAGGACATTATGTAATGATAGGGGGCACTGTATATTATAATAACAGAGGACATTATGTAATGATAGGGGGCACTGTATATTATAATAACAGAGGACATTATGTAATATAAGGGGCACTGTATATTATAATAACAGAGGACATTATGTAATATAAGGGGCACTTTATATTATAATAACAGAGGACATTATGTAATATAAGGGGCACTGTATATTATAATAACAGAGGACATTATGTAATGATAGGGGGCACTGTATATTATAATAACAGTGGACATTATGTAATGATTGGGGGCACTGTATATTATAATAAGAGAGGACATTATATAATGATAGGGGGCACTGTATATTATAATAATAGAGGACATTATGTAATATAAGGGGCACTGTATATTATAGTAACAGAGGACATTATGTAATGATAGGGGGCACTGTATATTATAATAACAGAGGACATTATGTAATGATAGGGGGCACTGTATATTATAATAACAGAGGACATAATGTAATGATAGGGGACACTGTATATTATAATAACAGAGGACATTATATAATGATAGGTGGCACTGTATATTATAATAACAGAGGAAATTATGTAATATAAGGGGCACTGTATATTATAATAACAGAGGACATTATGTAATATAAGGGGCACTGTATATTATAATAACATAGGACATTATGTAATGATAGGGGGCACTGTATATTATAATAACAGAGGACATTATGTAATAATTGGGGGCACTGTATATTATAATAAGAGAGGACATTATATAATGATAGGGGGCACTGTATATTATAATAATAGAGGACATTATGTAATATAAGGGGCACTGTATATTATAATAACAGAGGACACTATGTAATGATAGGGGGCACTGTATATTATAATAAGAGAGGACATTATATAATGATAGGGGGCACTGTATATTATAATATCAGAGGACATTATGTTATGATAGGGGTCACTGTATATTATAATAACAGAGGACATTATGTAATGATAGGGGGCACTGTATATTATAATAACAGAGGACATTATGTAATGATAGGGGGCACTGTATATTATAATAACAGAGGACATTATGTAATATAAGGGGCACTGTATATTATAATAACAGAGGACATTATGTAATATAAGGGGCACTTTATATTATAATAACAGAGGACATTATGTAATATAAGGGGCACTGTATATTATAATAACAGAGGACATTATGTAATGATAGGGGGCACTGTATATTATAATAACAGTGGACATTATGTAATGATTGGGGGCACTGTATATTATAATAAGAGAGGACATTATATAATGATAGGGGGCACTGTATATTATAATAATAGAGGACATTATGTAATATAAGGGGCACTGTATATTATAGTAACAGAGGACATTATGTAATGATAGGGGGCACTGTATATTATAATAACAGAGGACATTATGTAATGATAGGGGGCACTGTATATTATAATAACAGAGGACATAATGTAATGATAGGGGACACTGTATATTATAATAACAGAGGACATTATATAATGATAGGTGGCACTGTATATTATAATAACAGAGGAAATTATGTAATATAAGGGGCACTGTATATTATAATAACAGAGGAAATTATGTAATATAAGGGGCACTGTATATTATAATAACATAGGACATTATGTAATGATAGGGGGCACTGTATATTATAATAACAGAGGACATTATGTAATATAAGGGGCACTGTATATTATAATAACAGAGGACATTATGTAATATAAGGGGCACTGTATATTATAATAACAGAGGACATTATGTAATGATAGGGGGCACTGTATATTATAATAACAGAGGACATTATGTAATGATAGGGGGCACTGTATATTATAATAACAGAGGACATTATGTAATATAAGGGGCACTGTATATTATAATAACAGAGGACATTATGTAATGATAGGGTGCACTGTATATTATAATAACAGAGGACATTATGTAATGATAGGGGGCACTGTATATTATAATAACAGAGGACATTATGTAATATAAGTGGCACTGTATATTATAATAACAGAGGACATTATGTAATGATAGGGGGCACTGTATATTATAATAACAGAGGACATTATGTAATATAAGGGGCACTGTATATTATAATAACATAGGACATTATGTAATGATAGGGGGCACTGTATATTATAATAACAGAGGACATTATGTAATAATTGGGGGCACTGTATATTATAATAAGAGAGGACATTATATAATGATAGGGGGCACTGTATATTATAATAACAGAGGACATTATGTAATATAAGTGGCACTGTATATTATAATAACAGAGGACATTATGTAATATAAAGGGCACTGTATATTATATTAACAGAGGACATTATATAATGATAGGGGGCACTGTATATTATAATAACAGAAGACATTATGTAATATAAGGGGCACTGTATATTATAATAACAGAGGACATTATGTAATGATAGGGGGCACTGTATATTATAATAAGAGAGGACATTATATAATGATAGGGGGCACTGTATATTATAATATCAGAGGACATTATGTTATGATAGGGGGCACTGTATATTATAATAACAGAGGACATTATGTATTGATAGGGGCACTGTATATTATAATAACAGAGGACATTATGTAATATAAGGGGCACTGTATATTATAATAACAGATGACATTATGTAATGATAGGGGGCACTGTATATTATAATAACAGAGGACATTATGTAATAATTGGGGGCACTGTATATTATAATAAGAGAGGACATTATGTTATATAAGGGGCACTGTATATTATAATAACAGAGGACATTATGTTATATAAGGGGCACTGTATATTATAATAACAGAGGACATTATGTAATGTAAGGGGCACTGTATATTATAATAACAGAGGACATTATGTAATATAAGGGGCACTGTATATTATAATAACAGAGGACATTATGTAATAATAGGGGGCACTGTATATTATAATAACAGAGGACATTATGTAATAATTGGGGGCACTGTATATTATAATAAGAGAGGACATTATATAATGATAGGGGGCACTGTATATTATAATAATAGAGGACATTATGTAATATAAGGGGCACTGTATATTATAATAACAGAGGACATTATGTAATGATAGGGGGCATTGTATATTATAATAATAGAGGACATTATGTAATATAAGGGGCACTGTATATTATAATAACAGAGGACATTATGTAATGATAGGGTGCACTGTATATTATAATAACAGAGGACATTATGTAATGATAGGGGGCACTGTATATTATAATAACAGAGGACATTATGTAATATAAGTGGCACTGTATATTATAATAACAGAGGACATTATGTTATATAAGGGGCACTGTATATTATAATAACAGAGGACATTATGTAATGTAAGGGGCACTGTATATTATAATAACAGAGGACATTATGTAATATAAGGGGCACTGTATATTATAATAACAGAGGACATTATGTAATGATAGGGGGCACTGTATATTATAATAAGAGAGGACATTATATAATGATAGGGGGCACTGTATATTATAATATCAGAGGACATTATGTTATGATAGGGGGCACTGTATATTATAATAACAGAGGACATTATGTATTGATAGGGGCACTGTATATTATAATAACAGAGGACATTATGTAATATAAGGGGCACTGTATATTATAATAACAGATGACATTATGTAATGATAGGGGGCACTGTATATTATAATAACAGAGGACATTATGTAATAATTGGGGCACTGTATATTATAATAAGAGAGGACATTATGTTATATAAGGGGCACTGTATATTATAATAACAGAGGACATTATGTTATATAAGGGGCACTGTATATTATAATAACAGAGGACATTATGTAATGTAAGGGGCACTGTATATTATAATAACAGAGGACATTATGTAATATAAGGGGCACTGTATATTATAATAACAGAGGACATTATGTAATAATAGGGGGCACTGTATATTATAATAACAGAGGACATTATGTAATAATTGGGGGCACTGTATATTATAATAAGAGAGGACATTATATAATGATAGGGGGCACTGTATATTATAATAATAGAGGACATTATGTAATATAAGGGGCACTGTATATTATAATAACAGAGGACATTATGTAATGATAGGGGGCATTGTATATTATAATAATAGAGGACATTATGTAATATAAGGGGCACTGTATATTATAATAACAGAGGACATTATGTAATGATAGGGTGCACTGTATATTATAATAACAGAGGACATTATGTAATGATAGGGGGCACTGTATATTATAATAACAGAGGACATTATGTAATATAAGTGGCACTGTATATTATAATAACAGAGGACATTATGTTATATAAGGGGCACTGTATATTATAATAACAGAGGACATTATGTAATGTAAGGGGCACTGTATATTATAATAACAGAGGACATTATGTAATATAAGGGGCACTGTATATTATAATAACAGAGGACATTATGTAATGATAGGGGGCACTGTATATTATAATAAGAGAGGACATTATATAATGATAGGGGGCACTGTATATTATAATATCAGAGGACATTATGTTATGATAGGGGGCACTGTATATTATAATAACAGAGGACATTATGTATTGATAGGGGCACTGTATATTATAATAACAGAGGACATTATGTAATATAAGGGGCACTGTATATTATAATAACAGAGGACATTATGTATTAATTGGGGGCACTGTATATTATAATAATAGAGGACATTATGTAATATAAGGGGCACTGTATATTATAATAACAGAGGACATTATGTAATGATAGAGGGCACTGTATATTATAATAAGAGAGGACATTATATAATGATAGGGGGCACTGTATATTATAATAACAGAGGACATTATGTAATATAAGGGGCACTGTATATTATAATAACAGAGGACATTATGTAATGATAGGGGGCACTGTATATTATAATAACAGAGGACATTATGTAATATAAGGGGCACTGTATATTATAATAACAGAGGACATTATGTAATATAAGGGGCACTGTATATTATAATAACAGAGGACATTATGTAATGATAGGGGGCACTGTATATTATAATAACAGAGGACATTATGTAATATAAGGGGCACTGTATATTATAATAACAGAGGACATTATGTAATGATAGGGGGCACTGTATATTATAATAACAGAGGACATTATGTAATATAAGGAGCACTGTATATTATAATAACAGAGGACATTATATAATGATAGGGGGCACTGTATATTATAATATCAGAGAACATCATGTAATATAAGGGGCACTGTATATTATAATAACAGAGGACATTATGTAATATAAGGGGCACTGTATATTATAATAAGAGAGGACATTATGTAATGATAGGGGGCACTGTATATTATAATAAGAGAGGACATTATATAATTATAGGGGGGACTGTATATTATAATAACAGAGGACATTATGTAATATAAGGGGCACTGTATATTATAATAACAGAGGACATTATGTAATGATAGGGGGCACTGTATATTATAATAACAGAGGACATTATGTATTAATTGGGGGCACTGTATATTATAATAATAGAGGACATTATGTAATATAAGGGGCACTGTATATTATAATAACAGAGGACATTATGTAATGATAGGGGGCACTGTATATTATAATAAGAGAGGACATTATATAATGATAGGGGGCACTGTATATTATAATAACAGAGGACATTATGTAATATAAGGGGCACTGTATATTATAATAACAGAGGACATTATGTAATGATAGGGGGCACTGTATATTATAATAACAGAGGACATTATGTAATATAAGGGGCACTGTATATTATAATAACAGAGGACATTATGTAATGATAGGGGGCACTGTATATTATAATAACAGAGGACATTATGTAATGATAGGGGGCACTGTATATTATAATAACAGAGGACATTATGTAATGATTGGGTGCACTGTATATTATAATAAGAGAGGACATTATATAATGATAGGGGGCACTGCATATTATAATAATAGAGGACATTATGTAATATAAGGGGCACTGTATATTATAATAACAGAGGACATTATGTAATGATAGGGGGCACTGTATATTATAATAACAGAGGATATTATGTAATGATAGGGGGCACTGTATATTATAATAACAGAGGACATAATGTAATGATAGGGGACACTGTATATTATAATAAGAGAGGACATTATATAATGATAGGGGGCACTGTATATTATAATAACAGAGGAAATTATGTAATATAAGGGGCACTGTATATTACAATAACAGAGGACATTATGTAATATAAGGGGCACTGTATATTATAATAACATAGGACATTATGTAATGATAGGGGGCACTGTATATTATAATAACAGAGGACATTATGTAATGATAGGGGGCACTGTATATTATAATAACAGAGGACATTATGTAATATAAGGGGCACTGTATATTATAATAACAGAGGACATTATGTAATGATAGGGGGCACTGTATATTATAATAACAGAGGACATTATGTAATATAAGGGGCACTGTATATTATAATAACAGAGGACATTATGTAATATAAGGGGCACTGTATATTATAATAACAGAGGACATTATGTAATGATAGGGGGCACTGTATATTATAATAACAGAGGATATTATGTAATGATTAGGGGGCACTGTATATTATAATAACAGAGGACATTATGTAATGATAGGGGGCACTGTATATTATAATAACAGAGGACATTATGTATTAATTGGGGGCACTGTATATTATAATAATAGAGGACATTATGTAATATAAGGGGCACTGTATACTATAATAACAGAGGACATTATGTAATGATAGGGGGCACTGTATATTATAATAAGAGAGGACATTATATAATGATAGGGGGCACTGTATATTATAATAACAGAGGACATTATGTAATATAAGGGGCACTGTATATTATAATAACAGAGGACATTATGTAATGATAAGGGGCACTGTATATTATAATAACAGAGGACATTATGTAATATAAGGGGCACTTTATATTATAATAACAGAGGACATTATGTAATATAAGGGGCACTGTATATTATAATAACAGAGGACATTATGTAATGATAGGGGGCACTGTATATTATAATAACAGAGGACATTATGTAATGATTGGGTGCACTGTATATTATAATAAGAGAGGACATTATATAATGATAGGGGGCACTGCATATTATAATAATAGAGGACATTATGTAATATAAGGGGCACTGTATATTATAATAACAGAGGACATTATGTAATGATAGGGGGCACTGTATATTATAATAACAGAGGATATTATGTAATGATAGGGGGCACTGTATATTATAATAACAGAGGACATAATGTAATGATAGGGGACACTGTATATTATACTAAGAGAGGACATTATATAATGATAGGGGGCACTGTATATTATAATAACAGAGGAAATTATGTAATATAAGGGGCACTGTATATTACAATAACAGAGGACATTATGTAATATAAGGGGCACTGTATATTATAATAACATAGGACATTATGTAATGATAGGGGGCACTGTATATTATAATAACAGAGGACATTATGTAATGATAGGGGGCACTGTATATTATAATAACAGAGGACATTATGTAATATAAGGGGCACTGTATATTATAATAACAGAGGACATTATGTCATGATAGGGGGCACTGTATATTATAATAACAGAGGACATTATGTAATGATAGGGGGCACTGTATATTATAATAACAGAGGACATTATGTAATATAAAGGGCACTGTATATTATAATAACAGAGGACATTATATAATGATAGGGGGCACTGTATATTATAATAACAGAGGACATTATGTAATGATAGGGTGCACTGTATATTATAATAACAGAGGACATTATGTAATGATAGGGGGCACTGTATATTATAATAACAGAGGACATTATGTAATATAAGTGGCACTGTATATTATAATAACAGAGGACATTATGTTATATAAGGGGCACTGTATATTATAATAACAGAGGACATTATGTAATGTAAGGGGCACTGTATATTATAATAACAGAGGACATTATGTAATATAAGGGGCACTGTATATTATAATAACAGAGGACATTATGTAATGATAGGGGGCACTGTATATTATAATAACAGAGGACATTATGTAATAATTGGGGGCACTGTATATTATAATAAGAGAGGACATTATATAATGATAGGAGGCACTGTATATTATAATAATAGAGGACATTATGTAATATAAGGGGCACTGTATATTATAATAACAGAGGACATTATGTAATGATAGGGGGCACTGTATATTATAATAACAGAGGACATTATGTAATGATAGGGGGCACTGTATATTATAATAACAGAGGACATTATGTAATATAAGTGGCACTGTATATTATAATAACAGAGGACATTATGTAATATAAAGGGCACTGTATATTATAATAACAGAGGACATTATATAATGATAGGGGGCACTGTATATTATAATAACAGAGGACATTATGTAATATAAAGGGCACTGTATATTATAATAACAGAAGACATTATGTAATATAAGGGGCACTGTATATTACAATAACAGAGGACATTATGTAATATAAAGGGCACTGTATATTATAATAACAGAGGACATTATATAATGATAGGGGGCACTGTATATTATAAGATCAGAGGACATTATGTTATGATAGGGGGCACTGTATATTATAATAACAGAGGACATTATGTATTGATAGGGGTACTGTATATTATAATAAGAGAGGACATTATATAATGATAGGGGGCACTGTATATTATAATAATAGAGGACATTATGTAATATAAGGGGCACTGTATATTATAATAACAGAGGACACTATGTAATGATAGGGGGCACTGTATATTATAATAAGAGAGGACATTATATAATGATAGGGGGCACTGTATATTATAATATCAGAGGACATTATGTTATGATAGGGGTCACTGTATATTATAATAACAGAGGACATTATGTAATGATAGGGGGCACTGTATATTATAATAACAGAGGACATTATGTAATGATAGGGGGCATTGTATATTATAATAACAGAGGACATTATGTAATATAAGGGGCACTGTATATTATAATAACAGAGGACATTATGTAATGATAGGGTGCACTGTATATTATAATAACAGAGGACATTATGTAATATAAGGGGCACTTTATATTATAATAACAGAGGACATTATGTAATATAAGGGGCACTGTATATTATAATAACAGAGGACATTATGTAATGATAGGGGGCACTGTATATTATAATAACAGTGGAGATTATGTAATGATTGGGGGCACTATATATTATAATAAGAGAGGACATTATATAATGATAGGGGGCACTGTATATTATAATAATAGAGGACATTATGTAATATAAGGGGCACTGTATATTATAGTAACAGAGGACATTATGTAATGATAGGGGGCACTGTATATTATAATAACAGAGGACATTATGTAATGATAGGGGGCACTGTATATTATAATAACAGAGGACATAATGTAATGATAGGGGACATTGTATATTATAATAACAGAGGACATTATATAATGATAGGTGGCACTGTATATTATAATAACAGAGGAAATTATGTAATATAAGGGGCACTGTATATTATAATAACAGAGGACATTATGTAATATAAGGGGCACTGTATATTATAATAACATAGGACATTATGTAATGATAGGGGGCACTGTATATTATAATAACAGAGGACATTATGTAATATAAGGGGCACTGTATATTATAATAACAGAGGACATTATGTAATATAAGGGGCACTGTATATTATAATAACAGAGGACATTATGTAATGATAGGGGGCACTGTATATTATAATAACAGAGGACATTATGTAATGATAGGGGGCACTGTATATTATAATAACAGAGGACATTATGTAATATAAGGGGCACTGTATATTATAATAACAGAGGACATTATGTAATGATAGGGTGCACTGTATATTATAATAACAGAGGACATTATGTAATGATAGGGGGCACTGTATATTATAATAACAGAGGACATTATGTAATATAAGTGGCACTGTATATTATAATAACAGAGGACAATATGTAATGTAAGGGGCACTGTATATTATAATAACAGAGGACATTATGTAATATAAGGGGCACTGTATATTATAATAACATAGGACATTATGTAATGATAGGGGGCACTGTATATTATAATAACAGAGGACATTATGTAATAATTGGGGGCACTGTATATTATAATAAGTGAGGACATTATATAATGATAGGGGGCACTGTATATTATAATAATAGAGGACATTATGTAATATAAGGGGCACTGTATATTATAATAAGAGAGGACATTATATAATGATAGGGGGCACTGTATATTATAATAACAGAGGACATTATGTAATATAAGGGGCACTGTATATTATAATAACAAAGGACATTATGTAATGATAAGGGGGGCACTGTATATTTTAATAACAGAGGACATTATGTAATGATAGGGGGCACTGTATATTATAATAACAGAGGACATTATGTAATGATAGGGGGCACTGTATATTATAATAACAGAGGACATTATGTAATATAAGTGGCACTGTATATTATAATAACAGAGGACATTATGTAATATAAAGGGCACTGTATATTATATTAACAGAGGACATTATATAATGATAGGGGGCACTGTATATTATAATAACAGAAGACATTATGTAATATAAGGGGCACTGTATATTATAATAACAGAGGACATTATGTAATGATAGGGGGCACTGTATATTATAATAAGAGAGGACATTATATAATGATAGGGGGCACTGTATATTATAATATCAGAGGACATTATGTTATGATAGGGGGCACTGTATATTATAATAACAGAGGACATTATGTATTGATAGGGGCACTGTATATTATAATAACAGAGGACATTATGTAATATAAGGGGCACTGTATATTATAATAACAGATGACATTATGTAATGATAGGGGGCACTGTATATTATAATAACAGAGGACATTATGTAATAATTGGGGGCACTGTATATTATAATAAGAGAGGACATTATGTTATATAAGTTGCACTGTATATTATAATAACAGAGGACATTATGTTATATAAGGGGCACTGTATATTATAATAACAGAGGACATTATGTAATAATAGGGGGCACTGTATATTATAATAACAGAGGACATTATGTAATAATTGGGGGCACTGTATATTATAATAAGAGAGGACATTATATAATGATAGGGGGCACTGTATATTATAATAATAGAGGACATTATGTAATATAAGGGGCACTGTATATTATAATAACAGAGGACATTATGTAATGATAGGGGGCATTGTATATTATAATAATAGAGGACATTATGTAATATAAGGGGCACTGTATATTATAATAACAGAGGACATTATGTAATGATAGGGTGCACTGTATATTATAATAACAGAGGACATTATGTAATGATAGGGGGCACTGTACATTATAATAACAGAGGACATTATGTAATATAAGTGGCACTGTATATTATAATAACAGAGGACATTATGTTATATAAGGGGCACTGTATATTATAATAACAGAGGACATTATGTAATGTAAGGGGCACTGTATATTATAATAACAGAGGACATTATGTAATATAAGGGGCACTGTATATTATAATAACAGAGGACATTATGTAATGATAGGGGGCACTGTATATTATAATAAGAGAGGACATTATATAATGATAGGGGGCACTGTATATTATAATATCAGAGGACATTATGTTATGATAGGGGGCACTGTATATTATAATAACAGAGGACATTATGTATTGATAGGGGCACTGTATATTATAATAACAGAGGACATTATGTAATATAAGGGGCACTGTATATTATAATAACAGAGGACATTATGTATTGATAGGGGCACTGTATATTATAATAACAGAGGACATTATGTAATAATTGGGGGCACTGTATATTATAATAAGAGAGGACATTATGTTATATAAGGGTCACTGTATATTATAATAACAGAGGACATTATGTTATATAAGGGGCACTGTATATTATAATAACAGAGGACATTATGTAATGTAAGGGGCACTGTATATTATAATAACAGAGGACATTATGTAATATAAGGGGCACTGTATATTATAATAATAGAGGACATTATGTAATAATAGGGGGCACTGTATATTATAATAACAGAGGACATTATGTAATATAAGGGGCACTGTATATTATAATAACAAAGGACATTATGTAATGATAGGGGGCACTGTATATTATAATAACAGAGGACATTATGTAATATAAGGGGCACTTTATATTATAATAACAGAGGACATTATGTAATATAAGGGGCACTGTATATTATAATAACAGAGGACATTATGTAATGATAGGGGGCACTGTATATTATAATAACAGAGGACATTATGTAATGATAGGGTGCACTGTATATTATAATAACAGAGGACATTATGTAATGATAGGGGGCACTGTATATTATAATAACAGAGGACATTATGTAATGATAGGGGGCACTGTATATTATAATAACAGAGGACATTATGTAATAATTGGGGGCACTGTATATTATAATAAGAGAGGACATTATATAATGATAGGGGGCACTGTATATTATAATAATAGAGGACATTATGTAATATAAGGGGCACTGTATATTATAATAACAGAGGACATTATGTAATGATAGGGGCACTGTATATTATAATAAGAGAGGACATTATATAATGATAGGGGGCACTGTATATTATAATAACAGAGGACATTATGTAATATAAGGGGCACTGTATATTATAATAACAGAGGACATTATGTAATGATAGGGGGGCACTGTATATTATAATAACAGAGGACATTATGTAATGATAGGGGGCACTGTATATTATAATAACAGAGGACATTATGTAATGATAGGGGGCACTGTATATTATAATAACAGAGGACATTATGTAATATAAGTGGCACTGTATATTATAATAACAGAGGACATTATGTAATATAAAGGGCACTGTATATTATAATAACAGAGGACATTATATAATGATAGGGGGCACTGTATATTATAATAACAGAAGACATTATGTAATATAAGGGGCACTGTATATTATAATAACAGAGGACATTATGTAATATATAGGGCACTGTATATTATAATAACAGAGGACATTATATAATGATAGGGGGCACTGTATATTATAATATCAGAGGACATTATGTTATGATAGGGGGCACTGTATATTATAATAACAGAGGACATTATGTATTGATAGGGGCACTGTATATTATAATAAGAGAGGACATTATATAATGATAGGGGGCACTGTATATTATAATAACAGAGGAAATTATGTAATATAAGGGGCACTGTATATTATAATAACAGAGGACATTATGTAATGATAGGGGGCACTGTATATTATAATAACAGAGGACATTATGTAATATAAGGGGCACTGTATATTATAATAACAGAGGACATTATATAATGATAGGGGGCACTGTATATTATAATATCAGAGGACATTATGTAATATAATGGGCACTGTATATTATAATAACAGAGGACATTATGTAATATAAGGGGCACTGTATATTATAATAAGAGAGGACATTATGTAATGATAGGGGGCACTGTATATTATAATAAGAGAGGACATTATATAATTATAGGGGGCACTGTATATTATAATAACAGAGGAAATTTTGTAATATAAGAGGCACTGTATATTATAATAACAGAGGACATTATGTAATGATAGGGGGCACTGTATATTATAATAACAGAGGACATTATGTAATGATAGGGGGCACTGTATATTATAATAACAGAGGACATTATGTAATATAAGTGGCACTGTATATTATAATAACAGAGGACATTATGTTATATAAGGGGCACTGTATATTATAATAACAGAGGACATTATGTAATGTAAGGGGCACTGTATATTATAATAACAGAGGACATTATGTAATGATAGGGGGCACTGTATATTATAATAACAGAGGACATTATGTAATAATTGGGGGCACTGTATATTATAATAAGAGAGGACATTATGTAATGATAGGGGGCACTGTATATTATAATAACAGAGGACATTATGTAATGATAGGGGGCACTGTACATTATAATAACAGAGGACATTATGTAATGATAGGGTGCACTGTATATTATAATAACAGAGGACATTATGTAATGATAGGGGGCACTGTATATTATAATAACAGAGGACATTATGTAATGATAGGGGGCACTGTATATTATAATAACAGAGGAAATTATGTAATATAAGTGGCACTGTATATTATAATAACAGAGGACATTATGTTATATAAGGGGCACTGTATATTATAATAACAGAGGACATTATGTAATGTAAGGGGCACTGTATATTATAATAACAGAGGACATTATGTAATATAAGGGGCACTGTATATTATAATAACAGAGGACATTATGTAATGATAGGGGGCACTGTATATTATAATAACAGAGGACATTATGTAATAATTGGGGGCACTGTATATTATAATAAGAGAGGACATTATATAATTATAGGGGGCACTGTATATTATAATAATAGAGGACATTATGTAATGATAGGGTGCACTGTATATTATAATAACAGAGGACATTATGTAATGATAGGGTGCACTGTATATTATAATAACAGAGGACATTATGTAATGATAGGGGGCACTGTATATTATAATAACAGAGGACATTATGTAATGATAGGGGGCACTGTATATTATAATAACAGAGGACATTATGTAATGATAGGGGGCACTGTATATTATAATAACAGAGGACATTATGTAATATAAGTGGCACTGTATATTATAATAACAGAGGACATTATGTTATATAAGGGGCACTGTATATTATAATAACAGAGGACATTATGTAATGTAAGGGGCACTGTATATTATAATAACAGAGGACATTATGTAATATAAGGGGCACTGTATATTATAATAACAGAGGACATTATGTAATGATAGGGGGCACTGTATATTATAATAACAGAGGACATTATGTAATAATTGGGGGCACTGTATATTATAATAAGAGAGGACATTATATAATGATAGGGGGCACTGTATATTATAATAATAGAGGACATTATGTAATATAAGGGGCACTGTATATTATAATAACAGAGGACATTATGTAATGATAGGGGCACTGTATATTATAATAAGAGAGGACATTATATAATGATAGGGGGCACTGTATATTATAATAACAGAGGACATTATGTAATATAAGGGGCACTGTATATTATAATAACAGAGGACATTATGTAATGATAGGGGGCACTGTATATTATAATAACAGAGGACATTATGTAATGATAGGGGGCACTGTATATTATAATAACAGAGGACATTATGTAATGATAGGGGGCACTGTATATTATAATAACAGAGGACATTATGTAATATAAGTGGCACTGTATATTATAATAACAGAGGACATTATGTAATATAAAGGGCACTGTATATTATAATAACAGAGGACATTATATAATGATAGGGGGCACTGTATATTATAATAACAGAAGACATTATGTAATATAAGGGGCACTGTATATTATAATAACAGAGGACATTATGTAATATAAAGGGCACTGTATATTATAATAACAGAGGACATTATATAATGATAGGGGGCACTGTATATTATAATATCAGAGGACATTATGTTATGATAGGGGGCACTGTATATTATAATAACAGAGGACATTATGTATTGATAGGGGCACTGTATATTATAATAAGAGAGGAAATTATATAATGATAGGGGGCACTGTATATTATAATAACAGAAGAAATTATGTAATATAAGGGGCACTGTATATTATAATAACAGAGGACATTATGTAATGATAGGGGGCACTGTATATTATAATAACAGAGGACATTATGTAATATAAGGGGCACTGTATATTATAATAACAGAGGACATTATATAATGATAGGGGGCACTGTATATTATAATATCAGAGGACATTATGTAATATAAGGGGCACTGTATATTATAATAACAGAGGACATTATGTAATATAAGGGGCACTGTATATTATAATAAGAGAGGACATTATGTAATGATAGGGGGCACTGTATATTATAATAAGAGAGGACATTATATAATTATAGGGGGCACTGTATATTATAATAACAGAGGAAATTATGTAATATAAGGGGCACTGTATATTATAATAACAGAGGACATTATGTAATGATAGGGGGCACTGTATATTATAATATCAGAGGACATTATGTAATATAAGGGGCACTGTATATTATAATAACAGAGGACATTATGTAATATAAGGGGCACTGTATATTATAATAACAGAGGACATTATGTAATGATAGGGGGCACTGTATATTATAATAACAGAGGACATTATGTATTAATTGGGGGCACTGTATATTATAATAATAGAGGACATTATGTAATATAAGGGGCACTGTATATTATAATAACAGAGGACATTATGTAATGATAGAGGGCACTGTATATTATAATAAGAGAGGACATTATATAATGATAGGGGGCACTGTATATTATAATAACAGAGGACATTATGTAATATAAGGGGCACTGTATATTATAATAACAAAGGACATTATGTAATGATAGGGGGCACTGTATATTATAATAACAGAGGACATTATGTAATATAAGGGGCACTGTATATTATAATAACAGAGGACATTATGTAATATAAGGGGCACTGTATATTATAATAACAGAGGACATTATGTAATGATAGGGGGCACTGTATATTATAATAACAGAGGACATTATATAATGATAGGGGGCACTGTATATTATAATATCAGAGGACATCATGTAATATAAGGGGCACTGTATATTATAATAACAGAGGACATTATGTAATATAAGGGGCACTGTATATTATAATAAGAGAGGACATTATGTAATGATAGGGGGCACTGTATATTATAATAAGAGAGGACATTATATAATTATAGGGGGGACTGTATATTATAATAACAGAGGACATTATGTAATATAAGGGGCACTGTATATTATAATAACAGAGGACATTATGTAATGATAGGGGGCACTGTATATTATAATAACAGAGGACATTATGTATTAATTGGGGGCACTGTATATTATAATAATAGAGGACATTATGTAATATAAGGGGCACTGCATATTATAATAACAGAGGACATTATGTAATGATAGGGGGCACTGTATATTATAATAAGAGAGGACATTATATAATGATAGGGGGCACTGTATATTATAATAACAGAGGACATTATGTAATATAAGGGGCACTGTATATTATAATAACAGAGGACATTATGTAATGATAGGGGGCACTGTATATTATAATAACAGAGGACATTATGTAATATAAGGGGCACTTTATATTATAATAACAGAGGACATTATGTAATATAAGGGGCACTGTATATTATAATAACAGAGGACATTATGTAATGATAGGGGGCACTGTATATTATAATAACAGAGGACATTATGTAATGATTGGGTGCACTGTATATTATAATAAGAGAGGACATTATATAATGATAGGGGGCACTGCATATTATAATAATAGAGGACATTATGTAATATAAGGGGCACTGTATATTATAATAACAGAGGACATTATGTAATGATAGGGGGCACTGTATATTATAATAACAGAGGATATTATGTAATGATAGGGGGCACTGTATATTATAATAACAGAGGACATAATGTAATGATAGGGGACACTGTATATTATAATAAGAGAGGACATTATATAATGATAGGGGGCACTGTATATTATAATAACAGAGGAAATTATGTAATATAAGGGGCACTGTATATTACAATAACAGAGGACATTATGTAATATAAGGGGCACTGTATATTATAATAACATAGGACATTATGTAATGATAGGGGGCACTGTATATTATAATAACAGAGGACATTATGTAATGATAGGGGGCACTGTATATTATAATAACAGAGGACATTATGTAATATAAGGGGCACTGTATATTATAATAACAGAGGACATTATGTAATGATAGGGGGCACTGTATATTATAATAACAGAGGACATTATGTAATGATAGGGGGCACTGTATATTATAATAACAGAGGACATTATGTAATATAAGGGGCACTGTATATTATAATAACAGAGGACATTATGTTATATAAGGGGCACTGTATATTATAATAACAGAGGAAATTATGTAATGTAAGGGGCACTGTATATTATAATAACAGAGGACATTATGTAATATAAGGGGCACTGTATATTATAATAACAGAGGACATTATGTAATGATAGGGGGCACTGTATATTATAATAACAGAGGACATTATGTAATAATTGGGGGCACTGTATATTATAATAAGAGAGGACATTATATAATGATAGGAGGCACTGTATATTACAATAATAGAGGACATTATGTAATATAAGGGGCACTGTATATTATAATAACAGAGGACATTATGTAATGATAGGGGGCACTGTATATTATAATAACAGAGGACATTATGTAATGATAGGGGGCACTGTATATTATAATAACAGAGGACATTATGTAATATAAGTGGCACTGTATATTATAATAACAGAGGACATTATGTAATATAAAGGGCACTGTATATTATAATAACAGAGGACATTATATAATGATAGGGGGCACTGTATATTATAATAACAGAGGACATTATGTGATATAAAGGGCACTGTATATTATAATAACAGAAGACATTATGTAATATAAGGGGCACTGTATATTATAATAACAGAGGACATTATGTAATATAAAGGGCACTGTATATTATAATAACAGAGGACATTATATAATGATAGGGGGCACTGTATATTATAATATCAGAGGACATTATGTTATGATAGGGGGCACTGTATATTATAATAACAGAGGACATTATGTATTGATAGGGGCACTGTATATTATAATAAGAGAGGACATTATATAATGATAGGGGGCACTGTATATTATAATAACAGAGGAAATTATGTAATATAAGGGGCACTGTATATTATAATAACAGAGGACATTATGTAATAATTGGGGGCACTGTATATTATAATAAGAGAGGACATTATATAATGATAGGGGGCACTGTATATTATAATAATAGAGGACATTATGTAATATAAGGGGCACTGTATATTATAATAACAGAGGACACTATGTAATGATAGGGGGCACTGTATATTATAATAAGAGAGGACATTATATAATGATAGGGGGCACTGTATATTATAATAACAGAGGACATTATGTAATGATAGGGGGCACTGTATATTATAATAACAGAGGACATTATGTAATGATAGGGGGCACTGTATATTATAATAACAAAGGACATTATGTAATAATTGGGGGCACTGTATATTATAATAACAAAGGACATTATGTAATAATTGGGGGCACTGTATATTATAATAAGAGAGGACATTATATAATTATAGGGGGCACTGTATATTATAATAATAGAGGACATTATGTAATGATAGGGTGCACTGTATATTATAATAACAGAGGACATTATGTAATGATAGGGGGCACTGTATATTATAATAACAGAGGACATTATGTAATGATAGGGGGCACTGTATATTATAATAACAGAGGACATTATGTAATAATTGGGGGCACTGTATATTATAATAAGAGAGGACATTATATAATTATAGGGGGCACTGTATATTATAATAATAGAGGACATTATGTAATGATAGGGTGCACTGTATATTATAATAACAGAGGACATTATGTAATGATAGGGGGCACTGTATATTATAATAACAGAGGACATTATGTAATGATAGGGGGCACTGTATATTATAATAACAGAGGACATTATGTAATGATAGGGGGCACTGTATATTATAATAACAGAGGACATTATGTAATGATAGGGGGCACTGTATATTATAATAACAGAGGACATTATGTAATATAAGTGGCACTGTATATTATAATAACAGAGGACATTATATTATATAAGGGGCACTGTATATTATAATAACAGAGGACATTATGTAATGTAAGGGGCACTGTATATTATAATAACAGAGGACATTATGTAATATAAGGGGCACTGTATATTATAATAACAGAGGACATTATGTAATGATAGGGGGCACTGTATATTATAATAACAGAGGACATTATGTAATATAAGGGGCACTGTATATTATAATAACAGAGGACATTATATAATGATAGGGGGCACTGTATATTATAATAACAGAGGACATTATGTAATATAAAGGGCACTGCATATTATAATAACAGAGGACATTATATAATGATAGGGGGCACTGTATATTATAATAACAGAAGACATTATGTAATATAAGGGGCACTGTATATTATAATAACAGAGGACATTATGTAATATATAGGGCACTGTATATTATAATAACAGAGGACATTATATAATGATAGGGGGCACTGTATATTATAATATCAGAGGACATTATGTAATATAAGGGGCACTGTATATTATAATAACAGAGGACATTATGTAATATAAGGGGCACTGTATATTATAATAACAGAGGACATTATGTAATGATAGGGGGCACTATATTATAATAACAGAGGACATTATGTATTAATTGGGGGCACTGTATATTATAATAATAGAGGACATTATGTAATATAAGGGGCACTGTATATTATAATAACAGAGGACATTATGTAATGATAGAGGGCACTGTATATTATAATAAGAGAGGACATTGTATAATGATAGGGGGCACTGTATATTATAATAACAGAGGACATTATGTAATATAAGGGGCACTGTATATTATAATAACAGAGGACATTATGTAATGATAGGGGGCACTGTATATTATAATAACAGAGGACATTATGTAATATAAGGGGCACTGTATATTATAATAACAGAGGACATTATGTAATATAAGGGGCACTGTATATTATAATAACAGAGGACATTATGTAATGATAGGGGGCACTGTATATTATAATAATAGAGGACATTATGTAATATAAGGGGCACTGTATATTATAATAACAGAGGACATTATGTAATGATAGGGGGCACTGTATATTATAATAACAGAGGACATTATGTAATGATAGGGGGCACTGTATATTATAATAACAGAGGACATTATGTAATATAAGTGGCACTGTATATTATAATAACAGAGGACATTATGTTATATAAGGGGCACTGTATATTATAATAACAGAGGACATTATGTAATGTAAGGGGCACTGTATATTATAATAACAGAGGACATTATGTAATGATAGGGGGCACTGTATATTATAATAACAGAGGACATTATGTAATAATTGGGGGCACTGTATATTATAATAAGAGAGGACATTATGTAATGATAGGGGGCACTGTATATTATAATAACAGAGGACATTATGTAATGATAGGGGGCACTGTACATTATAATAACAGAGGACATTATGTAATGATAGGGTGCACTGTATATTATAATAACAGAGGACATTATGTAATGATAGGGGGCACTGTATATTATAATAACAGAGGACATTATGTAATGATAGGGGGCACTGTATATTATAATAACAGAGGACATTATGTAATATAAGTGGCACTGTATATTATAATAACAGAGGACATTATGTTATATAAGGGGCACTGTATATTATAATAACAGAGGACATTATGTAATGTAAGGGGCACTGTATATTATAATAACAGAGGACATTATGTAATATAAGGGACACTGTATATTATAATAACAGAGGACATTATGTAATGATAGGGGGCACTGTATATTATAATAACAGAGGACATTATGTAATAATTGGGGGCACTGTATATTATAATAAGAGAGGACATTATATAATTATAGGGGGCACTGTATATTATAATAATAGAGGACATTATGTAATGATAGGGGGCACTGTATATTATAATAACAGAGGACATTATGTAATGATAGGGGGCACTGTATATTATAATAACAGAGGACATTATGTAATATAAGTGGCACTGTATATTATAATAACAGAGGACATTATGTTATATAAGGGGCACTGTATATTATAATAACAGAGGACATTATGTAATGTAAGGGGCACTGTATATTATAATAACAGAGGACATTATGTAATATAAGGGGCACTGTATATTATAATAACAGAGGACATTATGTAATGATAGGGGGCACTGTATATTATAATAACAGAGGACATTATGTAATAATTGGGGGCACTGTATATTATAATAAGAGAGGACATTATATAATGATAGGGGGCACTGTATATTATAATAATAGAGGACATTGTGTAATATAAGGGGCACTGTATATTATAATAACAGAGGACATTATGTAATGATAGGGGCACTGTATATTATAATAAGAGAGGACATTATATAATGATAGGGGGCACTGTATATTATAATAACAGAGGACATTATGTAATATAAGGGGCACTGTATATTATAATAACAGAGGACATTATGTAATGATAGGGGGGCACTGTATATTATAATAACAGAGGACATTATGTAATGATAGGGGGCACTGTATATTATAATAACAGAGGACATTATGTAATGATAGGGGGCACTGTATATTATAATAACAGAGGACATTATGTAATATAAGTGGCACTGTATATTATAATAACAGAGGACATTATGTAATATAAAGGGCACTGTATATTATAATAACAGAGGACATTATATAATGATAGGGGGCACTGTATATTATAATAACAGAAGACATTATGTAATATAAGGGGCACTGTATATTATATCAACAGAGGACATTATGTAATATAAAGGGCACTGTATATTATAATAACAGAGGACATTATATAATGATAGGGGGCACTGTATATTATAATATCAGAGGACATTATGTTATGATAGGGGGCACTGTATATTATAATAACAGAGGACATTATGTATTGATAGGGGCACTGTATATTATAATAAGAGAGGAAATTATATAATGATAGGGGGCACTGTATATTATAATAACAGAGGAAATTATGTAATATAAGGGGCACTGTATATTATAATAACAGAGGACATTATATAATGATAGGGGGCACTGTATATTATAATATCAGAGGACATTATGTAATATAAGGGGCACTGTATATTATAATAACAGAGGACATTATGTAATATAAGGGGCACTGTATATTATAATAAGAGAGGACATTATATAATTATAGGGGGCACTGTATATTATAATAACAGAGGAAATTATGTAATATAAGGGGCACTGTATATTATAATAACAGAGGACATTATGTGATAATAGGGGGCACTGTATATTATAATAACAGAGGACATTATGTAATATAAGGGGCACTGTATATTATAATAACAGAGGACATTATATAATGATAGGGGGCACTGTATATTATAATATCAGAGGACATTATGTAATATAAGGGGCACTGTATATTATAATAACAGAGGACATTATGTAATATAAGGGGCACTGTATATTATAATAACAGAGGACATTATGTAATGATAGGGGGCACTGTATATTATAATAACAGAGGACATTATGTAATATAAGGGGCACTGTATATTATAATAACAGAGGACATTATATAATGATAGGGGGCACTGTATATTATAATAACAGAGGACATTATGTGATATAAAGGGCACTGTATATTATAATAACAGAAGACATTATGTAATATAAGGGGCACTGTATATTATAATAACAGAGGACATTATGTAATGATAGAGGGCACTGTATATTATAATAAGAGAGGACATTATATAATGATAGGGGGCACTGTATATTATAATAACAGAGGACATTATGTAATGATAGGGGGCATTGTATATTATAATAATAGAGGACATTATGTAATATAAGGGGCACTGTATATTATAGTAACAGAGGACATTATGTAATGATAGGGGGCACTGTATATTATAATAACAGAGGACATTATATAATTATAGGGGGCACTGTATATTATAATAACAGAGGAAATTATGTAATATAAGGGGCACTGTATATTATAATAACAGAGGACATTATGTAATGTAAGGGGCACTGTATATTATAATAACAGAGGACATTATGTTATATAAGGGGCACTGTATATTATAATAACAGAGGAAATTATGTAATGTAAGGGGCACTGTATATTATAATAACAGAGGACATTATGTAATATAAGGGGCACTTTATATTATAATAACAGTGGACATTATGTAATATAAGGGGCACTGTATATTATAATAACAGAGGACATTATGTAATGATAGGGGGCACTGTATATTATAATAACAGAGGACATTATGTAATGATAGGGGGCACTGTATATTATAATAACAGAGGACATTATGTAATGATAGGGGGCACTGTATATTATAATAACAGAGGACATTATGTATTAATTGGGGGCACTGTATATTATAATAATAGAGGACATTATGTAATATAAGGGGCACTGTATATTATAATAACAGAGGACATTATGTAATGATAGAGGGGCACTGTATATTATAATAAGAGAGGACATTATATAATGATAGGGGGCACTGTATATTATAATAACAGAGGACATTATGTAATATAAGGGGCACTGTATATTATAATAACAGAGGACATTATGTAATGATAGGGGGGCACTGTATATTATAATAACAGAGGACATTATGTATTAATTGGGGGCACTGTATATTATAATAATAGAGGACATTATGTAATATAAGGGGCACTGTATATTATAATAACAGAGGACATTATGTAATGATAGGGGGCACTGTATATTATAATAAGAGAGGACATTATATAATGATAGGGGGCACTGTATATTATAATAACAGAGGACATTATGTAATATAAGGGGCACTGTATATTATAATAACAGAGGACATTATGTAATGATAGGGGGCACTGTATATTATAATAACAGAGGACATTATGTAATATAAGGGGCACTTTATATTATAATAACAGTGGACATTATGTAATATAAGGGGCACTGTATATTATAATAACAGAGGACATTATGTAATGATAGGGGGCACTGTATATTATAATAACAGAGGACATTATGTAATGATTGGGTGCACTGTATATTATAATAAGAGAGGACATTATATAATGATAGGGGGCACTGCATATTATAATAATAGAGGACATTATGTAATATAAGGGGCACTGTATATTATAATAACAGAGGACATTATGTAATGATAGGGGGCACTGTATATTATAATAACAGAGGATATTATGTAATGATAGGGGGCACTGTATATTATAATAACAGAGGACATAATGTAATGATAGGGGACACTGTATATTATAATAAGAGAGGACATTATATAATGATAGGGGGCACTGTATATTATAATAACAGAGGAAATTATGTAATATAAGGGGCACTGTATATTACAATAACAGAGGACATTATGTAATATAAGGGGCACTGTATATTATAATAACATAGGACATTATGTAATGATAGGGGGCACTGTATATTATAATAACAGAGGACATTATGTAATGATAGGGGGCACTGTATATTATAATAACAGAGGACATTATGTAATATAAGGGGCACTGTATATTATAATAACAGAGGACATTATGTAATGATAGGGGGCACTGTATATTATAATAACAGAGGACATTATGTAATGATAGGGGGCACTGTATATTATAATAACAGAGGACATTATGTAATATAAGGGGCACTGTATATTATAATAACAGAGGACATTATGTAATGATAGGGTGCACTGTATATTATAATAACAGAGGACATTATGTAATGATAGGGGGCACTGTATATTATAATAACAGAGGACATTATGTAATATAAGTGGCACTGTATATTATAATAACAGAGGACATTATGTTATATAAGGGGCACTGTATATTATAATAACAGAGGAAATTATGTAATGTAAGGGGCACTGTATATTATAATAACAGAGGACATTATGTAATATAAGGGGCACTGTATATTATAATAACAGAGGACATTATGTAATGATAGGGGGCACTGTATATTATAATAACAGAGGACATTATGTAATAATTGGGGGCACTGTATATTATAATAAGAGAGGACATTATATAATGATAGGAGGCACTGTATATTATAATAACAGAGGACATTATGTAATGATAGGGGGCACTGTATATTATAATAACAGAGGACATTATGTAATAATTGGGGGCACTGTATATTATAATAAGAGAGGACATTATATAATGATAGGGGGCACTGTATATTATAATAACAGAGGACATTATGTAATGATAGGGGGCACTGTATATTATAATAACAGAGGACATTATGTAATGATAGGGGGCACTGTATATTATAATAACAGAGGACATTATGTATTAATTGGGGGCACTGTATATTATAATAATAGAGGACATTATGTAATATAAGGGGCACTGTATATTATAATAACAGAGGACATTATGTAATGATAGAGGGCACTGTATATTATAATAAGAGAGGACATTATATAATGATAGGGGGCACTGTATATTATAATAACAGAGGACATTATGTAATATAAGGGGCACTGTATATTATAATAACAGAGGACATTATGTAATGATAGGGGGCACTGTATATTATAATAACAGAGGACATTATGTATTAATTGGGGGCACTGTATATTATAATAATAGAGGACATTATGTAATATAAGGGGCACTGTATATTATAATAACAGAGGACATTATGTAATGATAGGGGGCACTGTATATTATAATAAGAGAGGACATTATATAATGATAGGGGGCACTGTATATTATAATAACAGAGGACATTATGTAATATAAGGGGCACTGTATATTATAATAACAGAGGACATTATGTAATGATAGGGGGCACTGTATATTATAATAACAGAGGACATTATGTAATATAAGGGGCACTTTATATTATAATAACAGTGGACATTATGTAATATAAGGGGCACTGTATATTATAATAACAGAGGACATTATGTAATGATAGGGGGCACTGTATATTATAATAACAGAGGACATTATGTAATGATTGGGTGCACTGTATATTATAATAAGAGAGGACATTATATAATGATAGGGGGCACTGCATATTATAATAATAGAGGACATTATGTAATATAAGGGGCACTGTATATTATAATAACAGAGGACATTATGTAATGATAGGGGGCACTGTATATTATAATAACAGAGGATATTATGTAATGATAGGGGGCACTGTATATTATAATAACAGAGGACATAATGTAATGATAGGGGACACTGTATATTATAATAAGAGAGGACATTATATAATGATAGGGGGCACTGTATATTATAATAACAGAGGAAATTATGTAATATAAGGGGCACTGTATATTACAATAACAGAGGACATTATGTAATATAAGGGGCACTGTATATTATAATAACATAGGACATTATGTAATGATAGGGGGCACTGTATATTATAATAACAGAGGACATTATGTAATGATAGGGGGCACTGTATATTATAATAACAGAGGACATTATGTAATATAAGGGGCACTGTATATTATAATAACAGAGGACATTATGTAATGATAGGGGGCACTGTATATTATAATAACAGAGGACATTATGTAATGATAGGGGGCACTGTATATTATAATAACAGAGGACATTATGTAATATAAGGGGCACTGTATATTATAATAACAGAGGACATTATGTAATGATAGGGTGCACTGTATATTATAATAACAGAGGACATTATGTAATGATAGGGGGCACTGTATATTATAATAACAGAGGACATTATGTAATATAAGTGGCACTGTATATTATAATAACAGAGGACATTATGTTATATAAGGGGCACTGTATATTATAATAACAGAGGAAATTATGTAATGTAAGGGGCACTGTATATTATAATAACAGAGGACATTATGTAATATAAGGGGCACTGTATATTATAATAACAGAGGACATTATGTAATGATAGGGGGCACTGTATATTATAATAACAGAGGACATTATGTAATAATTGGGGGCACTGTATATTATAATAAGAGAGGACATTATATAATGATAGGAGGCACTGTATATTATAATAATAGAGGACATTATGTAATATAAGGGGCACTGTATATTATAATAACAGAGGACATTATGTAATGATAGGGGGCACTGTATATTATAATAACAGAGGACATTATGTAATGATAGGGGGCACTGTATATTATAATAACAGAGGACATTATGTAATATAAGTGGCACTGTATATTATAATAACAGAGGACATTATGTAATATAAAGGGCACTGTATATTATAATAACAGAGGACATTATATAATGATAGGGGGCACTGTATATTATAACAGAGGACATTATGTGATATAAAGGGCACTGTATATTATAATAACAGAAGACATTATGTAATATAAGGGGCACTGTATATTATAATAACAGAGGACATTATGTAATATAAAGGGCACTGTATATTATAATAACAGAGGACATTATATAATGATAGGGGGCACTGTATATTATAATATCAGAGGACATTATGTTATGATAGGGGGCACTGTATATTATAATAACAGAGGACATTATGTATTGATAGGGGCACTGTATAATATAATAAGAGAGGACATTATATAATGATAGGGGGCACTGTATATTATAATAACAGAGGAAATTATGTAATATAAGGGGCACTGTATATTATAATAACAGAGGACATTATGTAATAATTGGGGGCACTGTATATTATAATAAGAGAGGACATTATATAATGATAGGGGGCACTGTATATTATAATAATAGAGGACATTATGTAATATAAGGGGCACTGTATATTATAATAACAGAGGACACTATGTAATGATAGGGGGCACTGTATATTATAATAAGAGAGGACATTATATAATGATAGGGGGCACTGTATATTATAATAACAGAGGACATTATGTAATGATAGGGGGCACTGTATATTATAATAACAGAGGACATTATGTAATGATAGGGGGCACTGTATATTATAATAACAGAGGACATTATGTAATAATTGGGGGCACTGTATATTATAATAAGAGAGGACATTATATAATTATAGGGGGCACTGTATATTATAATAATAGAGGACATTATGTAATGATAGGGTGCACTGTATATTATAATAACAGAGGACATTATGTAATGATAGGGGGCACTGTATATTATAATAACAGAGGACATTATGTAATGATAGGGGGCACTGTATATTATAATAACAGAGGACATTATGTAATGATAGGGGGCACTGTATATTATAATAACAGAGGACATTATGTAATAATTGGGGGCACTGTATATTATAATAAGAGAGGACATTATATAATTATAGGGGGCACTGTATATTATAATAATAGAGGACATTATGTAATGATAGGGTGCACTGTATATTATAATAACAGAGGACATTATGTAATGATAGGGGGCACTGTATATTATAATAACAGAGGACATTATGTAATGATAGGGGGCACTGTACATTATAATAACAGAGGACATTATGTAATGATAGGGTGCACTGTATATTATAATAACAGAGGACATTATGTAATGATAGGGGGCACTGTATATTATAATAACAGAGGACATTATGTAATGATAGGGGGCACTGTATATTATAATAACAGAGGACATTATGTAATATAAGTGGCACTGTATATTATAATAACAGAGGACATTATGTTATATAAGGGGCACTGTATATTATAATAACAGAGGACATTATGTAATGTAAGGGGCACTGTATATTATAATAACAGAGGACATTATGTAATATAAGGGGCACTGTATATTATAATAACAGAGGACATTATGTAATGATAGGGGGCACTGTATATTATAATAACAGAGGACATTATGTAATAATTGGGGGCACTGTATATTATAATAAGAGAGGACATTATATAATTATAGGGGGCACTGTATATTATAATAAGAGAGGACATTATGTAATGATAGGGTGCACTGTATATTATAATAACAGAGGACATTATGTAATGATAGGGGGCACTGTATATTATAATAACAGAGGACATTATGTAATGATAGGGGGCACTGTATATTATAATAACAGAGGACATTATGTAATGATAGGGGGCACTGTATATTATAATAACAGAGGACATTATGTAATGATAGGGGGCACTGTATATTATAATAACAGAGGACATTATGTAATATAAGTGGCACTGTATATTATAATAACAGAGGACATTATGTTATATAAGGGGCACTGTATATTATAATAACAGAGGACATTATGTAATGTAAGGGGCACTGTATATTATAATAACAGAGGACATTATGTAATGATAGGGGGCACTGTATATTATAATAACAGAGGACATTATGTAATAATTGGGGGCACTGTATATTATAATAAGAGAGGACATTATATAATGATAGGGGGCACTGTATATTATAATAATAGAGGACATTATGTAATATAAGGGGCACTGTATATTATAATAACAGAGGACATTATGTAATGATAGGGGCACTGTATATTATAATAAGAGAGGACATTATATAATGATAGGGGGCACTGTATATTATAATAACAGAGGACATTATGTAATATAAGGGGCACTGTATATTATAATAACAGAGGACATTATGTAATGATAGGGGGGCACTGTATATTATAATAACAGAGGACATTATGTAATGATAGGGGGCACTGTATATTATAATAACAGAGGACATTATGTAATGATAGGGGGCACTGTATATTATAATAACAGAGGACATTATGTAATATAAGTGGCACTGTATATTATAATAACAGAGGACATTATGTAATATAAAGGGCACTGTATATTATAATAACAGAGGACATTATATAATGATAGGGGGCACTGTATATTATAATAACAGAAGACATTATGTAATATAAGGGGCACTGTATATTATAATAACAGAGGACATTATGTAATATAAAGGGCACTGTATATTATAATAACAGAGGACATTATATAATGATAGGGGGCACTGTATATTATAATATCAGAGGACATTATGTTATGATAGGGGGCACTGTATATTATAATAACAGAGGACATTATGTATTGATAGGGGCACTGTATATTATAATAAGAGAGGAAATTATATAATGATAGGGGGCACTGTATATTATAATAACAGAGGAAATTATGTAATATAAGGGGCACTGTATATTATAATAACAGAGGACATTATATAATGATAGGGGGCACTGTATATTATAATATCAGAGGACATTATGTAATATAAGGGGCACTGTATATTATAATAACAGAGGACATTATGTAATATAAGGGGCACTGTATATTATAATAAGAGAGGACATTATGTAGTGATAGGGGGCACTGTATATTATAATAAGAGAGGACATTATATAATTATAGGGGGCACTGTATATTATAATAACAGAGGAAATTATGTAATATAAGGGGCACTGTATATTATAATAACAGAGGACATTATGTGATAATAGGGGGCACTGTATATTATAATAACAGAGGACATTATGTAATATAAGGGGCACTGTATATTATAATAACAGAGGACATTATATAATGATAGGGGGCACTGTATATTATAATATCAGAGGACATTATGTAATATAAGGGGCACTGTATATTATAATAACAGAGGACATTATGTAATATAAGGGGCACTGTATATTATAATAACAGCGGACATTATGTAATGATAGGGGGCACTGTATATTATAATAACAGAGGACATTATGTATTAATTGGGGGCACTGTATATTATAATAATAGAGGACATTATGTAATATAAGGGGCACTGTATATTATAATAACAGAGGACATTATGTAATGATAGAGGGCACTGTATATTATAATAAGAGAGGACATTATATAATGATAGGGGGCACTGTATATTATAATAACAGAGGACATTATGTAATATAAGGGGCACTGTATATTATAATAACAGATGACATTATGTAATGATAGGGGGCACTGTATATTATAATAACAGAGGACATTATGTAATATAAGGGGCACTGTATATTATAATAACAGAGGACATTATGTAATATAAGGGGCACTGTATATTATAATAACAGAGGACATTATGTAATGATAGGGGGCACTGTATATTATAATAACAGAGGACATTATATAATGATAGGGGGCACTGTATATTATAATATCAGAGGACATCATGTAATATAAGGGGCACTGTATATTATAATAACAGAGGACATTATGTAATATAAGGGGCACTGTATATTATAATAAGAGAGGACATTATGTAATGATAGGGGGCACTGTATATTATAATAAGAGAGGACATTATATAATTATAGGGGGCACTGTATATTATAATAACAGAGGACATTATGTAATATAAGTGGCACTGTATATTATAATAACAGAGGACATTATGTAATATAAAGGGCACTGTATAATATAATAACAGAGGACATTATATAATGATAGGGGGCACTGTATATTATAATAACAGAGGACATTATGTGATATAAAGGGCACTGTATATTATAATAACAGAAGACATTATGTAATATAAGGGGCACTGTATATTATAATAACAGAGGACATTATGTAATATAAAGGGCACTGTATATTATAATAACAGAGGACATTATATAATGATAGGGGGCACTGTATATTATAATATCAGAGGACATTATGTTATGATAGGGGGCACTGTATATTATAATAACAGAGGACATTATGTATTGATAGGGGCACTGTATATTATAATAAGAGAGGACATTATATAATGATAGGGGGCACTGTATATTATAATAACAGAGGAAATTATGTAATATAAGGGGCACTGTATATTATAATAACAGAGGACATTATGTAATAATTGGGGGCACTGTATATTATAATAAGAGAGGACATTATATAATGATAGGGGGCACTGTATATTATAATAATAGAGGACACTATGTAATGATAGGGGGCACTGTATATTATAATAAGAGAGGACATTATGTAATAATTGGGGGCACTGTATATTATAATAAGAGAGGACATTATATAATTATAGGGGGCACTGTATATTATAATAACAGAGGACATTATGTAATATAAGGGGCACTGTATATTATAATAACAGAGGACACTATGTAATGATAGGGGGCACTGTATATTATAATAAGAGAGGACATTATATAATTATAGGGGGCACTGTATATTATAATAACAGAGGACATTATGTAATAATTGGGGGCACTGTATATTATAATAAGAGAGGACATTATATAATGATAGGAGGCACTGTATATTATAATAACAGAGGACATTATGTAATGATAGGGGGCACTGTATATTATAATAACAGAGGACATTATGTAATAATTGGGGGCACTGTATATTATAATAAGAGAGGACATTATATAATGATAGGAGGCACTGTATATTATAATAACAGAGGACATTATGTAATGATAGGGGGCACTGTATATTATAATAACAGAGGACATTATGTAATAATTGGGGGCACTGTATATTATAATAAGAGAGGACATTATATAATGATAGGGGGCACTGTATATTATAATAACAGAGGACATTATGTAATGATAGGGGGCACTGTATATTATAATAACAGAGGACATTATGTAATGATAGGGGGCACTGTATATTATAATAACAGAGGACATTATGTATTAATTGGGGGCACTGTATATTATAATAATAGAGGACATTATGTAATATAAGGGGCACTGTATATTATAATAACAGAGGACATTATGTAATGATAGAGGGCACTGTATATTATAATAAGAGAGGACATTATATAATGATAGGGGGCACTGTATATTATAATAACAGAGGACATTATGTAATATAAGGGGCACTGTATATTATAATAACAGAGGACATTATGTAATGATAGGGGGCACTGTATATTATAATAACAGAGGACATTATGTATTAATTGGGGGCACTGTATATTATAATAATAGAGGACATTATGTAATATAAGGGGCACTGTATATTATAATAACAGAGGACATTATGTAATGATAGGGGGCACTGTATATTATAATAAGAGAGGACATTATATAATGATAGGGGGCACTGTATATTATAATAACAGAGGACATTATGTAATATAAGGGGCACTGTATATTATAATAACAGAGGACATTATGTAATGATAGGGGGCACTGTATATTATAATAACAGAGGACATTATGTAATATAAGGGGCACTTTATATTATAATAACAGTGGACATTATGTAATATAAGGGGCACTGTATATTATAATAACAGAGGACATTATGTAATGATAGGGGGCACTGTATATTATAATAACAGAGGACATTATGTAATGATTGGGTGCACTGTATATTATAATAAGAGAGGACATTATATAATGATAGGGGGCACTGCATATTATAATAATAGAGGACATTATGTAATATAAGGGGCACTGTATATTATAATAACAGAGGACATTATGTAATGATAGGGGGCACTGTATATTATAATAACAGAGGATATTATGTAATGATAGGGGGCACTGTATATTATAATAACAGAGGACATAATGTAATGATAGGGGACACTGTATATTATAATAAGAGAGGACATTATATAATGATAGGGGGCACTGTATATTATAATAACAGAGGAAATTATGTAATATAAGGGGCACTGTATATTACAATAACAGAGGACATTATGTAATATAAGGGGCACTGTATATTATAATAACATAGGACATTATGTAATGATAGGGGGCACTGTATATTATAATAACAGAGGACATTATGTAATGATAGGGGGCACTGTATATTATAATAACAGAGGACATTATGTAATATAAGGGGCACTGTATATTATAATAACAGAGGACATTATGTAATGATAGGGGGCACTGTATATTATAATAACAGAGGACATTATGTAATGATAGGGGGCACTGTATATTATAATAACAGAGGACATTATGTAATATAAGGGGCACTGTATATTATAATAACAGAGGACATTATGTAATGATAGGGTGCACTGTATATTATAATAACAGAGGACATTATGTAATGATAGGGGGCACTGTATATTATAATAACAGAGGACATTATGTAATATAAGTGGCACTGTATATTATAATAACAGAGGACATTATGTTATATAAGGGGCACTGTATATTATAATAACAGAGGAAATTATGTAATGTAAGGGGCACTGTATATTATAATAACAGAGGACATTATGTAATATAAGGGGCACTGTATATTATAATAACAGAGGACATTATGTAATGATAGGGGGCACTGTATATTATAATAACAGAGGACATTATGTAATAATTGGGGGCACTGTATATTATAATAAGAGAGGACATTATATAATGATAGGAGGCACTGTATATTATAATAATAGAGGACATTATGTAATATAAGGGGCACTGTATATTATAATAACAGAGGACATTATGTAATGATAGGGGGCACTGTATATTATAATAACAGAGGACATTATGTAATGATAGGGGGCACTGTATATTATAATAACAGAGGACATTATGTAATATAAGTGGCACTGTATATTATAATAACAGAGGACATTATGTAATATAAAGGGCACTGTATATTATAATAACAGAGGACATTATATAATGATAGGGGGCACTGTATATTATAACAGAGGACATTATGTGATATAAAGGGCACTGTATATTATAATAACAGAAGACATTATGTAATATAAGGGGCACTGTATATTATAATAACAGAGGACATTATGTAATATAAAGGGCACTGTATATTATAATAACAGAGGACATTATATAATGATAGGGGGCACTGTATATTATAATATCAGAGGACATTATGTTATGATAGGGGGCACTGTATATTATAATAACAGAGGACATTATGTATTGATAGGGGCACTGTATAATATAATAAGAGAGGACATTATATAATGATAGGGGGCACTGTATATTATAATAACAGAGGAAATTATGTAATATAAGGGGCACTGTATATTATAATAACAGAGGACATTATGTAATAATTGGGGGCACTGTATATTATAATAAGAGAGGACATTATATAATGATAGGGGGCACTGTATATTATAATAATAGAGGACATTATGTAATATAAGGGGCACTGTATATTATAATAACAGAGGACACTATGTAATGATAGGGGGCACTGTATATTATAATAAGAGAGGACATTATATAATGATAGGGGGCACTGTATATTATAATAACAGAGGACATTATATAATGATAGGGGGCACTGTATATTATAATATCAGAGGACATTATGTAATATAAGGGGCACTGTATATTATAATAACAGAGGACATTATGTAATATAAGGGGCACTGTATATTATAATAACAGCGGACATTATGTAATGATAGGGGGCACTGTATATTATAATAACAGAGGACATTATGTATTAATTGGGGGCACTGTATATTATAATAATAGAGGACATTATGTAATATAAGGGGCACTGTATATTATAATAACAGAGGACATTATGTAATGATAGAGGGCACTGTATATTATAATAAGAGAGGACATTATATAATGATAGGGGGCACTGTATATTATAATAACAGAGGACATTATGTAATATAAGGGGCACTGTATATTATAATAACAGATGACATTATGTAATGATAGGGGGCACTGTATATTATAATAACAGAGGACATTATGTAATATAAGGGGCACTGTATATTATAATAACAGAGGACATTATGTAATATAAGGGGCACTGTATATTATAATAACAGAGGACATTATGTAATGATAGGGGGCACTGTATATTATAATAACAGAGGACATTATATAATGATAGGGGGCACTGTATATTATAATATCAGAGGACATCATGTAATATAAGGGGCACTGTATATTATAATAACAGAGGACATTATGTAATATAAGGGGCACTGTATATTATAATAAGAGAGGACATTATGTAATGATAGGGGGCACTGTATATTATAATAAGAGAGGACATTATATAATTATAGGGGGCACTGTATATTATAATAACAGAGGACATTATGTAATATAAGTGGCACTGTATATTATAATAACAGAGGACATTATGTAATATAAAGGGCACTGTATAATATAATAACAGAGGACATTATATAATGATAGGGGGCACTGTATATTATAATAACAGAGGACATTATGTGATATAAAGGGCACTGTATATTATAATAACAGAAGACATTATGTAATATAAGGGGCACTGTATATTATAATAACAGAGGACATTATGTAATATAAAGGGCACTGTATATTATAATAACAGAGGACATTATATAATGATAGGGGGCACTGTATATTATAATATCAGAGGACATTATGTTATGATAGGGGGCACTGTATATTATAATAACAGAGGACATTATGTATTGATAGGGGCACTGTATATTATAATAAGAGAGGACATTATATAATGATAGGGGGCACTGTATATTATAATAACAGAGGAAATTATGTAATATAAGGGGCACTGTATATTATAATAACAGAGGACATTATGTAATAATTGGGGGCACTGTATATTATAATAAGAGAGGACATTATATAATGATAGGGGGCACTGTATATTATAATAATAGAGGACACTATGTAATGATAGGGGGCACTGTATATTATAATAAGAGAGGACATTATGTAATAATTGGGGGCACTGTATATTATAATAAGAGAGGACATTATATAATTATAGGGGGCACTGTATATTATAATAACAGAGGACATTATGTAATATAAGGGGCACTGTATATTATAATAACAGAGGACACTATGTAATGATAGGGGGCACTGTATATTATAATAAGAGAGGACATTATATAATTATAGGGGGCACTGTATATTATAATAACAGAGGACATTATGTAATAATTGGGGGCACTGTATATTATAATAAGAGAGGACATTATATAATGATAGGAGGCACTGTATATTATAATAACAGAGGACATTATGTAATGATAGGGGGCACTGTATATTATAATAACAGAGGACATTATGTAATAATTGGGGGCACTGTATATTATAATAAGAGAGGACATTATATAATGATAGGAGGCACTGTATATTATAATAACAGAGGACATTATGTAATGATAGGGGGCACTGTATATTATAATAACAGAGGACATTATGTAATAATTGGGGGCACTGTATATTATAATAAGAGAGGACATTATATAATGATAGGGGGCACTGTATATTATAATAACAGAGGACATTATGTAATGATAGGGGGCACTGTATATTATAATAACAGAGGACATTATGTAATGATAGGGGGCACTGTATATTATAATAACAGAGGACATTATGTATTAATTGGGGGCACTGTATATTATAATAATAGAGGACATTATGTAATATAAGGGGCACTGTATATTATAATAACAGAGGACATTATGTAATGATAGAGGGCACTGTATATTATAATAAGAGAGGACATTATATAATGATAGGGGGCACTGTATATTATAATAACAGAGGACATTATGTAATATAAGGGGCACTGTATATTATAATAACAGAGGACATTATGTAATGATAGGGGGCACTGTATATTATAATAACAGAGGACATTATGTATTAATTGGGGGCACTGTATATTATAATAATAGAGGACATTATGTAATATAAGGGGCACTGTATATTATAATAACAGAGGACATTATGTAATGATAGGGGGCACTGTATATTATAATAAGAGAGGACATTATATAATGATAGGGGGCACTGTATATTATAATAACAGAGGACATTATGTAATATAAGGGGCACTGTATATTATAATAACAGAGGACATTATGTAATGATAGGGGGCACTGTATATTATAATAACAGAGGACATTATATAATGATAGGGGGCACTGTATATTATAATATCAGAGGACATCATGTAATATAAGGGGCACTGTATATTATAATAACAGAGGACATTATGTAATATAAGGGGCACTGTATATTATAATAAGAGAGGACATTATGTAATGATAGGGGGCACTGTATATTATAATAAGAGAGGACATTATATAATTATAGGGGGCACTGTATATTATAATAACAGAGGACATTATGTAATATAAGTGGCACTGTATATTATAATAACAGAGGACATTATGTAATATAAAGGGCACTGTATAATATAATAACAGAGGACATTATATAATGATAGGGGGCACTGTATATTATAATAACAGAGGACATTATGTGATATAAAGGGCACTGTATATTATAATAACAGAAGACATTATGTAATATAAGGGGCACTGTATATTATAATAACAGAGGACATTATGTAATATAAAGGGCACTGTATATTATAATAACAGAGGACATTATATAATGATAGGGGGCACTGTATATTATAATATCAGAGGACATTATGTTATGATAGGGGGCACTGTATATTATAATAACAGAGGACATTATGTATTGATAGGGGCACTGTATATTATAATAAGAGAGGACATTATATAATGATAGGGGGCACTGTATATTATAATAACAGAGGAAATTATGTAATATAAGGGGCACTGTATATTATAATAACAGAGGACATTATGTAATAATTGGGGGCACTGTATATTATAATAAGAGAGGACATTATATAATGATAGGGGGCACTGTATATTATAATAATAGAGGACACTATGTAATGATAGGGGGCACTGTATATTATAATAAGAGAGGACATTATGTAATAATTGGGGGCACTGTATATTATAATAAGAGAGGACATTATATAATTATAGGGGGCACTGTATATTATAATAACAGAGGACATTATGTAATATAAGGGGCACTGTATATTATAATAACAGAGGACACTATGTAATGATAGGGGGCACTGTATATTATAATAAGAGAGGACATTATATAATTATAGGGGGCACTGTATATTATAATAACAGAGGACATTATGTAATAATTGGGGGCACTGTATATTATAATAAGAGAGGACATTATATAATGATAGGAGGCACTGTATATTATAATAACAGAGGACATTATGTAATGATAGGGGGCACTGTATATTATAATAACAGAGGACATTATGTAATAATTGGGGGCACTGTATATTATAATAAGAGAGGACATTATATAATGATAGGAGGCACTGTATATTATAATAACAGAGGACATTATGTAATGATAGGGGGCACTGTATATTATAATAACAGAGGACATTATGTAATAATTGGGGGCACTGTATATTATAATAAGAGAGGACATTATATAATGATAGGGGGCACTGTATATTATAATAACAGAGGACATTATGTAATGATAGGGGGCACTGTATATTATAATAACAGAGGACATTATGTAATGATAGGGGGCACTGTATATTATAATAAGAGAGGACATTATATAATTATAGGGGGCACTGTATATTATAATAACAGAGGACATTATGTAATAATTGGGGGCACTGTATATTATAATAAGAGAGGACATTATATAATGATAGGAGGCACTGTATATTATAATAACAGAGGACATTATGTAATGATAGGGGGCACTGTATATTATAATAACAGAGGACATTATGTAATAATTGGGGGCACTGTATATTATAATAAGAGAGGACATTATATAATGATAGGAGGCACTGTATATTATAATAACAGAGGACATTATGTAATGATAGGGGGCACTGTATATTATAATAACAGAGGACATTATGTAATAATTGGGGGCACTGTATATTATAATAAGAGAGGACATTATATAATGATAGGGGGCACTGTATATTATAATAACAGAGGACATTATGTAATGATAGGGGGCACTGTATATTATAATAACAGAGGACATTATGTAATGATAGGGGGCACTGTATATTATAATAACAGAGGACATTATGTATTAATTGGGGGCACTGTATATTATAATAATAGAGGACATTATGTAATATAAGGGGCACTGTATATTATAATAACAGAGGACATTATGTAATGATAGAGGGCACTGTATATTATAATAAGAGAGGACATTATATAATGATAGGGGGCACTGTATATTATAATAACAGAGGACATTATGTAATATAAGGGGCACTGTATATTATAATAACAGAGGACATTATGTAATGATAGGGGGCACTGTATATTATAATAACAGAGGACATTATGTATTAATTGGGGGCACTGTATATTATAATAATAGAGGACATTATGTAATATAAGGGGCACTGTATATTATAATAACAGAGGACATTATGTAATGATAGGGGGCACTGTATATTATAATAAGAGAGGACATTATATAATGATAGGGGGCACTGTATATTATAATAACAGAGGACATTATGTAATATAAGGGGCACTGTATATTATAATAACAGAGGACATTATGTAATGATAGGGGGCACTGTATATTATAATAACAGAGGACATTATATAATGATAGGGGGCACTGTATATTATAATATCAGAGGACATCATGTAATATAAGGGGCACTGTATATTATAATAACAGAGGACATTATGTAATATAAGGGGCACTGTATATTATAATAAGAGAGGACATTATGTAATGATAGGGGGCACTGTATATTATAATAAGAGAGGACATTATATAATTATAGGGGGCACTGTATATTATAATAACAGAGGACATTATGTAATATAAGTGGCACTGTATATTATAATAACAGAGGACATTATGTAATATAAAGGGCACTGTATAATATAATAACAGAGGACATTATATAATGATAGGGGGCACTGTATATTATAATAACAGAGGACATTATGTGATATAAAGGGCACTGTATATTATAATAACAGAAGACATTATGTAATATAAGGGGCACTGTATATTATAATAACAGAGGACATTATGTAATATAAAGGGCACTGTATATTATAATAACAGAGGACATTATATAATGATAGGGGGCACTGTATATTATAATATCAGAGGACATTATGTTATGATAGGGGGCACTGTATATTATAATAACAGAGGACATTATGTATTGATAGGGGCACTGTATATTATAATAAGAGAGGACATTATATAATGATAGGGGGCACTGTATATTATAATAACAGAGGAAATTATGTAATATAAGGGGCACTGTATATTATAATAACAGAGGACATTATGTAATAATTGGGGGCACTGTATATTATAATAAGAGAGGACATTATATAATGATAGGGGGCACTGTATATTATAATAATAGAGGACACTATGTAATGATAGGGGGCACTGTATATTATAATAAGAGAGGACATTATGTAATAATTGGGGGCACTGTATATTATAATAAGAGAGGACATTATATAATTATAGGGGGCACTGTATATTATAATAACAGAGGACATTATGTAATATAAGGGGCACTGTATATTATAATAACAGAGGACACTATGTAATGATAGGGGGCACTGTATATTATAATAAGAGAGGACATTATATAATTATAGGGGGCACTGTATATTATAATAACAGAGGACATTATGTAATAATTGGGGGCACTGTATATTATAATAAGAGAGGACATTATATAATGATAGGAGGCACTGTATATTATAATAACAGAGGACATTATGTAATGATAGGGGGCACTGTATATTATAATAACAGAGGACATTATGTAATAATTGGGGGCACTGTATATTATAATAAGAGAGGACATTATATAATGATAGGAGGCACTGTATATTATAATAACAGAGGACATTATGTAATGATAGGGGGCACTGTATATTATAATAACAGAGGACATTATGTAATAATTGGGGGCACTGTATATTATAATAAGAGAGGACATTATATAATGATAGGGGGCACTGTATATTATAATAACAGAGGACATTATGTAATGATAGGGGGCACTGTATATTATAATAACAGAGGACATTATGTAATGATAGGGGGCACTGTATATTATAATAACAGAGGACATTATGTATTAATTGGGGGCACTGTATATTATAATAATAGAGGACATTATGTAATATAAGGGGCACTGTATATTATAATAACAGAGGACATTATGTAATGATAGAGGGCACTGTATATTATAATAAGAGAGGACATTATATAATGATAGGGGGCACTGTATATTATAATAACAGAGGACATTATGTAATATAAGGGGCACTGTATATTATAATAACAGAGGACATTATGTAATGATAGGGGGCACTGTATATTATAATAACAGAGGACATTATGTATTAATTGGGGGCACTGTATATTATAATAATAGAGGACATTATGTAATATAAGGGGCACTGTATATTATAATAACAGAGGACATTATGTAATGATAGGGGGCACTGTATATTATAATAAGAGAGGACATTATATAATGATAGGGGGCACTGTATATTATAATAACAGAGGACATTATGTAATATAAGGGGCACTGTATATTATAATAACAGAGGACATTATGTAATGATAGGGGGCACTGTATATTATAATAACAGAGGACATTATGTAATATAAGGGGCACTTTATATTATAATAACAGAGGACATTATGTAATATAAGGGGCACTGTATATTATAATAACAGAGGACATTATGTAATGATAGGGGGCACTGTATATTATAATAACAGAGGACATTATGTAATGATTGGGTGCACTGTATATTATAATAAGAGAGGACATGATATAATGATAGGGGGCACTGCATATTATAATAATAGAGGACATTATGTAATATAAGGGGCACTGTATATTATAATAACAGAGGACATTATGTAATGATAGGGGGCACTGTATATTATAATAACAGAGGACATTATGTAATGATAGGGGACACTGTATATTATAATAAGAGAGGACATTATATAATGATAGGGGGCACTGTATATTATAATAACAGAGGAAATTATGTAATATAAGGGGCACTGTATATTACAATAACAGAGGACATTATGTAATATAAGGGGCACTGTATATTATAATAACATAGGACATTATGTAATGATAGGGGGCACTGTATATTATAATAACAGAGGACATTATGTAATGATAGGGGGCACTGTATATTATAATAACAGAGGACATTATGTAATATAAGGGGCACTGTATATTATAATAACAGAGGACATTATGTAATGATAGGGGGCACTGTATATTATAATAACAGAGGACATTATGTAATGATAGGGGGCACTGTATATTATAATAACAGAGGACATTATGTAATATAAGGGGCACTGTATATTATAATAACAGAGGACATTATGTAATGATAGGGTGCACTGTATATTATAATAACAGAGGACATTATGTAATGATAGGGGGCACTGTATATTATAATAACAGAGGACATTATGTTATATAAGGGGCACTGTATATTATAATAACAGAGGAAATTATGTAATGTAAGGGGCACTGTATATTATAATAACAGAGGACATTATGTAATATAAGGGGCACTGTATATTATAATAACAGAGGACATTATGTAATGATAGGGGGCACTGTATATTATAATAACAGAGGACATTATGTAATAATTGGGGGCACTGTATATTATAATAAGAGAGGACATTATATAATGATAGGAGGCACTGTATATTATAATAATAGAGGACATTATGTAATATAAGGGGCACTGTATATTATAATAACAAAGGACATTATGTAATGATAGGGGGCACTGTATATTATAATAACAGAGGACATTATGTAATGATAGGGGGCACTGTATATTATAATAACAGAGGACATTATGTAATATAAGTGGCACTGTATATTATAATAACAGAGGACATTATGTAATATAAAGGGCACTGTATATTATAATAACAGAGGACATTATATAATGATAGGGGGCACTGTATATTATAATAACAGAGGACATTATGTGATATAAAGGGCACTGTATATTATAATAACAGAAGACATTATGTAATATAAGGGGCACTGTATATTATAATAACAGAGGACATTATGTAATATAAAGGGCACTGTATATTATAATAACAGAGGACATTATATAATGATAGGGGGCACTGTATATTATAATATCAGAGGACATTATGTATTAATTGGGGGCACTGTATATTATAATAATAGAGGACATTATGTAATATAAGGGGCACTGTATATTATAATAACAGAGGACATTATGTAATGATAGGGGGCACTGTATATTATAATAACAGAGGACATTATGTAATATAAGTGGCACTGTATATTATAATAACAGAGGACATTATGTTATATAAGGGGCACTGTATATTATAATAACAGAGGACATTATGTAATGTAAGGGGCACTGTATATTATAATAACAGAGGACATTATGTAATGATAGGGGGCACTGTATATTATAATAACAGAGGACATTATGTAATAATTGGGGGCACTGTATATTATAATAAGAGAGGACATTATATAATGATAGGGGGCACTGTATATTATAATAATAGAGGACATTATGTAATATAAGGGGCACTGTATATTATAATAACAGAGGACATTATGTAATGATAGGGGCACTGTATATTATAATAAGAGAGGACATTATATAATGATAGGGGGCACTGTATATTATAATAACAGAGGACATTATGTAATATAAGGGGCACTGTATATTATAATAACAGAGGACATTATGTAATGATAGGGGGGCACTGTATATTATAATAACAGAGGACATTATGTAATGATAGGGGGCACTGTATATTATAATAACAGAGGACATTATGTAATGATAGGGGGCACTGTATATTATAATAACAGAGGACATTATGTAATATAAGTGGCACTGTATATTATAATAACAGAGGACATTATGTAATATAAAGGGCACTGTATATTATAATAACAGAGGACATTATATAATGATAGGGGGCACTGTATATTATAATAACAGAAGACATTATGTAATATAAGGGGCACTGTATATTATAATAACAGAGGACATTATGTAATATAAAGGGCACTGTATATTATAATAACAGAGGACATTATATAATGATAGGGGGCACTGTATATTATAATATCAGAGGACATTATGTTATGATAGGGGGCACTGTATATTATAATAACAGAGGACATTATGTATTGATAGGGGCACTGTATATTATAATAAGAGAGGAAATTATATAATGATAGGGGGCACTGTATATTATAATAACAGAGGAAATTATGTAATATAAGGGGCACTGTATATTATAATAACAGAGGACATTATATAATGATAGGGGGCACTGTATATTATAATATCAGAGGACATTATGTAATATAAGGGGCACTGTATATTATAATAACAGAGGACATTATGTAATATAAGGGGCACTGTATATTATAATAAGAGAGGACATTATGTAGTGATAGGGGGCACTGTATATTATAATAAGAGAGGACATTATATAATTATAGGGGGCACTGTATATTATAATAACAGAGGAAATTATGTAATATAAGGGGCACTGTATATTATAATAACAGAGGACATTATGTGATAATAGGGGGCACTGTATATTATAATAACAGAGGACATTATGTAATATAAGGGGCACTGTATATTATAATAACAGAGGACATTATATAATGATAGGGGGCACTGTATATTATAATATCAGAGGACATTATGTAATATAAGGGGCACTGTATATTATAATAACAGAGGACATTATGTAATATAAGGGGCACTGTATATTATAATAACAGCGGACATTATGTAATGATAGGGGGCACTGTATATTATAATAACAGAGGACATTATGTATTAATTGGGGGCACTGTATATTATAATAATAGAGGACATTATGTAATATAAGGGGCACTGTATATTATAATAACAGAGGACATTATGTAATGATAGAGGGCACTGTATATTATAATAAGAGAGGACATTATATAATGATAGGGGGCACTGTATATTATAATAACAGAGGACATTATGTAATATAAGGGGCACTGTATATTATAATAACAGATGACATTATGTAATGATAGGGGGCACTGTATATTATAATAACAGAGGACATTATGTAATATAAGGGGCACTGTATATTATAATAACAGAGGACATTATGTAATATAAGGGGCACTGTATATTATAATAACAGAGGACATTATGTAATGATAGGGGGCACTGTATATTATAATAACAGAGGACATTATATAATGATAGGGGGCACTGTATATTATAATATCAGAGGACATCATGTAATATAAGGGGCACTGTATATTATAATAACAGAGGACATTATGTAATATAAGGGGCACTGTATATTATAATAAGAGAGGACATTATGTAATGATAGGGGGCACTGTATATTATAATAAGAGAGGACATTATATAATTATAGGGGGCACTGTATATTATAATAACAGAGGACATTATGTAATATAAGTGGCACTGTATATTATAATAACAGAGGACATTATGTAATATAAAGGGCACTGTATATTATAATAACAGAGGACATTATATAATGATAGGGGGCACTGTATATTATAATAACAGAGGACATTATGTGATATAAAGGGCACTGTATATTATAATAACAGAAGACATTATGTAATATAAGGGGCACTGTATATTATAATAACAGAGGACATTATGTAATATAAAGGGCACTGTATATTATAATAACAGAGGACATTATATAATGATAGGGGGCACTGTATATTATAATATCAGAGGACATTATGTTATGATAGGGGGCACTGTATATTATAATAACAGAGGACATTATGTATTGATAGGGGCACTGTATATTATAATAACAGAGGACATTATGTAATAATTGGGGGCACTGTATATTATAATAAGAGAGGACATTATATAATTATAGGGGGCACTGTATATTATAATAATAGAGGACATTATGTAATGATAGGGTGCACTGTATATTATAATAACAGAGGACATTATGTAATGATAGGGGGCACTGTATATTATAATAACAGAGGACATTATGTAATGATAGGGGGCACTGTATATTATAATAACAGAGGACATTATGTAATATAAGGGGCACTGTATATTATAATAACAGAGGACACTATGTAATGATAGGGGGCACTGTATATTATAATAAGAGAGGACATTATATAATGATAGGGGGCACTGTATATTATAATAACAGAGGACATTATGTAATGATAGGGGGCACTGTATATTATAATAACAGAGGACATTATGTAATGATAGGGGGCACTGTATATTATAATAACAGAGGACATTATGTAATAATTGGGGGCACTGTATATTATAATAAGAGAGGACATTATATAATTATAGGGGGCACTGTATATTATAATAATAGAGGACATTATGTAATGATAGGGTGCACTGTATATTATAATAACAGAGGACATTATGTAATGATAGGGGGCACTGTATATTATAATAACAGAGGACATTATGTAATGATAGGGGGCACTGTATATTATAATAACAGAGGACATTATGTAATGATAGGGGGCACTGTATATTATAATAACAGAGGACATTATGTAATAATTGGGGGCACTGTATATTATAATAAGAGAGGACATTATATAATTATAGGGGGCACTGTATATTATAATAATAGAGGACATTATGTAATGATAGGGTGCACTGTATATTATAATAACAGAGGACATTATGTAATGATAGGGGGCACTGTATATTATAATAACAGAGGACATTATGTAATGATAGGGGGCACTGTACATTATAATAACAGAGGACATTATGTAATGATAGGGTGCACTGTATATTATAATAACAGAGGACATTATGTAATGATAGGGGGCACTGAATATTATAATAACAGAGGACATTATGTAATGATAGGGGGCACTGTATATTATAATAACAGAGGACATTATGTAATATAAGTGGCACTGTATATTATAATAACAGAGGACATTATGTTATATAAGGGGCACTGTATATTATAATAACAGAGGACATTATGTAATGTAAGGGGCACTGTATATTATAATAACAGAGGACATTATGTAATATAAGGGGCACTGTATATTATAATAACAGAGGACATTATGTAATGATAGGGGGCACTGTATATTATAATAACAGAGGACATTATGTAATAATTGGGGGCACTGTATATTATAATAAGAGAGGACATTATATAATGATAGGGGGCACTGTATATTATAATAATAGAGGACATTATGTAATATAAGGGGCACTGTATATTATAATAACAGAGGACATTATGTAATGATAGGGGCACTGTATATTATAATAAGAGAGGACATTATATAATGATAGGGGGCACTGTATATTATAATAACAGAGGACATTATGTAATATAAGGGGCACTGTATATTATAATAACAGAGGACATTATGTAATGATAGGGGGGCACTGTATATTATAATAACAGAGGACATTATGTAATGATAGGGGGCACTGTATATTATAATAACAGAGGACATTATGTAATGATAGGGGGCACTGTATATTATAATAACAGAGGACATTATGTAATATAAGTGGCACTGTATATTATAATAACAGAGGACATTATGTAATATAAGGGGCACTGTATATTATAATAAGAGAGGACATTATGTAGTGATAGGGGGCACTGTATATTATAATAAGAGAGGACATTATATAATTATAGGGGGCACTGTATATTATAATAACAGAGGAAATTATGTAATATAAGGGGCACTGTATATTATAATAACAGAGGACATTATGTGATAATAGGGGGCACTGTATATTATAATAACAGAGGACATTATGTAATATAAGGGTCACTGTATATTATAATAACAGAGGACATTATATAATGATAGGGGGCACTGTATATTATAATATCAGAGGACATTATGTAATATAAGGGGCACTGTATATTATAATAACAGAGGACATTATGTAATATAAGGGGCACTGTATATTATAATAACAGAGGACATTATGTAATGATAGGGGGCACTGTATATTATAATAACAGAGGACATTATGTATTAATTGGGGGCACTGTATATTATAATAATAGAGGACATTATGTAATATAAGGGGCACTGTATATTATAATAACAGAGGACATTATGTAATGATAGAGGGCACTGTATATTATAATAAGAGAGGACATTATATAATGATAGGGGGCACTGTATATTATAATAACAGAGGACATTATGTAATATAAGGGGCACTGTATATTATAATAACAGAGGACATTATGTAATGATAGGGGGCACTGTATATTATAATAACAGAGGACATTATGTATTAATTGGGGGCACTGTATATTATAATAATAGAGGACATTATGTAATATAAGGGGCACTGTATATTATAATAACAGAGGACATTATGTAATGATAGGGGGCACTGTATATTATAATAAGAGAGGACATTATATAATGATAGGGGGCACTGTATATTATAATAACAGAGGACATTATGTAATATAAGGGGCACTGTATATTATAATAACAGAGGACATTATGTAATGATAGGGGGCACTGTATATTATAATAACAGAGGACATTATGTAATATAAGGGGCACTTTATATTATAATAACAGAGGACATTATGTAATATAAGGGGCACTGTATATTATAATAACAGAGGACATTATGTAATGATAGGGGGCACTGTATATTATAATAACAGAGGACATTATGTAATGATTGGGTGCACTGTATATTATAATAAGAGAGGACATGATATAATGATAGGGGGCACTGCATATTATAATAATAGAGGACATTATGTAATATAAGGGGCACTGTATATTATAATAACAGAGGACATTATGTAATGATAGGGGGCACTGTATATTATAATAACAGAGGACATTATGTAATGATAGGGGACACTGTATATTATAATAAGAGAGGACATTATATAATGATAGGGGGCACTGTATATTATAATAACAGAGGAAATTATGTAATATAAGGGGCACTGTATATTACAATAACAGAGGACATTATGTAATATAAGGGGCACTGTATATTATAATAACATAGGACATTATGTAATGATAGGGGGCACTGTATATTATAATAACAGAGGACATTATGTAATGATAGGGGGCACTGTATATTATAATAACAGAGGACATTATGTAATATAAGGGGCACTGTATATTATAATAACAGAGGACATTATGTAATGATAGGGGGCACTGTATATTATAATAACAGAGGACATTATGTAATGATAGGGGGCACTGTATATTATAATAACAGAGGACATTATGTAATATAAGGGGCACTGTATATTATAATAACAGAGGACATTATGTAATGATAGGGTGCACTGTATATTATAATAACAGAGGACATTATGTAATGATAGGGGGCACTGTATATTATAATAACAGAGGACATTATGTTATATAAGGGGCACTGTATATTATAATAACAGAGGAAATTATGTAATGTAAGGGGCACTGTATATTATAATAACAGAGGACATTATGTAATATAAGGGGCACTGTATATTATAATAACAGAGGACATTATGTAATGATAGGGGGCACTGTATATTATAATAACAGAGGACATTATGTAATAATTGGGGGCACTGTATATTATAATAAGAGAGGACATTATATAATGATAGGAGGCACTGTATATTATAATAATAGAGGACATTATGTAATATAAGGGGCACTGTATATTATAATAACAAAGGACATTATGTAATGATAGGGGGCACTGTATATTATAATAACAGAGGACATTATGTAATGATAGGGGGCACTGTATATTATAATAACAGAGGACATTATGTAATATAAGTGGCACTGTATATTATAATAACAGAGGACATTATGTAATATAAAGGGCACTGTATATTATAATAACAGAGGACATTATATAATGATAGGGGGCACTGTATATTATAATAACAGAGGACATTATGTGATATAAAGGGCACTGTATATTATAATAACAGAAGACATTATGTAATATAAGGGGCACTGTATATTATAATAACAGAGGACATTATGTAATATAAAGGGCACTGTATATTATAATAACAGAGGACATTATATAATGATAGGGGGCACTGTATATTATAATATCAGAGGACATTATGTTATGATAGGGGGCACTGTATATTATAATAACAGAGGACATTATGTATTGATAGGGGCACTGTATATTATAATAAGAGAGGACATTATATAATGATAGGGGGCACTGTATATTATAATAACAGAGGAAATTATGTAATATAAGGGGCACTGTATATTATAATAACAGAGGACATTATGTAATAATTGGGGGCACTGTATATTATAATAAGAGAGGACATTATATAATTATAGGGGGCACTGTATATTATAATAATAGAGGACATTATGTAATGATAGGGTGCACTGTATATTATAATAACAGAGGACATTATGTAATGATAGGGGGCACTGTATATTATAATAACAGAGGACATTATGTAATGATAGGGGGCACTGTATATTATAATAACAGAGGACATTATGTAATAATTGGGGGCACTGTATATTATAATAAGAGAGGACATTATATAATTATAGGGGGCACTGTATATTATAATAATAGAGGACATTATGTAATATAAGGGGCACTGTATATTATAATAACAGAGGACACTATGTAATGATAGGGGGCACTGTATATTATAATAAGAGAGGACATTATATAATGATAGGGGGCACTGTATATTATAATAACAGAGGACATTATGTAATGATAGGGGGCACTGTATATTATAATAACAGAGGACATTATGTAATGATAGGGGGCACTGTATATTATAATAACAGAGGACATTATGTAATAATTGGGGGCACTGTATATTATAATAAGAGAGGACATTATATAATTATAGGGGGCACTGTATATTATAATAATAGAGGACATTATGTAATGATAGGGTGCACTGTATATTATAATAACAGAGGACATTATGTAATGATAGGGGGCACTGTATATTATAATAACAGAGGACATTATGTAATGATAGGGGGCACTGTATATTATAATAACAGAGGACATTATGTAATGATAGGGGGCACTGTATATTATAATAACAGAGGACATTATGTAATAATTGGGGGCACTGTATATTATAATAAGAGAGGACATTATATAATTATAGGGGGCACTGTATATTATAATAATAGAGGACATTATGTAATGATAGGGTGCACTGTATATTATAATAACAGAGGACATTATGTAATGATAGGGGGCACTGTATATTATAATAACAGAGGACATTATGTAATGATAGGGGGCACTGTATATTATAATAACAGAGGACATTATGTAATGATAGGGGGCACTGTATATTATAATAACAGAGGACATTATGTAATGATAGGGGGCACTGTATATTATAATAACAGAGGACATTATGTAATATAAGTGGCACTGTATATTATAATAACAGAGGACATTATGTTATATAAGGGGCACTGTATATTATAATAACAGAGGACATTATGTAATGTAAGGGGCACTGTATATTATAATAACAGAGGACATTATGTAATATAAGGGGCACTGTATATTATAATAACAGAGGACATTATGTAATGATAGGGGGCACTGTATATTATAATAACAGAGGACATTATGTAATAATTGGGGGCACTGTATATTATAATAAGAGAGGACATTATATAATGATAGGGGGCACTGTATATTATAATAATAGAGGACATTATGTAATATAAGGGGCACTGTATATTATAATAACAGAGGACATTATGTAATGATAGGGGCACTGTATATTATAATAACAGAGGACATTATGTAATATAAGGGGCACTGTATATTATAATAACAGAGGACATTATATAATGATAGGGGGCACTGTATATTATAATATCAGAGGACATTATGTAATATAAGGGGCACTGTATATTATAATAACAGAGGACATTATGTAATATAAGGGGCACTGTATATTATAATAACAGAGGACATTATGTAATGATAGGGTGCACTGTATATTATAATAACAGAGGACATTATGTAATGATAGGGGGCACTGTATATTATAATAACAGAGGACATTATGTAATGATAGGGGGCACTGTATATTATAATAACAGAGGACATTATGTAATGATAGGGGGCACTGTATATTATAATAACAGAGGACATTATGTAATATAAGTGGCACTGTATATTATAATAACAGAGGACATTATGTTATATAAGGGGCACTGTATATTATAATAACAGAGGACATTATGTAATGTAAGGGGCACTGTATATTATAATAACAGAGGACATTATGTAATATAAGGGGCACTGTATATTATAATAACAGAGGACATTATGTAATGATAGGGGGCACTGTATATTATAATAACAGAGGACATTATGTAATAATTGGGGGCACTGTATATTATAATAAGAGAGGACATTATATAATGATAGGGGGCACTGTATATTATAATAATAGAGGACATTATGTAATATAAGGGGCACTGTATATTATAATAACAGAGGACATTATGTAATGATAGGGGCACTGTATATTATAATAAGAGAGGACATTATATAATGATAGGGGGCACTGTATATTATAATAACAGAGGACATTATGTAATATAAGGGGCACTGTATATTATAATAACAGAGGACATTATGTAATGATAGGGGGGCACTGTATATTATAATAACAGAGGACATTATGTAATGATAGGGGGCACTGTATATTATAATAACAGAGGACATTATGTAATGATAGGGGGCACTGTATATTA